>NW_024070192.1:23202110-23250615 GCF_014754425.2 Oryx dammah
GCTAGACGAGGCCGAGCCCGGCAGCCCGGCGGCCGCGCCCGCGCCCTCGCCGTCCGCGCGGCTCCGGGCCAGGCGGCGCCGCGCCAGGGTGTCGCCGGGCATCAGGTGGTGCGAGCTGAACGAGGGCCGGCGCGCCGGGCGCCCCCCGGGCCCCGCGCCGCCCTCCGTGTCCGTCTCCACGTGGCTCAGCTCGCTGCGCTCGTCGTCCGCCTCGTCCCCCGCGCCCGCCCGCCGGCCCCCGGCGCCCGAGCACACGCTGCGGTCCATGGTGGACAGGGTGGAGTAGCCCGAGACGATCGAGCGCGTGTCCGCGGCCGGCCGCTCCTCCGGCGCCGCCGGGGGGCTGAGGCGTCCGGGGGCCTCGGGGGCGGCGGCTCCCGGCCGCTGCCCCTCCGGCCGGTCCTGGGCCCGCGGCGCCGGCGCCCCCGCCTCAGGCTTGTGCGCTTCCTGCTCCGAGTCGTCGTCTGTGCTGCTGCCCAGTCCCCGCGCCTCCCGCCGCTTCTTCCGCTTGCGGTTGACCGCCGAGATGAAGGAGATCGCCAGCATCTCCCGGGTGTACGGCTCCTTCTTGGGGGCCCATGAGCCCTGTGCGGGAGACAGGTCAGTGTGCCGGGGGCGCCCTCCAAGCTCCAGCCCCTACATCCCCCATACCACAGCACCTAATCTTGACAGGGCCAAGCCAAGCCCAGCACCCCCACCGGCACCGTCCGCTGTTTACCCCCGGACGGCTGTCCCAACCAGATCCGCTCTAGAGCCTACCACCCCCGCCCCCTCAATTCTGAAGCCTCCTTGGCGCCTCCTCTGGTCCTAATCCAGACTCTCAGCTTTTTCCTGCGAGCTGGGGGCTGGTTTCTCACCTCGCCCCAATTTTCATTCCATTCTCCACATCCAGTGTCGCATAAATCCTTTTAGACTCAAGCTCTACTAATTGGAGAAGGCACTGGCGACCCACTCCAGTACTCTTGCCTGGAAACTCCCATGGACGGAGGAGCCTGGTAGGCTGCAGTCCATGGGATCTCTAAGAGTCAGTTGCGACTGAGCGACTTCACTTTCACTTTTCACTTTCATGCATTGGAGAAGGAAATGGCAACCCACTTAACAGATCTAAACAGCGAAATGACACTTGACGGTTTGAACCCATTTCGCCTATACTATCCCGGGTTATGGTACCAGAGCCTGCACCTTTCTCTGACCATAACTCTTCCTTCCCTTCCTCTCCACTCAGTCTCACCAGGAAACCTGCCTTTCCACTTACTCAGTAGGAACAGCCTCTCTGTGGCAACCCACCCAAGTTCATGTCCCTTCCCATCACACCCTAAGCATTTCTGTGGTCCCACCAGCACCCCGCTGTTGGCTCAGATGGTAAAGAATCTGCCTGCGACACAGGAGACCCAGGTTGGATCCCTGGGTCAGAAAGATCCCCTGGAAAAGGGAATGGCACCCACTCTAGTATTCTTGCCTGGAGAATTCCACGAACAGAGGGCTACAGTCCATGGGGTCGCAAAGAGTCGGACAGGACTGAGTGACTAACATTTTCACTTTTTCCCACCAGCTCTCCACCTCCACAATCCCCAACTCTAGATCAATCCAACCACCAGTTCTGCTGCCAAAAGTGGCTTAAGAATCCTGCACAACCTGATGGTTTGGATTGAAGCCACTCCCAAATTGTGATTTACAGCTGCAACGTGGGCAGCTTTCTGCCACTGTTCTCACTGCTGAGCCCGTGGGTGTTTTTTGGTCCTGGCCTTCCATGATCCTCTAGCAGAGCCCAAGCTGCCCATCACTGCCTCCTCCACCTGGTTTTTAATCCTGCCTTTCTGGCCTCTCCTCTGTCTCCTGGGAGGCTTGTTTTCCTCTTCTTACCCCTTAAGAAGCCATGTTCTCAGGGCTCTGTTCTCAGCACCTTTTTTCTTCTCTCTCCCGGGAATATCCTGCCCCCGAGGTCTCCCTCTCCAACACCAAATTCTTTATTTCTCGAGCTCCATCCAGAACTCCTCTTCCAACTGCAAATCTGCCTCTACCAAGGGGTCTGCCAACACCTGAAACTCACCTATCTGGAGCCACATTATATTCCCTACCCCTGCCCTAGACTGCCAACATGCAGGTGACTTTAATTCTTCCCTCTCCCCTCCTCCCTCTAGATTCTCCAGAAATGACTCCCAAAGTGGTTCATCCCCATTATGCTGTGTTCAGACCCTCACTCTGCCTTTTCTAGACCTTTCTGCCCTCTCCAAATAGGACTCCCTGCCTCCACCCTTGCCTCATCCTAGGCCCTCATCCTCAGTCAGTCCTTCTAAGGCAAGGCAAGAATCCGACTGCTTCCGGCCTCTGCAGGACGAGACCCCCATGAGGATAAAGCACAGACACAGGGCCCTCACAACCTGCCTGAGGCCCCTCTGCCCTGACCCCAACTGAACACAGCTGTCACTCAGGCGATTCAGACCCTTCCCTTGATAGGCCTTGCACTTTAACACTGGCAGCCCTTAGTCGCACCCCCCTCCCCACCCTATTTATGGGATGAACTCCTAAGTCCACCTACTGGGCGCAACGCAAACACAGCTTCCTCTGTGCAGCAGCCTCCCACCCAGCTCTCCCTTTGGCTGAGCTGGGAAATCCCTTCTCTACCTGTTCCATAGACCTTTGAAAATACACATACAGCAGCTCTTTCTCACATCAGAATAGCTTTGTTTCCACCTCATCTGTATCAAACCCTGAGTCCTTTGAGAGCAAGGTCGCGTGGCTCGTGTTTGCATCCATGACTCCTAGCACAGTGCCTGTCACATAACAGGCACTCGAGAAATGTTAAGTGATTAAACAAATAGGTGAACGAACGCAGGAGGCTCAGTAGAAGCAGATGCTGGGACTGGTCCCCTGCTGGGCTGGAACGAATGACCTGCCCTGCCACCCCTCTCACAGGCCACCTCCTGTTGCAGGCACAGTGTAACAGGCACACCTCAGAGACACTGCAGGCTCAGTCAGTTCCAGACTACAGCAATAAGGCAAATCCCACAATAAAGCGAGTCACATGAATTTTTCGGTTTTCCAAAGCATATGAAAGTTATGTTCACACAGCAGTCTATTAAGTGTGCACTAACACTGTGTCTAAAAGTGTACGTACCTTAATTTAAAAATACTTCATTGCTGAAAAACACTAAACAATACCTGTGCCTTCAGGGAGTCATAATCTTTTTGGAAAAGTAACATCAAAGATCACTGATCACAGAACACCATAACGAATATAATTATCATGAAAAAGTTTGAAACAGCCCAAGAATTATCCAAGTGTGAACAGAGACACAAAGTGAGCAAATATTGTTGGAAAAATGGTGTCAATAGACTTGCTCAACATAGTGTTGCCACAAACATTCAATTTGGTTTTTTTTTTTTTAAAGTGCAATAGCCGTAAAGCACAAAGGAAAGTGTAAGAAAACGAGGTCTGCCTGCAGGGGACGGAGACACAGCACTGCCTCCCAGGACCACCGCCCTCTCTCACACCAGTTAGCTCTGAGAAAACCGGAGTCTGCCAGGGATTCAGGATTCACAGGCCTGTAGCTCCTGGGCCATGGCTGCCCACATTGTGTGACTCTAGAAGGCACTGCCTGAAGCTGTGTGAGCTGCAGCACTGCTACAACCAGCGTGAGGTGCATGGGGGCCTCTTCCCTGGCCTTCCTTCCTGGCCTGTGCTTGAGAGACCGCTGGGTTCATCTGATCAAATTACACTCTCATCCTGGCGAGTTACAGAAGCAATGAGGTCAGAATGGTCACTTCTAGGGAATATAGAGGTCGGCAGGTTCACATAAAGGTTGAGGGGTCAGTCCAGAAGAGGCTACAGGAAACCAGGGGTCTGGCATGAGCAAGGGGTGGAGGTGACAAGGAACTATATTCAGGTCACTATAATTTGCTCCCTGCCAAAGAAGTCTTGTGATCCAGTGAGCTCCCTGTCGCCAGAGGTGTGCAAGCAGAGGCTCTATGGAGAGGTTACAGTGGACTTCTGCACTAGACTAGAGCAGGCTTCCTTCCTTCTGGGCTTCCATCTGACATACAATGAACTAATGAATATATAATGAATATATAAATAATGAATATATATGTACATATATGTTAATATATAATGACTAGATAACATAATTGCTTGGTGTCAGGCACACTGATTTTGCTGGGACTCAGCCAGTGCTTAGAGATTCGGAAAGAAATAAGCCCAGTTTGACTGGACAACATTTAGCTGATTTCACCGACTACTATGGACAGAACTGTGCCCCCCACCAAATCCATATGTTGAAGCCCTAAGCCCCCAGTGTTATGGTACTTGGGGCATTTGGGAGGTAATTTGGTTTATATGAGGTCATGAGGGTGGGGCCCTTATGGCTGCATTAGTGCCCTTATAAGCAGAGAAACCAGAGAGCTTGCTCTTTGTCTCACACACACACCTGTTCACTTTCTCTTTCTCACATGGTGAGAAGGCAGCCATCTACAAGCCAGGAAGACAGTTCTCACCAGAAACTGACCATGCTAACACCTTGATCTTGGACTTCTAGTCTCCAGAACTGTGAGAAAATGAATTTTTGTTTAAGCCACCCAGTAGGTGGCATTTTGTTATGGCCGCAAGCTCTAACCTAATAGTCAGGCAGGGCTCATCTGAGGCAGGCATCCTTGCCCTACTGGGCAGGCTCTGGAACAGGCAACTAGCTGCCTATGAGACCTGGTTCAGAGAACCAGCTTAGGCTTCGTTGTTTTCAATTTCATTGATTTCTGTTCTTATCTTTATTATTTCCCTTCATTTGCTTTGGGCTCTGCAAAGACCTTAAAAACAATCATTATATCACTTATAGTTGTTGTTAACCCCATTTATGAGGGTAGATATTATCCTCATAAATAGTATGAGGAAGCTGAGGATCTTAAAGAAGTTAAATAACTTGCCTAATGTCCCAAAGCTACCAAGTGGTGGAGCCAGGACGCAGGCCCACAACTGTCTGTGCTCCTAACCAGTAGGCAACACTGCCTCAGGCCACCAAACTCCCAAGCCAGAGCCTCTACTTCATCAGTTATCCCCCCAAGCACTGCCAAGGTAAGTGACCTCAGCTTACCTTGGACACTCAGGTGTTTCCCACTTTCCTTCCCAGTGACTAATAATCTTCAAGGTTTCTAATCACAACTCTCCCAACTGTTGTGACCAAAAAGCAAATGGGCTGGCTTGTACAGAGATATAACTTTCAGAATCGCTGTGGCACTTACCTTAGACTTGGCTGAACTACAGGTGGTGGAATCTGTTGGTGAGAAACAAAAGAAAAATGAAAGTTGGATTGGGCAAGAGAAGGCTGGTTCTTGTGAACAAAATTCCCTCTCCTCAAAGGCTTCAGAAACCAGGGAGTTCAGAAACCTGAGCTCTCCCCAGGTCCTGGGAGCGTGGTGGACTTCTGATGTCATTTCCTGGGGGATAAGGATGGAGCGGAGAAGGATGTCAATCACCACTTCCTTTTGAGGCAGGAAGTGACATCAGGCCCCTGGACCTGCATTTGCCCAGGGTTAAGGGCAAGGCGGATTTTTCTTTGGCCTCTTCCCTCCCCTCCTGTCCCTGTTACTCTGAAGCACTAGAGAGAAAATGTGAAACATCAGATGCAGTTCACAGAAACCACCACAACACACAGCAAATCACAGATGCTCTGGAGAAATGGAGACCACACAGTGCACAGAGAGGGGCGCTCTATATCTACCCTTACCCCCAACTTCAGGGACATGAGAGGGCAGAGGGACCACGTGAATGATGGGGTACAGGGCAGACAGGAAATGAGCGGGGCAGGAGGTAGCGAGGGCTGGTGATTACAGCCTGGAAAGCGTCTACCTCCAGACCAGAGATCAGGCTGTCCTCAGGGGCAAAGCCCCTGTTTATTATCAGAGTTATGAAGGAATGTGGGTTCCACTCCCTTATTAACAATGGGGTGGGGAAGGACCCAGAAATAAGTCTTGCAGTGCTGTCCCCAGGACTGGGGAGGGAGCAGGCCCACCCAAGGATCTCTAGGGGTGTGAAGGGGGGCAGGTGCGGTTAATCCACACTCTCCAGCAAGCAAGTTAGGTGCCTCCTCCCCAGCCCTCCCCCGCACACAGTGAGAAGAGCAGACGGGCTGACCACACAGCGACTCACACGGGCAGGAGAGTGGCAGCAGGTGATTAGAAGAGACGGGGGGCTCCTCTTGGCCATCTGCACCCCCACATCCTCTGGCCCCCTCCCCAGCCTGCCTCTTGCAACTACGGGTGCTGTGCTATGCCTCTGTCACAGACACAAGGGGGGAGGTCACCCACAGAGTGGGAGGAGTTAGTGGCTAGAGCCAGAAGGTACCCTTTTGGCCCTGGACTCCTCTACTATGACAGCCAGAGGCCTGGGAGCAGGACTTAGGGGCTGAGTGACCAGGGGCTCTGATTTCGGGAACAGGAAGAGCCAGCCTTCAGAGGCGGCTGACACAGGAGCTATCGATGTACAGAGGCCTCTGGGGTGGCATCACTGAAGTCTGGAGATGCTGGGTCCCACTACCAGCCAAGCCTCCTCTACCCAGATAATCAGAAGTGGCTGAGCTCAGCACAGAGAGAAAGTCATAGAGTGGGGAGGCAGGGGGGATGTGGGAGGCAGCCGTGTGGTGCCCAGGCTTCCTGGCAAGGGGCCCCAACTTGGCTCTAGCAAGTGCTTCCTGCCTCCTGAGAAGGGGCTTTCAGATGGGAGGTCGGTACGCTGTTAACAAGCGTGGGGAGCTGGACAGTCAGGGAGAGGTCCTCAACGCCCCAGATGGCTCTGCCTGCCCCGCACCCCGTGCCTGCCCAGCCTTCTTATAATCACCCGCCACTGTTAGTGACCGAGGTTGCAATGCCACACTGTACCCTTTAAATCTCCAACAGGTCCGCTGGAGGAGGGAAGGGAGGAGAAGAGAAGAGCAGGATCCAGGGGATGGGAGGAGAGCACAGGAAGAAGAGGGAGGAGGGGGGAGGGGTGCAAGGAGAAAAGGAAGAAAAATTAAAAAGAGGCACGTGCCCAGGACACAGCCCTCGAGAAACAAAAAGCTCAGGAAAGAAACCGGTGAAAACAAAGCTCCTACCCAGCCCAGGGCAGCCGAGGAGGCGGAAACCCCCGCCACAGCCCAGCCCAGTGGTGGGGGCAGGGAGGGGCCCCGTGGGGCACGAGCAGGGCAGCCGGGCGCCTGGCCAGGCATCTGGGGCCCCCAGGAATGCAGATCCCACGGCCTCTCCACCCCTTCCTGGGCCCATGCTCTCACCTGAGCCTGGCTCTCCAGGCGGCACTGTCCTGCCAATGTTAGGCAGGAGGTACTCGATGTTTGGCACTGACTGAGGCTCCTTGTCATCCACGGGGGTCTGCAAACAGGAGGAGGGTCAGGCCCTACAGCCTCAGATGGGTGACTGCAGACCCCTCGGAATGGGGAACCCTGAAGACAGGGTGCAGGTCCCCTCCATCAGACGGGCTCACCAGCTCAGGGCGTGTCCCCCTCATCAGCCAGTGACTCCAGGGCAGTCCCACATGTCCCTGCCGTCCCCAGCGCCTTGGTGGAACCCTACAGGCCGCGCTGCTCCTCCACTGAGGGCAGGATCTGTGTCTCCTCCATCAGACTGGACCTGCCTAAGCCCTCTATCCCCATAAGAGTGGAGGGCATGGTCTGCCTTTGCCACTGGACTCAGATTCCTTAGGGCACGGCCTCTATATCCCCCTCAGACTTGGGGTTCATGAAAGCGAGGACTATATCTCCCATCAGACTGGAGGCTCCTGAGAAGAGCGTCTATGCTTCCTCCATCAGACTGGGATGTCCCAAGGGCAGGAACCTTCTCCCGCTTCAGACTTGCTGCCCACCCCACCCGCCTGGGATGAGGGCCCACCACCAACCTGACCCCACCCCACGGCCCCTCTGCGTCACTCACTCTCTCTCCCTTGTCCTCGCTGTCGCTGAAGAACCAGTCTGACTGCAGAGGAGACAAAAGGAAGTGCTGGAATCAGCGTGGGAAGGAGCTAAAGGGAAGACAGGGAGACAAGAGCTCCCAAACTGCTGGGTTCAGAGGACCCACTCAGGCACCTGATGGAAAAGTTGGGACCCAGTGTGGAAAGGAAACACAGCCTGGAGTGGGAGAGGGTCCGAGCACAGAGACATGCCCGGCTCAGGACAGCTTCTCTCTGCCTGTTTTTCACCACGCACAGTCCCTGCGCATCACCTCAGCCACTCCCTATTGCAAACCAGAAGAAGGGGTGCAGCAGCGCCATCTAGTGCCAGCGAGTTCCGCTGCAAGGAGAAGGCCAGCCCCTGCGGCCATGTGTATCTCACCAGGATGGGCTCCACACTAACAGGGTTGGTGCCCCCAACCCCAGACAAGGCCAGCGCCTACAGTGAGGTGTCAGGAGGTTCCCCGAGGGTCAGGCAGGCAAGGGTGTTCTCATACATGCCAAACAGAATAGAAAATAAAAATCCAACTCAAATATATTTTGTGAAACTTGAGAATCTTGATGATAACACCCTAAAAGTTTTCTGAAAAACAAAAACATTGCTTACACGTGAACAGGTGTCAGCCTTAACTAGAACTTTTGGCAGCAACAGATACAAGATGACATGAAAGTAATATTTTTGATGTGTTTCTGAACTAAAATTTAAGAGATTTTGAATCTAGAATTTTATATCTTGCTAAACTCTCATTTAAATTTGAGTGTGAAATAAAGCTATTCTAACACATCAGAAAGTTTGCTACATGAAGTTTCTCTTAGTTGAACACATGAGCAAATAAAGAAATAAATCCAGGAAAGAATAGGAAGTTCTAAGAAGTAAGGATGGATAATAGTGTAGAAAAGTCAATTGTTATCAAACTAAGCAATGATGGCACACATACATATACACACAGACACCAAGTATACCCATGACAATGTGGACTTCAAATTCATAAGGAGGAACCAGTGACAGGTGAAAATATAGTAAGGTACTTGACTCTTAGATGTGGTGGAAGGAAGACGTGGCTACTGATAAACTTTAGAAATTGATAGTAAAAATTAAACATGACTACAGGCTTTTTGCAATTGTATCATTCAACTTAAGTATGGATTTTATAAATTGTGTAAGTTTTATATCAGGAAAATAAAATCAACCCATACAAAGGTAGGAAAGACCCAAAAAAGCAAATAAAATGAAAATGTACTAGACAGGAGACGCCATTTAAGATGGCAGGAATAAGTCCTAACAGTACAGAAATTAAAAAAAGTAAATGAGCTAAGCTCACTAACTGAAAGTTAAAACACACGGAGTCTTATTTACATTTACGGATATCTTTATACTTAAAATTAGCATGTAGGTGGATTGAAAAGACACACGTTAGCCTATTAGAGTGGTAATTATTGGGGGCTGCAGAGTGGGCTTTGGAATGAAGGGAGGAAACAAGGAGACTTGCAAAGTTGATTATGATCTTGGGTCATGAACCTCAGTTATTATTCATCATAATCAGGAATATGATTAACTCAAATAAGCAGCGCAGAACAGGAACAAGGAAGAGACAGAGGAAAAAAGAGAGACGACGAAGGGGAAATGCAAACTCTGGAGCAGTCACTCCGGGCTCCAGTTTCTCAGGTGAACCACCTCTCTGAGTCTACTTACTTATCTTTAAAATGGGCATGATACATGAGTATCTACTTTGAGAACTGTGCTGAGGATTAAAATAAAATACTGTATGGCCATTATCAAAATGACAAGAAATAACAAGTGTTGGCGAGGATGTGGCAAAAAGGGAACTCTTGTGCCGTGTTGGTGGGAATGTAAAGTGGTGCAGGCACTATGGAAAACAGTACGGAGGCTTCTCAAAAAATTAAAAATAGAATTACCATATGATCCAGAAAATCCACTTCTGGGCATTTATCTGAAGGAAATGAAAACATATATGCACCTCCCTGTTTGTTGCAGCCTTATTTACCATAGCTAAGACATGGAAGCAACCTAAGTGTCCATCAGTGGATGAATGGATAAAGAAAATGCAGTATATATACACAGTGGAATATTATCCAACAATAACAAAGAAGGACACCTTGCCATTTGAAGCAACACGGATGGACCCTGAGGGCATTATGCTAAGTGAAATTCAAAGTCAGGCAGAGAAAGACAAATACTGTAAGATCTCACTTACAAGTGGAATTTGAAAAAAAAATAATCCAGGCTCATAGATACAGACAACAGATTGTTGGCTGCCAGAGGAAAAGGGATGGGGAGGTGACTAAAATGGGCAAAGGTGGTCAAAAGGTATACATTTCCAATTGTAAAATGAATAAATAAGTCGTGAAGATGTAATCATGGTGACTATAGCTAATAATACTATATTGTATATTTCAAAGATGCTAAGAGAGTAGATCTTAAAAGCCTTCATCAAAGAAAAAATTTTCTACCTATGGTGTTGGATGTTAACTAGACTTATCATGCTGATCATTTCACAGTCTATACAAATACTGAATCATCATTTTGTATACTTGAAACTAATCCGTCAATACATCTTAATTTTAAAAAAAGCAAAAAAGAAATACTGTATGTGAAGCACTTAGCACAACACATTAGTGTCTAATAAATGTCAGCTACTACTAAAAGGTGCAGTCCCTAGAGACAGACGGTCCAGAAGCAGCCCTAAAAACCCAGCCTCTAACTCAGGTTTAAGAGAACCTGAAAGTGCTCTGAGAACCCAGAAGGCTACAGGAAGCTTCTGGAAGTCTACAGGAAGCTTCCGGATGGCCCGCGGTTCTCTGGAAGAATTCACACTAGCTCAGGCCACCCTGCTTTTGCACATGCTGTTCCCTCTGCCTGGAATGCTCATTCTCCCTTCTCTGCCTGGCTAACCCTAGTGTCTTTCAGGAACTCCCTGACTCTGGTCGCAGCCCTGCACCCAGGGCTGGGCTGGGTCCTTCCATGTGGCTTCCCTGGACATAGCCCAGAGCATGGAGAAGTGCTGCCTTCACTGGGCAGCGTGCCTTCAGAGGAGGGTCTGAGTTCCGTTCCTTGCTGTGTCGCCAGCACCTGCATTTGCCTCTGGTATGGAACAATGATAATGATGGTGATGATGACAATGGTGATTAATAAGCTAACCCTTATATAACACTTACTACCGGCCAGGCACCATTTCAAGTGCCTTACAGATAATAACCCATGCAACTCTCACAATAGCACTGTGCAACAAACAGGTGAGGAAACAGGCACAAAAAGGGTAACTAACTTGTTCAAGGCCCCACAGCATATAAGGGGCAGAACCAGGGTGCAGCCTCAGGCAGACTGGCTCCAGGGGCAGTATCCTGAGCCCCTGCATCAGTACTTCTCAACTGGGGTGACTATGCCCTTCCAAGGGGGCATTTGGTGACGTCTGGAGACATTTTCAATTGTCACAAGTGGAGGGAGGCTCCTGGCATCTGGCCAAGAGATGCCACGAAACATATTATCAGCCACAGGACAGCCCTCAACAAATAATGATCTGGCCCCAAAGGTCACTAGTGCTGGGTTGAGAAGTTCCAGTGCACGCACAGTGGGAATCACCACGTTTGCTGAGTGAATAAATGAACAAATGCCTCGGCATGGTCTTTGTTTTGGTTTCAGCCGGCTTAGTAACCATGGGTATGAGCTGGCTGGCGACTTGCTGCCGGGTGGCTGAAACTTAGGTTTGCTCATAACTCGGCCATATCTTGCTGTGGGACCCTGAGCAAGTCACCATTCCTCTTCAAGCCTCGGTTTCCACCCTCTGTACAATGCAAGGTCAGGTCTCATACCTTAAGGCCCCTTCCAGCTCTGCTGTCCAAAAATTCCATGGAACACAGGAGCCCCAGGCAGGGAGGCAGGGGTGGTCACAACTGAAACTCCCAGCAGGATGGGAGGTCATGTCACCCACGAACTCCACCCACCCACTCACTGGCCAGGAGCTCAGAGCCAGAGCAACTGCTGCCACAAGCTCTGCCCTGCCTGGGCTCGGGACTCTAGTGGGATTACCCTGGCTCAAGAGTCTCTGTGCTAGACAGACCCTGGCCAGCTTGGGTGGGTGGGCTCATTGTGAATGAAGAGGCAGCTCACTCTCTTGACAGCTGACAGTCATCCAGGGCTGATTACTTTAGTGCCAACGGGGCAGAAAATGGAGAGGTACATGTTTGGTGATTCCCCAGAAATGATTTCCTCAGTGGGAATGCCCAGACTGGCAAATCTCAACAACAATTCATTCATTCATTCATTCATTCATTCAACAAATACCGAGGGTTCACTCTACTCCAGGCACAGGGTCAGTGCTGGGATTACACCTATGAAGGAAACCAATGTACTCCACTTCGCCCACCCTACCCAGAAAAGATGCTGCCACTGACTAGGGATGTCCCCCTGAGACCCTAGGGTAGGGAAAATGGACACACTTTGGGCCTCCCATCTCCCTGAAGGTCCTGACACTCCATTTGACCAAGGCTTTGGGCTTCTTTGGACTTCGCTAGGAGTCAGGGGGCCACTCTCCCTCTCTTCCTCATACACTCATGGGGGCTCCATGGGTTCCTCGTTTGGGGGGCTGAACTTTTCCAAGGGAGGAAAGCTTCCCTAGACCAAGGCCTCATCAGGATCCCTGACACTGCCCAGCAGCCTTGGCCTCCCCAGCAGCTCTGGAGTGGGCCTCTAGGCTGGTGGTCCCAATGTTAGAGTGAGAACAGGCCTTGACATACCCTCCTATGGCTCAGAGCTCTGACACGCAGTGAAGGAAGGAAAGAAGCAGGCAAGGCCAGCCAGCGTGACCAAAGTCTACCTACGGCCTCACTCGGCTAACTCTGACCACCTCGGTCACTCAAAAGCCAGCTCCAGGATGTAACCAGGGGTCGGCCCCCCCCATCCGGTGGGGAGTAAAGCAGAGGAGTTGGTCAGACAGACCTGCCTTCAAATCCTGAGGCTGCTACTTAACAGCTGTGTGATCTTAAAGAAATCACTTTGCCTCTCTGAGCCCCAGTTTCCTCATCTGTTAAACGGGAGTAACATGACCTGGCTTATTCCCTTCCCTAAAGTGTCTATGAGGTGGGGGAGCTGAAGTTCCTTTCCGTTGTCTGTTGTTGTTATGTATATGTGCTCAGCTGTGTCCGAGTCTCTGCAACCCCACGGACTGTGGCCTTCCAGGCTCCCCTGTCCGTCGGATTTTCCAGGCAAGGATACTGGAGTGGGTTGCCATTTCTTACTGTAGGGGATCTTCCCAACCCAGGGATCAAAACCACATCTTCTGCATTAGCAGGTGGATTCTTTACTACTGAGCCACCAGGGAAGCAAACCCTTCTTTTGACCAGTTGCCCATCTTATTTCTCCTGGCAGGAGGGTTCTGATTCCATTCTTTGTGGGTTAAACCACAGGTCCCACCAAGATTTGGAAATGGAAAAATCAATGATTCATAAAAACATCTCTGAGTGCCCCCAGAAGGGGGCAGTGCTGCCCTGGGTTTGGCGCTTAAAAAAAGATTAAAAAAAAAAAAGCCTCCTGCGCCTTCTGCTGGCCATTCTGGGTTCTCATCCTGTGGTGGATAATAAGACGACTCCTTAGAAACCACAGGCTCTTGTGGGGCCTCCAGGCAGCCTTAAGGAGGAAGGTGACCACGCAGCCAGGATCCTGCCCCAGCCCATCATCCGCCCTACCGTATCCGCCTCCCCTTCCCCCAGGGAATTGCCATTTTCCCCTAAAGCCTCAGTGGGCCTGCAAGGAGAGTGCTGTCCCACCTGTCTGCCCGGTTCTGCTTGGACACCTCTCCCGCAGGTCACCTTCTGAAGGCACCCCCCTTCTTTCACCCCTTCCGCCTCCAAACCAGCAGCACCTCTCCCTGACCTTCCTCCTCCCTCTGACCTGCACACACATCCTGGAAACTCAGTGGCCTCCTGGTTGTCCCGCTAGGGACAGGCATTCAGGAGTCATACCTGCCTGGCCCTAAAATGCAGGCTACTGCTTCTGAAGGGCCTCCTGCACCCCCAGAGCATTTTCCACATCCTTCCCTGGGCACACCCACCCGGCGAGCAGAAGCCAACGCCCAGGGAGGCCGCTTACATGCTGGATCAGCGTCTCCACAATCTTGTAGCGGTCAGGCATGTGGGTCACCATATCTGCCATGTTGTCCTCAGACGTCCTCACCAGCGTCGGCCCGAAGACCAGAGCTAAGTTCCGGGGCTCCATCTGGGCAGGGGAGGGAAGCGGATCGGTGTTAGTATCCCTGTGAGCTTTGACCTCCAGGCCCCTGGGCCTCCCCAACTCTGGGTCCCTCTGGCCCCCAGCCCGACCACATCCTGAGCTGGTCCTGGCCTGGGGCCATGTGCCTCCTTGCTGGACGTGGAGGTGCCTGGTAAGTAGAGAATAGGCCGGATTTTAGCCCCACTCAACCCCAGGCCCAGCTCTCGTGGGCAGTTCCCCACCTGCACACCCATACTGTCTAGCAGTGGGAGAGGCCAGAAAGAAGACCCTCTGGACGTCCCAAGGGTGTTCTGGACTGGCAGGAATCCTGTATGGCCCCTCATTCTCCCCTCCTGCAGAACTAGAAGATATAGGGGTTTGCTTACAAAAACGCAACACAAGGGACCCAAGCTCAGTCAGAGGGTAGATTCCACCGGACACAGAGTCTAAGGCTCTCCGCCTCTGAAGACCCTCAGAAATTCAGGAGCCAGCTCAGGAAGAAGTACTGGCCAGTATGTGGGGGCAGTGGGACAGAAGGACCCACTAGGTCGGAGGGCGGACCCAGTGAAGCTTGAGGTTATCTGACCTGGAGGAGCTTATTGAATAGAATATGCTGAGGAGACCCCACTAGGCTTCCCTTCCCCACAATTCAAACTGGAGCTGGACCCACCTTGTTTTTCTCCGAGTGGTCGGCAATGGTCTTCAGATGACTCACGAGGAATTTGAGTGTTTCATAGTAGTGTCCTGGGAGATCCCGGATCTGGGTGGGAGAAAGAAGGGGCGTGGGACCAGGCTGTGACGGCTTCCGCCTCCCCACTGCCCCCCAAAGGGGCTCCACTGCCATGTCTCAGGGGGTCTGGAACCCACTCTGTAACTGTCCCCCATGGGTAGATGGAGAAATTGAGGCCCTGAGTGGAGAAGGGCTTGCCAAGGTCACAGGGGAAGCTGGTGGCACTGGGCTTGGGCTCCTGGGGCCGCGGCGCTCGCCTGTCCAGTCTGCCCTTGGCCCAGCAGCAACCCCTCTCCTTACCAGCTTCCGCAGCGTCTTCAAGCGCTCCCTCGAGTCTTCAATGCGATTGGCCTCGATGAAGTCGTTGTATTTGTCTAGAACAGTGAGGATTCTTTAGAGAGGGGGGCCTCCAGGCTGAGGAGGCCCTGCGGGGAGGCCGTGTTTGTGCTGAGGTTGTTCAGTTGGTGGCAGGGGGGCTCCAGGGCCCTGTGTCCATGTGACCAAGCCCACCGCAGCTGCCCTCAGGGGTGCGCCTGACCCGGAGTAGCCCAGGGGTGCTTGTTTGGGAAGAAATGAGACCTCAGCTGCCTGTTGACCCTGGAGAAGGGGTCCCTGCCCCAGGCTCCAAGACAAGGACACCACGAGGTTAGAAGAGAGGTTAGCTAGAAAGAGGGAGGGCCCTTTCAGCCTCCAGACACCCCTCCCCATCTGTATCAGGGTTCCCCCACCTCCCCTCAGAAGAAGTCCATGGGGAACTTTAAAAAAGGGAGCTGAAGTTCATCCTGAAATACACCTGGATGAGAGAATGTGCAAAGACAGCCAAGAATATTCTCTAAGGGAAGAATGATGAGGGAGGACCTGCCCTGTGAGACACTGAGATGTACTAAAAAGATCGTACAGCTCAGGCAACGTGACGCTGACAGGGAAAGGGGACGAAGGGCCAGGACTGAAAGGAGGGAGACAGGCCCTGTGGATCTACATGAAAAAGTGTGTCCGACTCTTTGCGGCCCTCTGGACTGCAGCCCACCAGGCTCCTCTGTCCATGGGATTCTCCTGGCAAGAACACTGGAGTGGGTTGCCATTCCCTTCTCCAGGGGATCTTCCCGACAGCACTTCAAGTCAGTGGGGAAGGATGGTGGTGTCAATAATGTCCCAGGGACTATTAGCTATTTTGTTGGGAAAATAAATCCATTTCTAGCTCACATAATACAAACAAATTTAATTGCATTACAGAGTCAAAAATAATACTTATTCAAGTATTGGGAAAAATAAGAAAATATTTTTATAATCATAAGGTCTTCCTAAACACTCATGTTCATGTATGTATCTTAGTACAGAATCCATTAAAGGTTAATCTCCTAGTAATGACAGAAATGAAAATGAAAACAATAGTGAGATGCATTTCCTCTCTCTGATCAGCAAAACTTTAAAATATTAATAACATCATCCAGTGTGATGGGGACATGGGAAAGTAAAATATCTTACACTGCTAGTGGCAGTGGGAACTTGGGTTAGCTCCCCCGCATGCAACCTGACTTTAGCTTTCAAAAATGCTTTCCAGGACTCTGACCCAGCAAGTCCATGTCTAGGAATCTACCTCTGGGACCCTGGTCCAGGCATGCAGGGACACAATCAAGGAAAGTCATTATAACATATATTGAAATAGCAAAAATGTGAAGACAATCTAAATATCCATCAGTAGGAGTGATTGAGCTTCCTAGGTGGCTCAGTGGTAAAGAATCTGCCTGCCAAGCAGGAGACATGGGTTTGATCCCTGGCTTGGGAAGAGCCCCTGAAGAAGGAAATAGCAACCCACTGCAGAATCCTTGGCTAGGAAATCCCACAGACAGAGGAGCTTGGTGGGCTACAGTCCATGGGGTACCAAACAGTCAGACATGACTCAGCAACCAAACAACAACAAGGGGAGTGATTAGACAACTTATTGTCTATTCAGGCTGGGAAACACTATGTGGTTGATTTAAAAGGAAAACAAGGTCGAGCTCTTTGTACTGACATGAATGCATCTCAACATTAACGAGTCTCCTTCTGCTGAGAACCACTCAAGCAGCGGAGCCACTCGCTCACAGGACTGACAACTGGCTGTGTCTGTCTTGTCCCAGCTCATGTGGGTGACAGCAGATTGGGATCCTGAAGCCAGCCATGGCAGGAGTATCTATACTATAGAAACGGGAAAGTGCTATCGTCACAGCTTTACTCCTTTCAGAGCCAGATAAAACCGCTACCAGCACGCCGCTCGACTCACCCAACTGCAAGCCCTATGGAGGCACATGTGTCTTTTTTCTCACACGTGTAAGAGGAAAAAGGAAAGTGAAAGTCACTCAGCCATGTCCAACTCTTTGCGACCCAGGCCAGAATACTGGAGTGGGTAGCCTTTCCCTTCTCTAGGAGATCTTCCCAACCCAGGGATCAAACCCAGGTCTCCCACATTGCAGGAGGATTCTTTATCAGCTGAGTCACAAGACAAGCCCTGTGTAACAGGGTCTGGAAGCAAACACGCTGCACTGTTAACAAGGAGCTCAGCAAACGGCCAGGAGCTAGGCTCTGAGGACAGATGCCTGGGGTCGAATTCTGGCTCTGACGCTTACAACCGCTGTGACCTTGGGCAAGTCACTTAACCTCTCTGTGCAGCAGCTCCTTCATCTATGGGGTGGAAATAATAGTACCTACTCATGGATTTGTAGGGAGTAGTGCATGGCACACAGTAAATGCCCAGAAAGTGTTAGGATAACCTCTGTGGACAGGAAATGGGAAGATGACTGTGTTCACTTTATTTATATCGGTACTGATGAAGTTTTTTTTACAAGCATGTGTTTCTTTTGTATTAAACCCCCAAAGTAAAACCACACACTCAATTTAAAAAGCAGTCAGGATGCAGCATAGACAGGTATTCCCTCCCCCTTCCATCCTCCACGTCCGCCCCCAACTCACCGTCGGTGAAAAGAGGCTCAGGTAGCTTTCGGAAGAAGGACTTGAGCAGGCTGCTGATCACGTTGAGGTCTTGCCAGCGCTGGGGAGGGGGCAAAGACAAAAGGCTGCGGTCAGGCTCTGCCCTGGTGCCCATGCCTCCATGCTGGTCCAGCCCTAGAGCCCAGTCCAGCCTGGTTCTGGCCTTCTCCAGGATCTACTGATACCATACCCAGCTCTGCCCAGACCAGGGGTCACTGGGCTAAGAATACCCATTAAGCAGAACAGAGTCCCCAGCTAGGTCTAAGCCCCTTGAGCCCCTAGCCCCAGAGCCCCCTGCTCCAGCCAGCCCAGTGGGCTTGGACATTCGCCCCTCCACAGAAAGAACACACCTTCCCTGGTGCAGGCACTGTGGGGGACAGAAGTAAGCAAAACCCACCCCCACATGAGCCTGCCCATTGGACCTGCTGGTGCCAGTTCCTGCTGGTCTAAATCACAAATTCTCAAGAAGGGACGTTGGAACTGTTTGGTTTTCACAACTGGGGCACGCCACTGGCATCGAGCGGACAGAAGCCTGGGATGCTGCTAAACTTCCTCCAGTGCACAAGACAACCTCCCGCAAAAAAAGAGTTATTCTGCCCAAAGTGTTAAGGTTGAGAAACTGGGCTAAACAAACAGTTGTTGAACACGAGAATCAACAGCTGGGTCAATGTCCCTTCTGTGCACCAGGGGGCGCCATCACCCAATGCAAAGTCCTCCCTGGATAGGAACTGCTCAGAATAACGCATGTTCAGAAAGCAACAGAATCCTCCAGCAAAGACACACAACTCAGCAATATAGTACTCATTACAATGGGTCCATAGCTTGCTTTTTTCTTCTTAACTGATAGTTAATTGAATTTCCATTGACAAGCCCAAGTGCAACGGGTCGCTATATGACATCCTCTTTCCTGTCCTACACCCCAGGTCTGCCAGGGACAGACACCACCAGTCTGCAGCTCAAACTTCTGGCTCCTTTCCTACCCCTCCTTCTTCCCTCTCGTGCAGCCAAGTCCTAGAGCTGCTCCCATCCTCCTTACCCCCCTGGGACCACTGAGTCCTCCTGACCCCCTCTCCCACAAGATGGGTTATTTCTTCCCTAGACATTCTGCTCTGGGCCTCCTTAGTTTACATCCACTGAAGTTAAGTGAAAGGTGCTTAGTTGTGTCCAACTCTTTGCAACCCCATGGACTATACAGTCCATGGAATTCTCCAGGCCAGAATACTGGAGTGGGTAGCCCTTCCCTTCTCCAGGGGATCTTCCCAACCCAGGGATCGAACCGGGGTCTCCTGCATTGCAGGCCGAAGCTTTACCAGCTGGGCCACCAGGGAAGCCCACATACCCATTAGGCATACGCTAAAGCCCTACTTCTCAAAGCCTACTCTCGTTTCTGCCTTCCCAACGGAAGAACCATCCAAGGCTGCCCACTGTCCATTAGCTCAAGGTCAAAGGCTTTAGTGAAGCCACTAAAAGCCCTCTGTCCTAGGCCCTGGGCCTCACCCTCCCCACTGCCAAGCCCAAGAGGTGGGTCCACTCTCTGTCCTGACACTCAGATCCTTCTCTGGGATAAACAATCTGGTCCCTAATGAGAACCAGTCTTTTCTCTCGTCCTCTGTCTCACATGTGCTCATCTTGTCTCCCGAGCTCCTTCCCAAGGGCAGGAAGACTGTCTTATGTCTTCACATACAGCTTCAGAGTATGTGACTCATAGGACTTTACTGCCCAAATTCATGGTTTTCTGAAACATCTTTTCCAGCAGAGTCTCCTTTGTCCAGTAAAATGATCCAAGAAAACCCAATGTGAAAAAACTCGACATTAAAAAAAACAAGGACTTCCCTGGTGGTCCAGTGGTGAAGAGACCGCCTGCCCATTCAGGGGAGAGCAGGTTTGATCCCTGGCCCAGGAGGATTCCACATGATGCGGAGCAAAGAAGCCTGTGTGCCATGGCTGCTGAGCCCACGCGCTGCAACCATGGAAGCCAATGCTACTAAAGCCTGAGTTCCCAGGAGTCCCTGCTCCGCACCGAGAGAAGCCACTGCAATGAGAAGCCTGCACACCACGAGGAAGAGGAGCCCCTGCTGGCGGCAACTAGAGAAAGCTCACCCAAAGCAACGAAGACGCAGCACAGCCAAAGATAAAATAAATAAAAAGTAGACAGAGCAAAGCAGGTTACTCTAGCTCAGGCAGGGATGCAGGTCCTGACCTGCCCTCAGCCTCCCACAGCACCTCTGGGGAACCTTAGGATTCTGGGAAACACTGGCCCTACTGCAAACTCTTTTTTTAAATGGAAATGTTTATGTGGATATTTCCCCCAGTTTTATTGTGATATAATTGACATTTAACCTGCTGCAAACTCTTTTTTTTTTTGGCTTAAACAACAGAAATTTCTTTTCTCACAACTCTGGAGGCTGGGAAATCTAAGATCCAGGTGCCGGCCCATTCAGTTTATGGTGAGGGCTCTCTTCCTGGTTTGCAGGCAGTCACCTTCTTGCTGTGTCCTCATGAGGTGGAGAGGGTGAAGACAGGAGCTCTTCGGTGTCTCCTTCCACAAGGACACTCACCCTATCATATCGCAGCTTGACTTTATTTCACCATAATTACCTCTCAATAGACCCTACTCCCAAATACAGTCATGTTGGCAGTTTGGGCTTCAGTGTATGAATTTTGGGAGGACATGATTCAGCTCACAGCACAAGAGAAAGGAGAGATGATAGAGTGGAATTCTGGAGGAAATACCAAAACAGGATTATGAGCACAGAGACATTAACGTTTCTCTCTATAGCTGATGAGGACAAGTTGTAATGAAAGCACAGAAACAATTTTAGACAGGACACACATTTGGGGAGTTTTCATTAGATGGCCTTGACCTCTGGAAGGCTGCACTCTTCCTCCCCAGTCTGCTATTACCCAGCTTTCAGAGTTATTTGACATTTACTTTATATACCCTGTCCAGGATTTTTAGATGTAATCACTAGGAAAAACTGGTCAGAATGTGCTTCCTCTATCTTAACTGAACCAGAGTCCTTCTATGTAATTTTTTTCCTGCTTTAAACATGTCTCATGGTGAAAACTGAGGTCTAACTGATGCTCAGTATTATATAAGTTTCAGGTGTATAGCACGTGTGTGCCAAGTTGCTTCAGTCATGTCCAACTCTTCGTGACCCCATGGACTGTAGCCCACCAGGCTCCTCTGTCCATGGGATTCTCCAGGCAAGAAAACTGGAGTGGGTTGCCATGCCCTCCTCCAGCGGATCTTCCAGACCCAGGGATCAAACTTGCGTCTCTTACATCACCTGCATTGGCAGGTGGGTTCTTTACCACTAGCGCCACCTGGGAAGCCCCCAGGTGTATAGCATAGCGATTCACAATTTTTAAAGGTTATATTCCATTGTTATTATAACATGTTTCAAACTCTTAAATATGGTTGTCAGATCCCTTCACAAGCTAGTCTTGTCTCATCTGATCAGCCACCCACATTGCTGGCCAGTCCAGCAAACACCATATACGCCCTTTCTTTTAACCAGGGGTCTGCAAACCATGGCCTGTAGGTCAATCCAGCCAATGACCTGTTTTTGTGTGGCCCTCTAGGTAAGAATGGGTTTTGCATTTTCAAAATGTTGTGAAGAAGGGCTTCCCTGGTGGCTCAGTGGTAAAGAACCCACCTGCCAATGCAGGAGACGTGGGTTCAACCTCTGATCTGGGACGATCCCACGTGCTGTGGTACAAATAAACCCATGTGCCACAACTACTGAGCCTATGCTCTAGAGCCCAGGAGCTGCAACTACTGGGCCCACGAGTCCTATAGCCCGTGGGATGCAGCAAGAGGAATCACGGCACTAAGAAGCCCCACACCACAATTGGAAAGCAGCCCCCACGTGCTGCACTAGAGAAGAGCCTGGGCAGCGATGAAACCCAACATAGCCAAAAACAAGTAATAAACAAATAAACATTGTGAAGCTGAAGAAGGAAGAGAACAAGGAGGAGAGTGTACAACAGACCACATAACCAAAGCCTGGAACACGTGCCACCTGGCCCTTTACAGAGAAGGCATGGTGACTGCCAGCAAGCCTTCAGGGCCACGCCTTTCCCCAGGCCATTTCCCTGCCTGGAGGGCCCTTTCCTGACTTTCCCTGGCTTTCATGAACTCTACTCATCCTCCAGGCCCAAAAACCTGTCACCTGCCAGCCTCAGCTTCAGGGCTCCCAGGCCCTGACCGCATCCACCTGTTGGGCTGCAGCCAGGTGAGGCCCAGCCCTGCGGCTGGTCTGCAAAGGCAAGTCCCATCGTGCCCATCTTGGTGTCTTGGCCCAGTGCCGGGCACATCACAGGGTACAATAAACACACCACATTGGCCCCCTCCCATGGACCAACCCCCGAGTCACTCACCTCATCCTGCAGGTTGATGTCCCCGGGGCCACGGTTGAGCTGCTCCTGCAGGCTGGACACCACTGCATTGTTGCCTGGGACTCGGTAAATGCCCGTGGACTCCAGCCCCCGTGCCTCCACAATTCGACAGCATGCAGCCACGATCAAGGGGACACGCTAGAGACACAGGCAGGGCAGAGGTGTTAGGGAGGGTAAGAACAGCATTCTCTTGGAAAGGATACTTGCAAATGATACGACTGATCGATGAGGGATTAATAGCCAAAATACATAAACAGCTCATACAACTCAACATCAAAAATACAAACAACCTGAGAATTCCCTAGTGGTCCAGTAGTTAGGACTCCATGCATCCACTGCTGGGGACCCAGGTTTGATCCCTGGTTGAGGAACTAAGATCCTGCAAGCCACAGGTCAAGGCCAAAAACAATACAGATGACCCAATTAAAAAATGGGCAGAAAAACTGAACAGACATTTTTCTAGAAATGCAAATGGCCAACAGGCACATGAAAAGATGCTCAACACCGCCAGCCATCAGGGAAGTGCAAATCAAAACCACAGTGAGATATCACCTCAGACCTGTCAGAATGGCTGTCATCAAAAAGACCACAAATAACAAAAGTTGGTGAGGATGAGAAGAAAAGGGAACCCTTGTACACTCTTGTTGGGAATGTAAATTGATGCAGCCGTTGTGGAAAACAGCATGGCGATTTCTCAAAAAACTAAAAATAGAGTTACTATATGACCCAGCACCGAAGAACTGATGCTTTTGAACTGTGGTGTTGGAGAAGACTCTTGAGATTCCCTTGGACTGCAAGGGGATCCAACCAGTCCATCTTAAAGGAAATCAATCCTGAATATTCATTGGAAGGACTGATGCTGAAGCTGAAACTCCAATACTTTGGCCACCTAATGCAAAGAACTGACTCATTGGAAAAGACCCTGATGCTGAGAAAGATTGAAGGTGGGAGGAGAAGGGGATAACAGAGGATGAGATGGTTGGATCATGGATATGAGTTTGAGTAAACTCTGGGAGTTGGTGATGGACAGGGAGCCTTGGCGTGCTGTAGTCCATGGGGTCGCAGAGAGTCAAAGATGACTGAGCGACTGAACTGAACTGAACTGACTGATGACCCAGCGATTCCGCTCCTGGATGTATATCCGGAAAAAATAAACCACACTAATCTGAAAAGATACATGCACCCAGTGGTCATAGCAGCATTATTTAAAGCTTCCAAGATATGGAAGGAACCTAAATGTCCACCAACAGATGAATGGATATCAAAGATGTGATACATGTATACAATGTAATACTACACAGTCATAAAAAAGAACAAAATTTTGCCGTTTGCAGCAACATGGATGGACTTGGAAAGCATTATGCTATGAAATAAGTCAGACAGAGAAAGGCAAATACCGTATATCACTTATATGTGGAATCTAAAACATAAAATAGTGAATAGAACAACAGCAAAAAAGCAGACTCAGAGATGTAGAGAACAAAGCAGTGGTTATCAGTAGGGAGAGCGAGGCGGGCAGGGGCAAGACAAGGGTAGGGGATTCGAGGTACAAACTAGTGGGTATAAAACAAGCTACAAGGATATATTGTACAACCCAGGGAGCATAGCCAATATTCCATAATAATGATAAATGGAGCATAACCTTAAAAAATTGTGAATCACTACATTGTTCACCTATAACTTACATATTGTACAACAACTATACTTCAATGAAATACAGTTTAAAAAAGAACAGTATTCTCCACCAGTGGGGCAGAGAAAGGCCTGAACCCCATGGAAGGTAGTTACTAAAGGCTCTCGCTGCCTCCAGTCTGGGAGCCAGAAATCACACCAAAGCCTTGCCATGATCTGGGGAGGAGCACCAGCTGGGAATCAGGGACTCTGACTCAGCTCTGTGCTCCCTCCCTGGGCGGCTTCCCCAGCTGTGTCCATAAGATGAGGTGGAGAGCTGGTTCCAAGGTCCCTGGCAGCTCTGACCCTCTGTGCCTCAGTCGCCCCACTCCCTTCTGGCCCTGGAGTACAGCAGGAACCCACCTGGTTCTCCGTGGCTGGCTGGCACTCCTCCAGTCGGACCCCAAATGCCCTGGGAGCTGCCTTCTTGTTCTTCTTGATGATGTTGATGCCCCAGGGGGTTTTGGAGGTGGAGACACTCTCATCTGGGGTTGGAGGAGGCAGAGAGAGCCAGGGTGAGCTAGGGGCCCAGGGAGGGGCAGCAACCACACTTGGTCACGGACACTTGTACATCACATTCACACACTGGGGACTCCTTCAGAGAGGCAACCAGGATGCTGAGGGCTGATGGGAAATCATACTATCCACACAGAGAAGGCCAAAGTCATGAGGGCGTTCACCCTGGGGAAGGGAGGCCTCAGAGTAATAAGGGGACTTCTGTATGGGCTCAGGGACTGACAACAAGGTGGGCGCCATAGATTCTGGTACAACCAAACAAAGAACTTTCTAATGGTCAAAAGTGTGTGAAGTTGGAAAAGGCTGCCTCCTGCTCCTGAAAGGACACAAGCAGAGATTGGAGAACTACCCAGCTGGGATGTCCTGGAGGGAAATCAGGCTCCAGGCCCTTCCACCCCTGAGACCCTCAGAGGCCCCAGACCCTCACAGGCATACACACACGGGCAGATTACATGAGGATAACCAAGGCACACACCCACATGCATACCGCCCCCTTAGCAGCCACCTTCCTACCCTTGCTCCCTGCAGGCTGGTCCTGAGTTCTGAAGCCACGAGCCGTACTCTGTTTGAGGAACTCAGACTTGAGTCCCCCCAGGCCACGAGAGCCTTTGGGGGAAGAATCAGCTTTGGGCCCAGAGCTATGGCTGTGTAGGAAGAGGGGAGAGGTCTTCACTGGGGTGGCCCAGCATACCACCTGCCCTGGCCTCCCAACTCTTCAGACCTCTCCTCCATCCCCAAGCCCATTCCCCCCATGCCCTTCTGGGGACTGGAGGCCTCAATGCCCCCCTGCCCTCCCTGCCCCAAAGAAAGGGCAATTCAGGGGCTGCCCTCAGGTCTGGAGGTGGGCCAGGAGAATGACCTCTGCCTGGGGTGTCCCCCACCCTGTGGCCAGGACAAGGACTGGGCCTTACCTCACTTTGCGATAATCATTAAGCTTCTTGCTGATCAGAGCTTGGTTGGCACAGCCGGGGTCCTGGAGGAAGGAAAGAGAAAGCAGACCCCATCAGTGCCCATGGCCAAGCCACCAGGACTTCTCCCTGGCCCCTGCCTCAGCTTTGCCTCCCCCTCTCCTCCATCTGCCAGCTGGAGGGGACAGACCCCGGAGCAAGAAAGACCAGGGCCGGACTCCCGAGCACCCCCTCACCAGCCGTGTGACCTTGGGTAATCCACTTAACCTCTCTGAGCCTCAGTCTCCTCCTTGGAGAGATAATATGGCAACCTCAGGGTTGGGGTACAGAATTATGCATGTGGCATTCATCATAGTTCTAGCAAGGCACAGCCCAGCTGCCCCAGGAGGGGCAGCTGCTGCAATAATGCAGGTGACTTGGGGCCCCCAGCTCATACCCTGCTGGGGACAGCCCAGCCAGTCCCCGCAGAGAAGGGCCCCATATTTCAGGTGCTTTTCTCCCTGCAGCGAGGACAGACAATGTCCTGGGGCAGCAGAGCCTGGATCAGTGAGATGGTGGGCCTCACTGGACTCTAGGACCCCCTCCTGTGGTCAGAGCAGGTGAACGCCTGGACCAGGGCCCAAGCCCACCATCCTCTTGGCAGAGGCCAGCCCCCAGCTCTCAGCCCAGGACCCCCACATAACTGCAGGTGTGCAGAGGCACCTTTGTGCAGCCACCTGGCAGCTGGAGAAAGTAGAGGCAGATACTCCAGCAGGGGCCCCTGGCATGCAGCGCCACCATGGAGAGGGCGCCATTTAAAACTTCTCCTGGATTCCCTGCCAAAGCCCTTGGCTCAGCCCCTGCTGCCTGCTGCCAAAGGCCAATCCCCTTGGCCTCCTCCCAAGGTCAATGTGTTTTTGCCCCTGCAGAAAGGCCAGCCCTGGCAGGGGTGTCCTCTACAGCTCTGGCCCAGGGGGACTTCTTTCTGTAATACGTTTCATAGGAGATCCCCCTGCCTCCTGAAGCTCCACCAAGAGGCTGAGGTTTGGCCTGGACCTGACCTCTCTGTGCCAGAGCCTGCCCAAGGCAGTCATAACAACGATGATAATAATAATAATTACTGTCACTCTGACAGCTATTATTGTTACTGCCAGTCGCGTAATACTAAGGACGCCAGGCCCTCTGTGAGCCACTGGCCCATGCATCGCCCCTTCACATCAAACCCTGGGCGGGCAGAGTCGCCAGGTGTACTCCTGTTGGCCCATTTTATGCAAGAGGGGACTGAGGCTCCTAGCGGCGAAGGGAGGAGCCTGGCCGGTGAGAGGGGCCCGGAGCCTGCCCTGCCCTCCCTGGCCCGCCTGGGGCCGGGCCAGGGCCCTCACCTCGCCCTCGGCCCTGCTGTTCTCTCGGATCGCTCTGATCCAGCCCAGCATGTCATCCCGGTCCTCAGCCTGAAAGAGATATTCACAGAAGTCAGCGGTGGTCAGCCGGAACACGTGCCTCCTCTTGGTCTCGCTGTAGGAGATGTCCACCAGGCAGGAGCCGATGCAGACGGGCGCCGCCTCGTCCTCACCTGCGACGGCCGCCGCCGCCCCCGCCGCCGCCGGCCCGGGCTCCCGCCGCTCCTTGCTCAGCGAGAGCGAGCGCGCCCGCAGCGCGGCGTACACCCGCTTCCACTGGCGCAGGCCGCCGCCCGCTTTCTGCAGGGAGACACGGGGAGGGGGAGAGAGGGGAGGAGGGCGGGGTGAGAGGCTGGGCCTGCCCTCCCCGCCCCCAGAGCCCGAGGGGGCCCTAGGAGCTGCAGGCGGTGGACAGCGGTGGGCACCCCACCCCACTGCCCGCCGGGAGCCCCCTGCTCTGCGCCACTCCCGCGGGCACCTGGGGCGGCCTTCTGCTGCCCGCAGTCCCCACCTCTCTCAGCCCCGCAGCGGCCGGGACACCCCTACCCATTGTTCTCAGTGCCCTCAGAGGGTCCCCACCCTTCTCTTCAAGCACTAGCATCCACGCTCCTGCGGCATCGGCAATGCCCCTGGAGAACCGGCAGGGGGCTCCAGAGGGCAATCAGGCCCCCCACCAAGCAGGACCCACCTTCCGTAAAATCCTCCTAAAGCCATTCGGGGGCCACATTCTCCTCCCCTTTGCGGGCAAAGCTAGTCAGAAGCTGTCAGCCACGCTCGCTCTCCCTGCTTCTCTGCCTCTCACTCAAGACTCCACTCCGTCTCCTCTTCCTGGGAAGCTGCCCACCAGGCCACCTGGGCCCGGTATTGCCAAAGCTTGTGGCAGCGTCCAGGCCTTTCTCAGCCCTTTGCTTGGCCTCTTGGTGGTATAGGACCCAGCCAGCAGTCATTCCTTCCCTGCCCAAACTCTCTCTTGGCATCCAGGATCCTACGGTTTCTGGTTTTCCTCCTAATTTCACTGACTCCTTTTCTACCCCTCCACCCCAGCCCCCATCAACCAACCCTACACCAGCAGTTCTCAACCAGGAGACGTTTGTCTGGAGACATTTTCAGTTGTCACACCTGGGGAAGTGCTATGGCACGTAGTGGGCAGAGGCAGGCCGAGGATGCTGCTAAACATGCTGCCAGGCCAACTCCACACCAAAAAGTCATCTGACCCAACAATGATGAGCTGAGAGTCCTTGCCCTAAGGGAGGGGGCGCTCCAGAATGTTGTCCTGGGCCCCCACCCCCTGCACACCTCCCCGATGACACCATCCACGCCCGTTTTTAAAATCGTGTCTGTCTGCTGGTGCTGATGCCCAGACGTACCTGGGGCCCAGCATCTCCCCAGAGCCATACCCGGCACCTCCTGCCGTCTGCTCAGTGTCTCCACCTGCATGTCCCACAGGCACCGCAGATGCTGCTTGCTCACTATGGGGCACTTGATTTTTACCGTTCCCCTTCCATCCATCTTTTCCAGCTCAGTACATCCACCTAGTTGTCTGTCCAGAAACCTGGGAATTGCTCTTGACTGCTCCTTGTTCCTCAACCTTGACTCCAACCCAGCAGGAAATCACAACTGCTCTGCTTCCAGAATATCACCTCTGTCCATCTTTCCTGCCACCACATCAACACCTCTTGCCTGGACCACTGCACGAACCTTCCCAGTCTCCACTCTCACTCCTGCAACCTACTCTGCAAGCAGCAGCTGCAGCCATCATTTCAAATGTAGGTGAGGTCCTGGCTCCCCCTGCTTGGCACCCTCACATGGCTTCCCATCACTGCTGGAATCAAATCTAAGGTCTTTTGTGATCAGGTCCCTGCTTCTCCTAACCCATCCCTCTTTTTTTCTCTTGACGCCGAGCCATAGGGGCCTTTTCTAGTGAACAAGCCAAGCCTTTCCTTTCTCCAGATCTTTGCACATGCTATTTTCCTTCTGCCCAGAGTCCCTGGTCTTTCTTCATGTGGTTGCCTCCTTCTCACCCTTACGGTCTAAGCTCAAGTGTTACCAACATCACCTCCTTAGTGAAACCACCTCTAAGCACGTCTCCCCTAATGGCAGCTCCTCCTTCATCCCCACTTAAAGGCAATCACATCGCCCTGTTCATCTTCTCTGAATGCCCACCACAGCCTCAGGTTACTGGCTATGGGCAGCTTTCTCCGTATCGGGAAAGCTCGGAAAAGCTCCTGAGCCAGGGAACTCGTCTGCCCTCTTGCCTCCACACTCCAGAGCCTAGAGCCATGCTGG
Source organism: Oryx dammah (assembly GCF_014754425.2). Taxonomy (NCBI): domain Eukaryota; kingdom Metazoa; phylum Chordata; class Mammalia; order Artiodactyla; family Bovidae; genus Oryx; species Oryx dammah. Next base: position 23,231,125 of record NW_024070192.1, read on the forward strand.
CACAGGGGAAGTGCTCGTCGATACTTACTGAGTAAATGAATTAGTCGTTCTCAGAACGACACCCTGTGGGCTGGAGCTCCATCTCCCCCATTAGATAGAGGGCACCTTTCCTCTGGCTCACGGCCTACCTACGACTCTTCAGCCAGCATGAGCCTCTGTCCTCAGAACAAACCAGATGAGGAGACTTCAAGGCTGGCAGGTGAACACAGCCACGTCTGGCTATGAACCCTGCCCATCATCCCATACCTACTGGACCCAGGCAGGGATGTTCAAAGCAGGAAACAGCAGGGCCCTCCAAGAGAAGTTTAATGTCAGAGTGAGATGGTGACAAGGAGCCCCTTTGGGACTAAACCAGCTAGGTGACCTTGGACAAGTCAGGCCCCTGCCCCTAGCATCAGTATGCCATATTGGAAAAATAAGAGGTGACCCAGCTGGGTCACCAGCTGTGACCCATAAGCTCCAATGCTGGGTCTGGCTGCAGGGACATGTCACACCCACCCATCCCATCCTCTGACCAATAGTCAGTGGCCTCCGAAAGAGCTGGGGGCCGAGGGAAGGCTGGACTTGGCTGAAGCAGACAACATCTGTCTGGCAATCTGGATCCTAGGCAGACTGAAGCGCCCCGGAGGGGCCAGGTCCTTTCCTTGCCCAGGAGATCCTGTGGCTGGGCTGCCAGAGGCCTCCCAGAGCGGGGGACAGCCTACTGTCAGGCAGGAGTCAGCAGCTATCACCTCAAGCCTTGGGCTGGACCATTTGTCCACACCTGCCTACTCCTCCTTGGTCTCCATCCTCCACTTCCTCCCAAAGCCCAGCCGTCTCTTGCTTTCTCTCTCAATGTTCCTGCACCTGTGGCTACAGACACTTGTGTCCTCTCTGATGGACAAGCACCCTCCCCAGGTGGATCTCCTTCCTGATGCCACACCCTCAGAGTCTCTGTCACCAGGACACCTTCACCAGGGATGCACCAGGGCCTTCGGACGCCATAGGCCCCCAAAGAACCTCTTGGCTGCCTCTCCCCAGACCTGCCCCTCCAGCGGGGGGAAGGGTCCCACCATTCACTGACCCTCCAGCCCAAGCTGGGACCCCAGGAACCAACACTGCCTCCTCCACCCTCCGTCGCCTCCCAGCCTGCAGCCTGCCCAGCTTTCCTTCCCCCTCGCATCTCTCTAAATTGTCCCCTCTCCTCTGCCCCGCTCCCCTCGCTCACCTGGACAACAGCAATGGCCTTGTCTCCGCCTGTCACAGATGCAACACTTACCTCCTGGGCTCCCACCTCCACCCCACCCCCTCACCTGCAAAGGCTTACCCCAAGGGATGGGCCTGCGAGTGGGTGGGCACCCACCTCCACACCTGCCTTCCATCTCTCATCTGGCTCCCAGCCACCCAGCACCCCCTGCCACCTTTCCCCCAGACTGCCCAGGAGGGCGTCTCCCCTGTCAGATCACACCCTTCCTGCTTCATGGATCCCTAGACACCCTTCACAGCTTTCCAGACACCCCCTCCCATCCCACTGAGGTCAGGGTCATAGGTTGCTATGCGCTGCTCCCCTGAGCGCCCCCATCACAGCAGTCAAGCACTGTGCTTTCTCCACCCAGCATGAACCCCAGCAGGGCAGGACTGGCTTGGCTCCTTCACCCCTGAATCTGTAGAACCTCAGCAGAGAATTGGAGCCAAGCTGGCTGTCCAGCATCAGGAACAGGCCAGACAAGGGCACGGAGGAGTGCCAGCCCTGCCTGGACTACACTCTCACACGAGCCCTTGGAATAGGAGAATAACACTGTCCCCATCTCACAGATCAGAAAAGTGAGATTCGGACATTAAGGGGGTTACCAGCTGCCTTGTGCCTGATAAGTGGCTGGGCAGGAATTCCAAGTGTGTCTGACTTTGAAGCTTAAGTTCCCACCAAGTACAAGACACCCTAGAAGGCAGGATAGAAAATTCAAACAATAGCAATAAGCAGAAGAGCAGCTCCCAAGGGCCAGGCACCCAGGTAAACTCTTGCTTAGATCATCTCATTTAATCTTCAGCAAAGATGCACGATCTGGGGATTAGCATTCACTCCACTTACAGACGAGGAAACTTGGTCATAGGTCAGCGAGCAGCCTGAGCTTCACCAGCACAGTTAAGAGCCAAGCCCAGGTTCACACTAACCACTCTGCTCGGCTCTGCCTATGCTGCTGGGAGGCACAGCAGTGGAGTGGCTCCTCCTCCTGCTTCTGCAGCCCATGGTGCTGCCTGGAGCCAGGGTTCATACTCCACAGATCCAGGGACTCCATCTTTGCCCCTTGGGATCCTGCTTGTTCCCCTGCCGAGGCCCAGGCCCCCTTCATCTCTCACCTGAATCTCCATAGCAGCTCTTACTTGGCCTTCTTACCTCCCTTTGACCCTAATTCACTCCCCCCAAGAAGCCCAGTGGAAGAGGCCCCAGGGGCTTTTAGTTGCCCCTTGTTGTTGTTGTTGTTCAGTTGCTAAGTTATGTCTGATTCTTTGCAACTCCGTGAACTACAGCCATGGCGGCTCAGATAGTAAAGAGCCAGCTTGCAATGCAGGAGACCTGGATTTGATCCCTGGGTAGGGAAGATCCCCTGGAGAAGGGAATGGCAACCCACTCCAGTATTCTTGCCTGGAGAATCCCATGGATAAAGGAGCCTGGCAGGCTACAGTCCATGGGATCTCAAAGAGTCAGACACAACTGAGCTACTAACACTTTTCAGGATAAAGACTAACACCTCTGATGGCCTTGAAAAGGCTGAACTCTGCTTTCTTCTGGGGCTTCAGCTCCCCTAAAAGAATCACCCTGGCCTTGCTCTGTCATTTTCCATGAGCCCCAGTGGCCATTCTGGGTGTGATCTGCCAACCAAGGATCAACCTCGGAATAGTATTGCCAGAATTCCAAGCACAACTTGATCAGATCCACCTACAGCAAAGACTATCTCTCTGATTAACTCTTTTTCATGAGTTCTTTAGGATCCCTGGGAAGTTCTTCCTGGCATCTAACCTCTACCCCTCATGCAGCAGTCTTAGCTCCAGAGGCAGTGGGGTGGGTGTAGGAAAAACTGGAGAGTTCTGCTGGAGCCAGCTTCCATCCACCTCCAGCTCATTCCTCCAGCCATCTTACCTTCCCTTTCTTGGTGAGGACCTGCTTATAATACAACCAGCCTTCTCTCCTGATGTCGCTGAAGGTCGCATCTGAGAGGTCAGAGGTTGAGTGTCGCTTGGAAGGAGCGTCAGCATCTTCGGAAGTGCCCCAGCTATCCAAGGACTGCAGAGAGACAACAGAGAGCAATTTCGGGTGGCTCCCACAGACGGAGGAGCCTGGTGGCCTGCAGTCCATGGGGTCTCGAAGGGTCGGACACGACTGAGCGACTTCACTTTCACTTTTCACTTTCATGCTTTGGAGAAGGAAATGGCAACCCACTCCAGTGTTCTTGCCTGGAGAATCCCAGGGACGGGGGAGCCTGGTGGGCTGCTGTCTATGGGGTCACACAGAGTCAGACACGACTGAAGTGACTTAGCAGCAGCAGCAGCTCCCACAGTACCAGCATCTCAGAAACCCCATGGACCACTTGCAGCCCCACAGGCCTGGTGTGTGCTACACTCCTCTGTGCTGTGTGGTCTCAGAGGCCTTGCTTGCCTTCTCTGATCTATCTGTGTTGCTGTCATGAGACCTATGTGATGGGGAAGCCAGAAAGGAGGAAAGGCTATGTGACCTGCAGGCCACCGGCCTCAGCACATTTAACTTTATAGACTTGAAGGAATTAAGGAAACAGGGGAAGTGATTGTGTCCACATGGAGTTACATAAACAGGGGAAGTAGGAACATCAACAAAGGCTGAATTAGTGGGGCAGGTGGGCATGCCCACAAGGAGTTAACAGAGGAAGTGACAGTGTCAGCAGGACTCCAGCAACAGCAGTGACAGGTTAAGGGAGGGCTAAGTAAGCAGAGGAAGTGATAAGGAGGAAGCCAGGTGACAGAGTCATCAAGGTGTTAATGAAATCAAGATGCCAGGAATTCCCTGGAGGTTCAGTGGTTAGGACTACTCGCTTTCATTGCTGAGGGTGCAGGTTCAACTAAGATCCTACTAAGCCACAGGGTGTGGCCAAGAAGAAGAAAACAGAAATCAAGATGCCTTTTCCAGCCCATCTATAATCAAAAAGATTTAAGCCTGGACTTCCCTAGTGGTCCAGTGGTTAATAATCTGCCTGCCCTGTATAACACAGGGAGTCCAGCCCGGTGCTCTGACAACCTAGAGGGGTGGGATGGGGGTGGGAGGTGGGAGAGAGGCTCAAGAAGGAGGGAATATATATACATATATATAGTTACGATTCATTTGCGTTGTTGTATGGCAGAAACCAACACAACATTGTGAATTAAATTAAAAATAAAAGAATCTGCCTGCCAATGCAGGGGACATGAGTTCAGTCCCTGGTCTGGGAAGATTCCACCTGCCGGGGGTGCAATTAAACCTGTGCACCACAACTACTGAAGCCCGAGTCCCCTACAGCCCAAGCTCCATCACAACAGAAGCCACTGCAGTGAGACGCCTGCGCACCACAATGAAGAGAAGCCCCCGCCCAGCACAACTAGAGAAAGCCCTCACACAGCAACAAAAGCCCCAGAGCTGCCAAAATAAATTAATTAATTAAAATAAATAAATAAAATATTACCTCCAATTAAAATAAATAAACATATTAAAAATAAATAAACAAATAGACACACTAAGAATAAATAAATAAATATTTTTTTAAAAAAGACACTTCAGGCCATTTCAGAATTGATCCTGTGTCTCCCAAGGTCCTGAGGCTGGAAACTTTGGCCTCTCCATCACTCTCAACCCTGTGTCCCCGCCCCTCTTTCCAGGGTGTTTGCTGTCCTCTGAAGACACCACACAAATACTGACCCAGTGCCTCCCAGTGTGGGCACTGTGTTAGATACCCAGCAGGGTCAAACAGTGAATAAGACAAATGAAAGCCCTGCCTTCATGGAGCTTACATTCTAGCTGGGGAGGCAGGCAAGAAAGGAGATAAGTGCATAAAGTGCTTAACAGGAGAAGTGCTCAGAGGAGAGCATGGTGGTGGAGGCAGGCATGAAAGTCAGGGCTAGGCTGAAATCTGATGGAAGGCCTAAAAAAAATCTAGAGAAAAAAAGTAAATCTAGAGAAAGTGAAAAAGTGAGTCCTGCGGCTATGGAGGTGGGCATGGAGAGGACCTTCTAGATGAGAGGTGGGGGCTTGGCAGGACAGTGCAAAGGCCTTGGGAGGGGGGCTCACGGAGTCTTTAGGGGATGACAGAGCCCCCAGAGAGGGTGGGTCTCATGGCTGGCACAAAGTGAGTGTGGGGAGAGCCAAGGCAGGAAGGAGACAGGAACCCGGCTGACCCATTTGGGATCGCAGGAGTCCAGGCCAGGCCCCGCTGCCAAGGCTAGACTCCAGAGCCGAGGGGTGGGACACCCCAGCCCTCCAACACCCTCACCAGGTCACATGAGCCACTCACCCCATCAGTGAAGAAGCTTCGAAGCATCCGCAGGCTGGGCACGCGGTTCGGCAGGCGCCTAGTGGGTGAGGATCAAGGATGAGGCGTATGAGAGACACCGCTTGGACCTCCCACAAGTCCCAAGGCTCAAAGGTCCTGCAGGGGGAAGCCCACTGCCCCCGTGTGTAGAAGACCCCAGGGCCTAGAGCCCTGCCACACCCGGTTCTCACCGAAGAGCCCGGCCCTCGTCCCGGAAGGTGTTGAGCCCGTCGTCGCAGGACTTGGAGCGCTCGGTGGTGATGGCCAACAAGTAGGAAGAACGGCGGCCAGCCTTGATGCTGCCTGCAAAGCCACCCAGATCAGCAGGGCAGCGGAGGAGGCTTCCCCAGAGCCCTCCCATCCAGGCAGGGCCCGGGGACCTGGTCCCCAGGGGACCCCAGGAGGAGCAGAAGCCAGTCGGGGGAGGCCAGCCATCAGGCAGTGGGCCCAACAGAGACCAGTGGGACCAGGCAGCAAGGGAGCGGCTGGGGCTGGGGTCGCGGGAAGCACTCACTGCAATCCTGGGAGTAATGGCGGCCGAGGGCAAAGGTGAAGGTTGGGGAGGATGGGCTGGTGCCCAGGACAGGGGCGGAGTTCATGGCGCTGGAGACCACAGCAGAAGCAGGGACGTGCTTGGCTTGGAGGTCAATGCTGGGGCTGGTGGGCTCGTCTGCGAGAGCAGAGGGAGCGGTGGGTGAAGGTCCCAGAGGCCTGAACCTGCCTGCCACCCAGGGCCCCAGCCTCACAGCCAGGCTGAGACCATATCCCCAGACTCCAAAAGCCCTCCAGGGCCCTCCTGGCAACACGCCCACTGCCAAGGGAACTGATTCCACCACTGTGGTCATGCAGGCGCAGCTTCTGCCTCCTCCGTCACACTGAGGGCACCCAGGAGTGGGGGCAAGTCACCCCTCTTAGACCTGGCTCCTAGAGGCAGGAACTGTGTCTGCCCCACCAGACTGATGGCTCTCTGAGGCCATGGTGTATGTCTCCCCCATCAGACTGGGACCTTCTTGAGGATAAGGTCCATCTATCTCCCCACCAACTGGGGGCTCCTTGAAGTGGGTGCTGCATCACCCCCTCAGACTGGAAGTACCTCCTACCTTCAGACTGGGAGCTTACTGAGATGAGAGGCTGCGTCTGCCCTGTTAGACAAGGCTGGCTCAGCAGACTTGGGGGCTGGGGTGCGGGGGGCAGGTCGTGCCTCCTCACCAGGGGATCTTCCCCAGGGTCACTCCCATGGCTGCCCTTGGGTGAGCTCACCACCCTCAGGTCTAGTTACTGCCTCTGGGCTCCAGTTCCACGATCTTGCAGCCCAGTCTTCCCAAGCCCCCAGACCCAGCCCAGCCCATCCTGCTCCCTCATGAGCACCTCTTATTCAGCAAACCCGAAACCTTTCCCCGTCTCGCTCCTTTTCTTTCCCGATACAGAGGTGAGGCTCTACCCTCCAGCAAGGCCAGAGACCTGGGAATCACCAACTCTTCCACTGTCCCGTCTCTCCTTTACGCATCTATTCCTAACGAGTTTTCAGTAATCCCTCTGCTCTCAAAGTTAAGTCCGAACTCCTCATCAACTAACGAGGCCCCTCACGACCCACGTGGTGACCTGGAAGGACATCTTAACTCACGCTTCGGGGTCTTTGCGCATTCTCGTCTCTCTCCCTGAACTTTCTTCCCCTGACTAACTCGTTTGTCTTAGCCAAAATCTCCTTTCTCTCCTTGGCCACGGTACCCCAGCCCAGCCCTTCTATATCTCTCAGAGCTCCCTGACTCCTATCACACACCCGTTCACCTGGATCGTTCTTGTCTGATCATATATTCCCATGGACCATGCGCTCCAGGAGAAGACAGAGCCTAGCACAGTGCCTGGCACAACTCGGTGCTGGATGCATGGAAGGATGGAGGATGGATGGAAAGAAGAAAGAGTGAATGGAACAAAGGAAAGCTAAAGAGTGGAAGGAAGAGTGAAAAGAAAGAAGGGAAGAACAGGACAAAGGAGGCAGGAGTGGGGAGGGAAAGAAAGAAGGAAGGGAGGGAGGGAGGGAGAGGGGAAGTAAAGGTGGATGGAAAGAAGACTGGATGCATCAACAAGTGGGGGAGGGATGACGGGATGATGGGAGAAAGATGGATGGACGAATGGATGGATGGCCACAGAAACGAGTTGATCCCATCAGCACCCACCCCAGAGTTTTGCCCGGGTGGCAGGTAGGTGGAGTACAACTGGGACACGGAAAAGCAAGTCTCCCAGGACAAGCCACCCGCACCATCACTCACCGATGAAGGGAATGGAAGCCAGAGAGTCTTCAGTAGTGGCCAAAGGGGCCACCTTCCTGGCCGGGCGTTCCCCTCGCCCACTGGCCTCTGGCTCTGGGGACTCGTCACCAAACCCAAGGCTCATCTGTCTTGCAGGGGGCAGCTGGACCTTGCGGCCTGTGGGAGGCTTCTGCCTCAGGATCACTTCATCACGGCGATCCTCGGAGGGAGGCTCCGAGGCCCGGGTGCTGGGTTCTGGTCGGACAACTCTTGGTGGTTCAGAGGCCTCTGGTGGGAACGGTGCCGGGGACTGGGCCAAGTTGAAGGTGGGCAGCCCCCCAAAGGGGGAGTCCCGGAAGGAGAGCGCCTGCAGGAGGCCAGTCCGGCGCTGGAATGATGGGCTATAGCTCCGGTACCCGATGTACCCGAGGTCGTCCAGGCCCTGCAGGCCAGGCGGGGCTGGGGCCTGGGGCCCGGGCAGGTCCCTGGGTGCGCAGGCAGGGGTACGGGCAGACGGTCGCTGGGAAGCCCAGCCGCAGCGCTCGAAGCGGGGTGACACCAGTGCTCCTGGCCCCAGCGCCTCGGCAGAGCGGGTGGCCCGGCTCAGGTAGTCGTCTGAGCGTGCTCGGTGCCAGCCCTCCTGGCCCAGCTGGCTCAAGGCACCCTGCGAGGTGGAGCAGGGCCAAGGGCGATGGGCAGTCACCTCCTCCAGTCGGTCCTGGGAGGCACTGCGGGCCCGGGGGGCCATGGCGGGGCACCGTCTCTCCCCCGCCCTGCGGGGTACCTGGTTCGACAGCCAGTGTGACAAGGCCTGCTGGCACTCCAGTCTGCTGGGGGGTGCCCGGCTGCCAGGCTCCGGGAAGGCACGAGGCGTCCGGGGCTCTGGGGGGAGGCGGGGGAAGGCACCAGGGCTGGGGCGGGGCTGGCTCATCCCCAAGGAAGGGTGGTCCGGATGGGAGCGGGCGGTAGACGGGATGCGGGGCCCCGGGTCACTCCAGGCAGCAGGACTCCGGGGGTCACCGGGCAGTGCTGAGAGCGGCCCAGGAACCACAGTGGTCCAGGTGGAGACCCGGGCTGGCGGGGCGTAGGTCTTTCGGGGGTAGCAGATCGGGGGTGGCTCTGGGATGCTCCGGGCCTCTCCAGAATACGGCTCGTTCCCCTTCAGGTAGGCGTCCTGGGAGTAGGCCTGCCCGGGGACACAAAGGCAGGTGAGCAGGGCTGAACAAGCTCCACAGGGCAGGGTCACAGCAGCCCCTAGAGGTCAAGGCCCCCCAGAAAGGGGCCTGAAGGAAGGGGACCGAGCTGTGGGGGGGCGGTCCTGAGAGGGTGGGGGTGAGAAGGCATGCTCCAAAGAGAGTCAAGGGGAGGACAAAGAAATAAGAGGCCTTTGAGTCTTACACACACACACACACACACATTCACTCGAGAAAGAGCCAGGATTTTTCTAAGGCTTATGACAAGGACTGCCTTTAGCCACAAACATTCCAACATCTGTTTTCTGGGGTCCTCCCCTCATGCTGGCCTCAGCCGCCTCCCTGCCTCCTTGTGTCCCATGGTGCCCACAGACCCTCAGGCGGAGCTGGGAAACCCCACCAGAGACCAGTCAAGGTGGCAGATGACAGGGGAGGGAGCCGCCTAAGGGGTGTGTCCAGGGTGGGGTGGGCGGGGGCTGGGAGAGCCCAGCTGTCCCTCCATCCCCCTGGACAGGAAGCTGAGGGCCTGGCTCCTGGGCCACTGGGGGGTGGGGGAGGGACTTGCTCACCCCCTGCTTCTCTGGACCAGGCTTAAGGGAGAGGCCAGACTGGTTGAGGGAACTTGCGCCACCTTCTGCCACCCCAGGCCTGGAATTTGGCGCTGGGAGCTGAGGCTGACGCTGCATTGCTGAGGAGTGGCAGGGCCAGCGCCCAGGCCCGGCCAAAAAAGGAGGCAGCCCCCAGGGACAGCGGCCTTGTGGCCCTGGCCTCGCCTGGCCCCTGAGGGGCTACCCAGGGGCCTAGCTCAGGGTGAAGTATCAAAGAGGGAGGGCGAAACCAAACACACACACACACATCACAAGGAGACACAGGAAAATACACACCCAGAGACACACACACACACAGAGAAGCACAATGAGACACAGACACACAAATAACTACAGCTCCAGTCCGGGCACACACATCACGTGATGAGGGTGAGTAAACCACACCCCGTACTCAGCCCCCTGAGGACCCACACACCAGCCAGGACTCACGTACCTCTCCCTCCTGCCATCCTGCCGGCTCCCCGGACACCCTGCATCACAGCAGCTGCGGTGGCATCCCGGCCCACCTCCACCCTCCCCGCCCCCGCTAGCCCCCACTGGCCCTGGCCTGGGGCCCCCCAGCCTGCCCTCCCGGCGGCTGCCCTCGGCCCCCACCGACTCTCTCGCAGGCGGGAGGAGGAGGGAGGGGAGGATGGGTGTGGAGGGGCCTCGCCGCGTCGGCGGTGGCGTCAGCAGCTGCCGCAGCCCGATTGGCCTCCAGCCTTGGCTCCCAACCACAGGAATGCCTGGGCCCCACCCTCCAGCTAGCCAGGGAGAGGGGGGCCGGCGGAGGCCCCCAGATGCTGACAGCTGGGGCTGCTTGCCCACCCGAGCTAGGGCAGCAGAGCTCAAAGCTGTTGCCCCACCCTGCCCAGAGGAGAGAGCAACGCCCTAGGTCCCGCCCAGTCACACACAGTCCCCCACCCCACCACAGCACGCCTCCCTCTGCCTGGAAAAGGTGCACATGGGCAGGGCCTTTGAGACTTGGGAAGAGCCGACCACCTACCTCTCTGGGCCCCCATCCATCCCTGCCTCCCCCTCCCCAGGAAGGGCAAGGGGACTATCGAGGTCATGGGGTGGAGGTTCCCAGAGGGGCATGGTGCCAAGCATGGCACTGAGATTACAGTGATTATGAGCGCACATCCAGGGCAGAAGCCAGCACGGCGGCTCCCAAGGCCTCCAGGCTTGGCCCGCACCCCTCTCCCGGGGGGCAGTGACCTTGGGGGCAAGCAAGCTGGCTTCTGGCTGGCACCCATGAGACCAGGGAACTGGGCCCTGGGCAGAGAGGAGTGCTCTGGGCTCTGGGTCAGAGCTGGGAGGGAACAGAGAGGCAGCGTGCGTGTTGTGTGTGTGCACACGTCAGGCATGGAGTGCGTGGCATAAAAGGGTACACACGTGAGTGCAGGGCACACTGTGTGCCACATCTGTGGTGCCTGCTTCTGTGAGCAGTGGGGTGAAGGAAGGGGCGTCTGCACTGCGTATCATGATTGTGGGAGTTCGTGTGGTTGTCGCGCTGCTGAGCACACACGCCGGTGCCGGGATGGAGCAGGCTGGGATGTCTGTGGGCACGTGTGCTGTGACAGCAGCAAGCATTTGTGATGTCCTGAATATTCGTGCTGCAGTGGTGAGAAGCCCGAGTGTGTGCTGTGACACACTGGTGGCGTGGTGTGGGGGTCCGAGATGCTGAGCAGTGTGTGGCATGCTGTGATGCCTGTGGTCGTGAGTGTGGGATAGTGGGTGCCTACGCACTGAGGGGTTGTGCATGTGGTGTGTTGTGTCTGGGGTGCGTTATCACATAGGACAGGCTGGATGAAGGGTGGGCTACAGGCTGTGTGGTGTGGCTGTGTGCCGACTGTGTCTGCTTGAGCATGGGGTGGTCCGTGGTATGCCGTGTGAATGGGAGCACACAACAGTATTGTGTGTATGTGTGTGTGTATCTATAGGAGAAGTGCTCACACAAGGCCAGGCGGGGAGGGGGCGGGGAACAGGCATCTTACAGGAGCCACAGGAACGTGCCAGTCTGGCAGGGCCTGCTGGGCTACCTTCCTCCAGATACCCTGGCAGGAATCCTGCCAGTCAAAGCCGGTGCCCTCCTCCCCCAACACAGCGCAGCCCTGAATGAATCAGCCAGCAGCCCCAGCCCGGGGACGGGCCTGGCATTCCCAGTGGGGCAGTGCCAGGCTGGTGGTGCCCCCACACTCTCTCCTCTGCCTCCTAGAGGGGACAACATGGGAGAGAGGCCAAGGAGAAGGGCTGCATCCCGCCCTGCAACCGGGGGCCTCCTCCTCAGACAGTGGGGAGGACTCACCAGCTGGAGGATGTCCTCGTCCTTGGGCATGATGGAGAGTTCCAGAGTGTCATCGCTATGGAGACAGGGCAGGGGGTCAGGCCAGGCTGAGGCAACAGGGTCTGGGAGAACAGGGATCCTGGTCGCCAGGGCACCACCAGGGCCGAGGGGGAGGGTGTGGAGGGATTCGGGGAGTGGGCTGGGGGCTCTGATGGGAGAAGGGAGGCAAGGGCACTCACCTATTCTGGATCAGAGCTATGACCTGGGAGTAGGTCTTCCCAATGACGCTCTCCCCATTCACCTTCACCAGCCGGTCTCCTGGGGACCAGGAGCAGGGCCACAGGTGAGCAGGTCAAAGGGTGTCAGTAGCCCCACCTGAAACCCCCTGCATCACATATGGATGACAATGAGCCAGGTAACTGGGACAGCTCACCTGTGCGAAGGCCCGCCCTATGGGCGGGGCCATCATCCTTCACATTCTTGACAAAGATGGTGTCCATGGGCTCCAGGCGGTGCCGGGGGGAGGGTCCTGCTGAGCAGCAGTCAGGTTAGCTGGGGATGGCTACTGAAGGTCACACCCATGCACAGCTACACACACAGGGGACACACACTCAGAGAATGAGCACACTCACACGGACACAAAACAGAGCCACACATCCACAGGGACACGGACACACAGGATCAGACAAAACACACTGCTGGGAGGATGGAAAGTTACACGGACACACGGAGTCACTTCTTAACTGGCTCCTGTGTCCTAGCACCATGCTAGAAACTAGACCTCAGAGGAAGGACAGACATGGCCCCTGCCCTTCCCGAGCTCATTGTCTAGTGAGGCAGGCAGACAGGCATGCACACACGTACACACACAAACATCACAAGACAAAAGAAGGGTGCCGTAAAAGTCCAGTAGGGAGAGACACCCGCACGCTCAGAGAGTGTCCACATCCAGACCCAGGGAAAGCTAAGCAAGGCCCTGAGGCTCACAGACACCCTGACCTCCCACCCCACTCCCTTCCCCAGGGTCAGGGATGCAGAGGCCCGCAATCCCAGGACTGGCACTCGCTCCTTGATGACATCACGCTACATCCCAGCATTACTGCTCTGCTAAGTGCTGTATCCATCAGAGAAACAGGCCTGCACTAGGCTGGGTGGCTCCTCTCCCATCACAGGCCTCTGCAGTGGGGATTCAGAAAGACAGAGTCCCCACGTGCACCCAGTAGAAGCCTCAGCGGCAGACAGGGAAGCCTGCCTATTCAAGGAGTTCTGCCTTGAATACCCTGGGAAGCCATTTGGGAGAGCAAGGGTGATAGCCAGGGGAGTCAGTTTCACATCTGGAAACAGAAGGACCTCAGGGCCGCCCTTATACCCCAAGAACCCTAGTGTCTCTGCCCTCAAGGACAGGCCTCAATCAGCCTTCCCACCCCCAGGGCCCTGCAGGTCCCACCTGAGCCTCCATCTAGGCTGGGAGTAACTCTAGGGCAGGGGCCAGGGCTTAGAAACCCATCTGGTCCCCAGAACACCACCCGCAGTGTGAAATGGACAGGTCCGAGGAAGACAAATGTAGAGAAAAGAGAGGGAGCAGAGAGTAAGCATATGTGCAAGTGGATACACAGGAAAGAGCAGACGGGGCCACAGTAAAGGGCGAGGGTGCGGCAGAATCCACGCTGACCTGCAGGAGAGGGCCAGACACAGAGTGGGATCCCAGCCCAGCCCAGACCAGCCCACTCCTTACCTCCTCCTCGGCCTCCATTCTCTTCCTCCTGCAGGGGACAGAGGTGGGTGTGGGCCCTCGGCAGCACAGGGGGAAGCCCGGCTTCGCCGGGGTGGGCCCCTTCAAGCTCCCCCACCCATCAGCCTCCCCTCTTATCATTCTTCAACTAGCCCAGAAGCCAGAGGGGGAGGGAAGGGTGTCCACGGGGAGGTCACATCCCAGGCAATGTCCCCCAGTCACAGGAGCCCTCTCTCATGCCTGCTAGTCCTACCACATCAGCCCATCTGAAAGCCCCCAACCCAATGGGGGACTCAGGACCCCTTCCCTTGGAGAGCTCAAAGCCCAGTGGAGGAGGGGTCAAACCCACTGACACACAGACAGGACCCAGGCAGACACAGATAAGCAGGCATGACAAGTGCAAACAGTGGCTATCAGCTCTCAGAGAATGGGGAGGAGAGGCCTGATTAGTCCCTCTGGGAGGGGGTGGTTTAAGGCAAGTTTCAGGCCAGCTGAAAGAAGGCATTAGGGTGAGGTGAGCAGAGTATGCAGGCACTCAGTGGCAGAAATAGGACTGGGTCAGCTGAGCTGAAGCAGAAAGAGAGTCAACACCCGCAAGTGACAAGAGTCAGACTCAAGCTTTCAGGTCCGAAAGGAAAGAACGAGGGAGCCAGTGAAGTTCTTGAGTGGGAGAGAGTAGATATGAAAATGTTTCCAGCATCTAGGTGCAGGGCTAAGAAATGGCCTCAAGGAGACCCACGAGGGAGGTCTCTGGGCTCATCCTCGTGAGTGAGGAGGGAAGGGCACTGCATTTGGGGAGAAATCAGAAAAAGGCAAGAAATCAGAGAGACAGGCCAGGCCAGCAGGGTGCAGCATCTTCCAACTGGATAGGACCTTTGGGGTCATCTAGTCTAATCTGTTCCACAGATCACCCACTTTACAGACGACAGGGTGTGATTTGTCCAGGGCCACTCGGAGACAACAGAGCAGCCAGTGCTGGACCCCAGGAGTCTGGGCACCTCAGCCAGGACAGGAAGCCGCGGGGCTCTGCTGGAGAGCAGTCCCTCGGTGCCCGCTGATATGAGCTGACAGCACTCTGAGCGGGCGGCAGCGGCAGATGGATGCATCTAGACGGGTGAGCGCCCTGCAGGCTCCCGGCCCTGGGCATGTTCTGGGAAGGGACGGAGCCCGTCCCTGGCTTGCCCTGCCCTGGCTTGCTTCTGCGTGAGCAAGGTCTCTCTGAGACACAGGCTGACCACCCAGCCTAGACCACTTGAGCTGCATCTGCAGGACCACTCTCCAGAGGTCCCCTGAGAGAAGGAGGAAGGTCCAGAAAGGGGGCACATTCTGGGGAAGGAAGGACCCGAGGTTCCAGGGAACTGGGAGGCTGGTGTCCTTGGGCAGAAGGGGTGAGGCAGTGCTCCTACCACACACCATCAGCCCCTCTTACAGCCAATGAGAAGATCTGGCTAACACCCAGACTCAAACCCGGGTGTGAGCTATGCAGCGACATGCGCACAGGAAGCATATATATAGACACATGTCTAGATAGACACACATGCGTGTACATGACTAGCATACCATGCACGCATGTGTGCATACAAAGAAACACGAGCAGGCACACGGACCCAGGCAGAGAAATCCAATGCCTTGGTTCTCTGGCAGGTGGGACTAAGCTCCCTGTCCCTCAACAGCTGTGCAGGCTGGTCCCAGCCCTGGGGGAGGGGAGAAACAGGTTCATGGGCCCCAAAATAAATCATTCTCCCCTCCTGCTGGGAGAGAGGAGGGGAAGGGAATTGGGCCCTCCTGGGGAGTCCTGGTTCCTGCCTAGGCCCCCCTCAAGCCTTCCTGTCAGGGACCACCCCCTGCCCCCAGCCCATACCGTGGCTCGGTTTGAGTAGCCCCAGTTCCTGGACTCAGAGAACCTGATATCTATATTAGGCCTGGAAGGGTTCCTAGGGGTCAAATAGATATATACCCTCAGGTGACAGCAGCAGACGAGCCCAGAGAGGGTGAGACTACCCAAGATCCACCGTGAGTTAGGAGCTGTACAGGTACTGGGGCCCAGGTCCCCAGCCCAGCACAGGGCTCTTTCTAGGCCCAGAGCTGAGGCCAGCAAGGGCTGGGAGCGCTCTGGGAGGGGCCCCGGAGGTGTGTGAGGACGACTGCCCTAGAGCTCAGGCCGCGGAGGGTCAACTAACCCAGCTCAGAAGTGGCCAGTAGGCAAAGGGTCCTTGGAAGCCCATCTCCTGAGAAGCTGTTCACCTTCCAGAGGCCGCGAGTCCCGGGGTTGGGGGAGCATCCTGACTCCCCCACCTCTAGCTCCTTGCCCCAAGCCAACCACCCATTCTCCTTAGAAGACTGAGCCCAGAGCAGATCGGGGGCTTGTCATGCCACACAGGCGACCCAGCCAGGGCTGCCCCTGCCTCTCAGTGCCCCTCTTCCCCAGGCACAGAAGCACCCAGAGGAGAGCACAGAGGAGTCACTCTGAAAGTGCCGTCAGGGCAGGCAGGGGCACGGGCCTACCTTCAGGCTGCAGTGCACGGCGGACTCGGGTGGGTACACGATGAAGTGGCGCAGGGTGAAGCCGAAGCCATCCTGGAGGTTTTTGTGCAGGAGCAGCGTCCGTGGGCCCTGCCAGGGGAGGGGGCGCGCGGGAGAGCACCCATCCCTCGGGCCTGGGGGCAGCTGCGGGAGCAGAGCGAGCAAGGGTGAGATGCCAGTCCACACACAGCCTCCTGCAGCCTGGAGGAGCTGGGGGGACGGCCGGGGCCCACTGACCCGGCTGTGCCCAGACCCCTGCTCCCCTCTCCCTTCCTCTCCCACACTCATCAGCCCAACAGCTTCCTTTTCCTTTTTTTCCTTAGTCCCCTCAAGACACCTATGCGTCCAGGGAAATGCCAGTGCAGCAAGTCAGGTGTCCATTCTGTTCAGTTCAGCCAAAGTTCACTGACTCTGGACACACAGCCTTCCTGCCTGGGAAGTGCCCGCTGCACAATCTCACACACACACACGTGCACGCAGACTTGGGCACAGACACACCCACACGCACTCACGTAGACGGGACACACCACAAACACCCAGACAAGAACGCTCATGTGCAAAGGTGCAGACACACCAATGAGCACACACATGCTCACGGAAACACAGACATGCGCACACAACACACACAGGCACAGACAGACTGACACACACACGCATCCTTCAAGAGCAGCAGCAAGAAGACGCGAAGAACCATGAGTCACAAGGGACAGTCCGCTGAAGGGGCCGAGCCCAGTTCCGGCTGGCTCACCAGAACTGAGTGGAGAGCCGGGTTGGGGAGACACTCTGCTACCCTCTGGCCACCCCACCTGAGTACTTGGGATTCCCCAAGATGGCAGGGCAGAGGGTGTCTGAAGAGGGTTTAGGGGCACGTGGGGCAAGAGGCAGAGAAGGAGGTTAGTGCCTGAGAGGAGGTTCCCTTCAGGCACCCTGCTCAGACACGGAGGGAAAGTGGGTGACAGGAGGGCATTAAAGTGAAGGGCAGTTTGCCTGCTGAACAGCCAGGACAGCTCCCTCAGGGGTTCACTAACCCCTGATCTCAGGCAGCCTAACCTACCTGGTGCCCCAAATCCAAACCCCTCGGAGGGCGAGAAGCCCCTCCCCTCCCTCAACAGTCCTCATCCCCTCACTCTTCCTTGGCACCAGGCAGGAGGAGCCTTCAGCTGCAGAAGAAAGGTGCAGCTGAGTGCAGAGGGAAGAAGATTCCGGGATGAGGAATTCACCCGGCAGGAATTTCACTACGAAATCCCCCTCATTCCCCACCTCTAATGTACTGCAACTCTAATGCACTCATCCTAAGAAGCCCCTGCCTGCAGCCAGCCACCCTCCAAGATACACATCTGGCAGAAGGAGTGGATCCTGTGCCCAGCCCGAAGCTAGGGATTTCTGCGTGGGGTAGGGGCTGGGCTCCATGGGGCAGGAGGTTTGAGGAGGGAATATCCTCAAATCTCAGAAGATTGAAGTGCCACAGAAGTAACAGGCTTGCTTCATACAGTTCCAGAAGACACAGCCAGGTGGAAGATTTGAGAAGGCCAAGCGAAGCTCCTAGCCAGGGAGATCATTCTAATATATACATCTGGAAAGTGACCCAGATGGGGCTGTGAGCCCTCTGTCCTCACAAGGGCCTAAGTGAAAGCTGGACGACCCCCATCAGGGAGGCCATAGGAGGCCTCCGCCTTTTCTGGCACCAGGCGGAAGGTCTAATGATGCCCTCTTAGCTCCTTCCACTTGTGGCTATAGCCTGGACACTCCCACTGAGCCCCACACCCCCATGGGGGTCTGCGGAGCCCAGAAGAGAAAATTCTCTGGGAATTCTGCTGAGATCTGAAATCCCCTGGATTTCCTATCTCTGCTAATCTGGCAAGGAACAGATGAGGAAGAGAAGAGGGCCTCTGGGGACCCTCCACTGCCCTCTCCTACCAAAACCCCTGCTCCTGCCTAGCGTGGAGTGCCTCCGCTGCACGTCCTCCACCAGGCTCTGAGCTGAGGCTGTGTGCAGGGCCTATTGTTTTGCTGGTGTCCTGGATTAAGGTTTAAGCCACCAGCTGCCCCAGTGATGAGAAGTGGCTGGGACAGGTCCCCGCACGCCCCCCGCCCCTCCCCCAGCACACATCCTGCCTGGAGCTGCCAGCTGCCTGGGGGTACCACTCCCCAGGGAGGAGGGGCCTGTAATCAAGGGCAGTGGGCATGCCTTTCTCTCTCAGGTACTCTCCTCACCCAGGCACCACTGGCGCTCCCTCCCTTATCTCTGCCTCTCTCTTTCCTCTTTTCCTTCCTTCCAACGCCCCCTCCCCCATCCCTGCCAACTAGGCGCCTGAGAATGTCAGTGTGGTAATCCCCCTGCCACAGTAACCACAGCCCTGCCTGAAGAGGAGACACTGCAGCCCCCATCAATGACCAGATTTGGCAGCCCTCCTGTGGGAAGTTCTTCCTTAGGTTTAACCTCAGTCCTTCATGCTATGTAACCTCAGGATACATGCATGTTTCCTCTGCTCTCCTCCCATCTGGGACAGCTTTGGATCTTGCTCTCATCTTGCCGGGGAGGGAGGTGACAGATGAAGAAACAGAGAAGGGACCAGCAGTGGAAAGTCATTAGACTGGGAAGAGGTACAGCTCACACACACATCCCCATTTGTGCTATCTGAGGTAGGTACAGAGACAAGAGGAAGGAGAGAGGCAGGCTCAGGGGACACAGGGACATCACCAAGTAATGCCCCCTAGTCCAGATCCACTTCCAAACGCTCCCACCCTCAGGTCAGGAGAGACATCCAGAAATTCCCACTGATGGTGGGAGAAGGGCAGGTGGCCCCAGGGCCACAAATAAGACAGAACTGGACATGTGATGGGCTGGCAACACCAGGAGCTAGAACCCAGGAGTCCGGCTCCTCCCCTCCCCCAGGAGCATAAAGAGGTCATTGCAGGGAGCACAGCGTTCACGCTGGGCATGGTGCCCACTGTGACTCACACCCTGCCAGCCTGGTCGATCTCGGACCTCAGAAACACTGTCCCCACCCCCACGCCCCCCCCACCCCAGCCATGTCAGTCCTCACCCTGAGGTCACTCATTACCTCCTTGGCCCGCTTGAAAACCCTGTGTGTCTCTGTGCCCAGGTCCCCTCCCAGGGAGAGGGCAGAGTTCTGACTCAGGGTCACTGTCAGCCCAAACTCTCCAGGATTCCATGCCCTGGCATCTCTTCAAACAACCCCGTCCCTTCCATCTTTCTCCCACCTGTAAACCAAGAGGCTTGAGCCCACTGCAGGCCACCACCAGACTGGGGGTTGTCATCCAGCACCCCCAGAAAAGGTCTCAGCCACCACTCTGCCGCCCTCACCTGCATCTCTCCAGCTCCTCACTCCCTCCCCACTCCGGGGCATGGGTCCCGGAAGACTGGGCCCCTCGCCCCGCTGGCCCCC
>NW_024070192.1:23251015-23636102 GCF_014754425.2 Oryx dammah
CCTCGGCGCCCAGCGGGCGGCGTCCTCGGTCCCCTCGGCGGCGGCGGGCGGGCCCCGGGGGTCCCCGCCCGCCCCCCAGAGCCGCGGGCCCGGGGCCCCGGGGCCCCGAGGGGACGGACGGCCCGCGCGGACAGCGGCAGGACGGCTGTAGCAGCTCCACACCTCCCACGCCTCTCCGCGGAGCGCGCCTGAGCCCCGACACACCGGCGAGTCGCGCAGGGCAGACGCCTCCCCCTCCGGGGCGGCCCCTGTCCGCGGCCGCCCCATCCCACACACACCCACACCCACACAGGAGAGGCCCTGCGCAGTGCCCCCGCAGTCACACACTGCACACCCCGTGCAGGCGCGCGCGCATGCATACACACACACACACACACACACACACACTCATGCACACATCCCACTCACAGGAAAACTCTCCATACCTGCACGCACACGCTATACTCCTTCCAGTCCAAAGCTCACGCATCTTGCTTCGCCCCAGAGAAAATACACACTCGAATGGGTACACATGTAAACATACACCCAACCCACCTTGCCACACACACGTCTAGGCACCCCACACCCTCCCCTACAGGCACACTCATGCTGCCTATGTCCACACGCCCCACAGAAACACACACAAGCACACTACACCCCTCATACACATGGTGTGCATGGAGACCCTTCTTTATGCACATGGGCTTTGGACACCCTCCCATGGATATAGTGGCCCCCACCTCCCACTGAGACACATTTGCAAGCATATCCACTGTGCCCTTAAAAGCACACCAGGCCCCCTCCTACCCACCCATACCTACCCACACTCACACACCCAACAGGGAGACTCACAAAACCCACAAAGGCACACACCTATAGGACTTGTACACACTACTCAGCACATCCACTCAATGCATTGCTGCTGTGCCCCCTCAGGCCTCTCTCTCTCTCACACACACACACACACACACACACACACACACACTCACACCCACTGCCCTGCACAGGGAGCAGCTCTCTCTCATACCACCCTGTCTCACAGTCATGTACACTTCCCACCACTAGCCATGGGAACGTGTAGCTGCCCCTCTTCCCCAGGACCCCCTGCCCATTAGCTCCTACCCAGAGGGGACACCACAAGCCGACAGTGGGCTCCAAGCTGACCCCCACTTCACCCCCAGCACGTGAGTCAGACAGGAAGCCAGAGTCATGGCAGACCCTGTCCTCCACCCCTTCCTGCTCCCTCTCTTCCCGGGCCCCTTCCCGGGTGGGGCCGGCAGAGGCCTTGGCTAGTGGGTGTCACCAGCGCCGTTTCTATGCACTTGACCGTTCAGCGTGTGCTTGCCCCACACAGTGGCTCACTGGGGCCTGGGGCCGCTGCCCTGGCCCAGTTTTCAGAGAGGGAACCAATAGAAACCCAAGAGCACCCAGTCTGTGAGGGCAGCACTGGGACTCCAAGCCCAGGGCGCCTTCATTCCAACTTTGATCTCACCCCTAAACTCTAGCCAGCACCAGGGAAGGAAGGCTGAGGGCAGCAGGGAAGAGACCAGCCAAACTCCCCTCTGAGATCTAGGAGTCAGGGAGGAAGAGGCATAGGATTGGGCCCTTGCAGGGGAAGCCACCAGAAGGGAGAATCAGGCAGAAGAGCCAGCATCCCTTCCCTCCCTCATCTCCATCACCTTCTGTCCTGGGAGAGGACAGGCCAGGATGGAGGATCATGTGGAAGGCAGAGGAGAGAGACAGAGGGGCACAGGGAGGAGGCGAGACCAAGGGGCAGAAGGAGGAGAAATAAAGGCCCGTGCGGGTGGGCAGGAGCGAGGGAGGAGGCGGAAGGGTGAGGGTGAGGCGTGTGGGGCCGGGAGCGGTTTTGTTCTCCTGTTTCCTGTTTGCTGCTAGCTGGGCCCCCAGTGCAGGAGCCAGACCCCCACCCCCTCCCTGGCGGAAGCCAGACGGGAAGAGGGAGGCTGCCATCAGCGCTGAGTCAGGAGGGCTTGGGGCAGAGCTGGAAAGGACCATCCAGGGTCAGGGCGAGCTGGACTCCTGGCATCTCCATCAGCAAACTCCCCATTATTAGAAAAGCAAGGCTTCTGGGTCAGGACCACTCCTGCCTTTGTCATGCCCTCCAAAAGCCAGGGTCTCAGACCACCCGGATTGCCCAGATGTCCTCGGACTCTGCCACCCCAGATGAAGGGCTATGACCACAGGGACATCCTGACTCAAAGCCTGACCTGCTTTCCCAGAAGGCAGCCAGTTAGTCCCTCCAGCTGCCGGATTGCCTTTCCTCTTCCTGCAAGTCTGGTCCCTGGTTCTGAGAAAATGGGCTCACTCTCCCCTCTCGTACCCCATGGAGTCTCGTGGGCAACAGGTGCTGACATGTCCTTGTGTCCAGATCAAGAGCCCACCTCCCTCCCTCGAAACAGGTGAGGGTTCTGAGGGCTGCGGGGAGAGGCGATGTGGACAAGCAGCACCAGGTCTGTGTTCCGGGCTGCAGAGACCTGGGAAGTACAGGCCATCTGTGACACCCATCTCCTGGCAGGGGCAACAAGGCCCCCAGAAGCAGATAACAGCCTCCTCCAACACAAACCGACACCTTCCCCACCCCACCCTCTCCACCCCAGCTTCCTCGGTAGGGATGTCAGGTGTAGGGTACATATAGTGGGGCCTAGAAACCTATACACAGCTTGAATAAATGATCCTCCAGGCCTGGGGAGCCTCTCAGCCACCTCCCCCATTTCCTTTGGGAAAGGAATGTGGGGTGGGCCCCAGAGTGCAGTCAGGGAGGGGGCCAAGGGCTGGGAAATACCAGGCGTAGCTGAGATTCTATTCCAAGCCTTCCTGCCTGGTGTGAGTCCTCCCCTACACCCTCCCGGCTTCCTCCCCCCAAATCAGGAATTACCCCGCTGAGCAGTCTCTCCCATCATCCTCTAGTTTGACCAGCTTGCAAAATCCATTCAACCTTATCTTCCTGAAGGTCCCTGGGGAGGACCTGGGGACTACACTCCCAAAGGGAGGGCATCCAGTCTTCCTCTCTCCAGATGATATCATCCTTTACTGTTTGAAAGCACTTTCACTTTATCTCATTTGATCCTTACCCTAAGAACTGGATATGTGAAATTGTTTTTATACCCATTTTTCAGATGCAGGAACTGAGACTCAAAGAGGACAAATAACTGATTCAAGCCTGACTTTTACTAAGCTGGGACCATCCTAGGATTCTAACTGACTCAAATCTCTTTCCATTATCCTCTTATTTATCTATTCAGGAACTTGAGTGCCTGCTGAGGGCCAAGTGCTGTGCTGGGGGCTGGGACACCTTAGAAGATAAGACAAATGCAGACCTCACCCTCAGGACACTTACAGTGCTATCCTAGCTCCTGAAATCTTCAGGGGTCTCCAGTTCTAGATTTAGGCCCAAGCCAGATGCCTTCACCCCCACCAACAGAGACCCCCACACACACACCAAAGGAGCCCCTGTGTCAGGGATTCTAGGCCTCTTTTCTCTGGAAGGGGACAGCTTGTTTGAGGGTGGCGTTCGGGGCCTCCCAAGTTAGCCTTTGAACCAGGGGGTGGACGGGGCTGGTGGAGCGGAAGGCTGCAGGGGCCAGCCTGACAACCGGGAGCTGGGAAAGGAGAGCATCCTGGGGCCCGAGGGTCAAGTGAGAGGAGAAGGAGGGAACAGACACTGCTGAAGGGTATGTGGTTCAGGAAGTGAGAGAGAGGGGTCTCTGGGCAATTCGCCTGCTTTTACTTCCTCTGGCTTGCTTAGTGCCTCCTCCCAGAACACAGGCTCCAAACCCTGAGACAAGCAATGCAACCACCCCAAGAGCATCATGTGGAATTTCCAAAGGTCTGACTGGTTCCATACGCCCACTGCACACGACCAAACTGGGACCCATTGACACACGCTGGGACCTGGGACACTTTGCTGCAGTGCTTGCCCCTGGACAAAACTCTCCTCCAGCAACAAAATGCAAAGAAACTATATGGGACTAAAAATAACTGTACACATTTACAGTTGGAGCAAAATTATGGACTAAAGATACAAAGAGACCAAAAAAACCCAACTGCCACTTTTGAAGAGCCCAGAAGAAAAGCAGGAGTTTGGGAGGAAAAAAAGGGTATTACGAATGCCCTCTATATTCAAAACCACCAGAGGGGTGGGCAAAATACCTAAGACACCCCTCCAGCCTGACTCTTGGACACACTCCTCCCCTCCCCCCATATAAGGAACAGGCCTGCCCCTTCCTCAGGTAGCAGCAAGCAAGGGAACTTGTTTGTTCTCTCTAGACTCTGCTGCAGCAGGGGCCCTAATAAAGCCTTGCCTGAATTTCCTGTCTGGCTTCTAGTCAATTTTTATTGATTGGGGAAGGCCAAGAACCCTGGTCGGTATCACCATAACCACCCCACAACCTCACATACAGACAGAGCAAATCCTCTGCCAGCCGGTCCATCCCAGGCATGCAGGCAATGTGACACCGAGGCATGCCCGCCCGCCCACGCCTGGGCCTCTGACCCCTGCCCCAGTCTCCTCGCTCAAGGGCAGCCGCCCCCTCCCTCCTCCTCCACCCTTCTGCCCCACTCGGATGCCTGCTTCTCAGCACCGCTTGTGTGCAGCCTGACGTGCCCCAACAGGCGAAGCTGACAAGCCGGCCAGGCAGGCCCGGGTCTCCCCAACATTCTTCAGTGTGCAGATAACCCGCGTCACTGGGAACCTGAGGACCCTATACTCGGTCTAGCCTGCAGGCAGTTGAGGGGGGTGGCTCAGAGGGTCTCTCCCTATCCAGGGTCAGTCTTGCCCTGAGTGGGGGTGTGGTGACACTCCTCTCCCACTCTGAAACTGGGCCCCAGGAAGGCTGGGGGAGGGGAAGTTGAGAGAAAAGGGAGGAGGAAGCACTTGTGATGCCAGAAATCCAGGGGGGACCGACAATCTCAAGCAGCACCGAATCCGCTGGTTCTTCCAGGAGCAGTATGGCTTGGGCTTAGCACGTGGACTCCAGGGTCCTCTGGAGTCCAGAACTTCTGGGTCTGTGTCCTGTCTCTACTACTTCCTGGCTATGAGACCTTGGGCAAATTACTTAACCTCTTTGAGCCTCAGCTCCTCACCAATAAAAAGGGAATGACACTTAAGTTCCACCTCATAGGTTGTTGGGAAAATTAAGTCAATTAAAGGAAGTCCTGAGTAGGAATTCAATAAATGCAAGCTTTTGTTTGTGGCTTTTTCTTTTAAAAGGCTTTTTTATTGAGGTATAACTGATGTGTAACATTATATTAGTTTCAGGTGTAAAGCATGATTGGATATTCACATATATTTTGAAGTGATCACTACAAGTCTAGTTAAACATGTTACCATACTGCAGATTTTTTTTTCATGTGATGAGAACTTTTCAGATCTACTCTCTTAGCAACTTTCAAGCATATAATACTCTATTATTAACTATGGTCACCATGCTATATATGACGTCCCCAGGACTTTACTTTTTGACTCCTTCCACCCATTTCACCCACCCCCCACTCCTGGCAACCACCAGTCTATGAACCTGGTTTGGGTTTTTTTTTGTTTGTTTGGAGGGTTTTCTTTTTAGATTCCACATATAAGTGAAATCATACTTACAGTATCTTTCTCTGATTTATTTCATTTGCCCTCAAGGTCAGCGCAAGATGTTTTCAGCATCTTTTGGATATTCACACTCTCACACACCCAACCACACTCACGTTCAGACATACAAACAGCTCAGCCCCACGTACACAAAGACACAGAGACACGTACAGATGCTCAAGAAGGTCTGTACAGACCCAGGTGAACCTATTCACGTGGACATCACCATCATCTCCACTGCCAGCCCCCTACGTGCCCCACCTCCCCCTAATAAGCAGGGAGGACTCATCAGGAGCCCCCACACTTTTGTAGCAGAACTTCCTCAGGCCCTGAGCCTTGTCTGTAGGCCCTTTGGGAATGAGGAAGGGGCAGCCAACACAAGACCCCAGGACAGAGCCTGCTCCCAGCAGACAAGGAGCATAGCGAAGGTGCCAGGCTGGCAGGGCCTCCTCCCAGCAGGAGAGCCAGTGCCCTCCTCAGGGACACCAGAGGGAGGGGTCTTTCCTCGTAGTGGGAAATGAGCACTTCCAGAGCAGGGTGAGTCTGGAGCCAACCACAAAGTAAACAGCTGGGCCATTGCCCAGGCAACCGTGGCCCCGGCGTGGGCTAGGGCGCACCACAGGCCCTCTCAACCCCTGATTTACTCCACTCAGCAGCCCCTCAACTGTCTCAAGGCATGCCCTTTCGGTAGCCATTCTGATCTCTGGGCCTGTCTGGGGACTCATCAGAAGGAAGAAGCCGTGCTTTCTCCATCAGATTGGGCTCTTTGAGAGCAGGCTTGTTGTTGTTCAGCTCTACGTTAGTCCAGAGTCTCTTCCCAGCAGTCAAGGCCTGTGTCCTTCCCTCAGATTGGAGAGTGCTCCAGGGCCTGGCCTGAATCTCTCCCACTAGACTGAGAGTTTCCTAAGGAGCATAGCTACTACATTTTCGGAAATGTATTTGTACGGCTAGAGTGCTTTGTCTGTAGTAGGCTCTCAAAAAGTATTTGCCCGATGGTCAGAATGTGGACAAACTCGAACTCTTGCGCTTTGCTGGTGGGAATGCAAAATGGTTTATTTGCATTTGCAGAGACTGGACATGTGGACTTAGAAGGTGAAGGAGAGGAGGGGATGAACTGAGAGAGTGGCGTTGACACTACCACGTGTGAAACAGATGGCTAGCAGGAAGCTGCTGTAAAACACAGGGAGCCCAGTCCCACTGCTCCGAGATGACCCGGGGGGGTAGGGCGCGGGTGGTGGGAGGTAGGCTCCAGAGAAAGGAGATATGTGTATATTTATGCCTGATCTCCGTTATTGTTCATCAGAAATCAACACAACATTGTAAAACAATTATATTCCAATTTTTTAAATGGTAGAAAACAATATGGTGGTTATGAAAAAAATTAAACACAGAATCACGTATGACCCAACAACTCCACATCTGGCCGTGTGCCCAAAAGAAGTGGAAGCAGGAACTCAGATACCCGTACAATGATGTTCACAGCAGCATATTTCATGAAGGTTCCCTTTATGGAAAGGTGGAAACAACCCATTACAGATGAATTGGATAAACAAAATGTGATATATATATATATATATACACACAATGGAATTTTATTGTCTTAAACTCTGACATATGCCACAATATGGATGATCCGTGAAGACATCGTGAATTGAAAGTGAAAGTCACTCAATTGTGTCTGTGACCCCACGGATTGTAGTCCACCAGGCTCCTCTGTCAATGGAATTCTCCAGGCAAGAATACTGGAATGGGTTGCCACTTCCTTCTCCAGGGGGTCTTCCCGACCCAGGGATGGAACCGGGGTCTCCTGCATTGTAGGCAGATTCTTTACCATCTGAGCTACAATGACCCGTGAAGACATTATGTCCATGAAGACATTATGTCCGTGAAATAAGCCAGATCAAAAAGACAAGTATTGGAGCATCCCTGGTGGTCCAGTGGTTAGGGCTGCACACTTTCACTGCAAGGGGCACGGGTTTGATCCCTGCTCTGGGAACTAAGATCCGACATGCCACGTGGTATGGTTAAAAAGCAAAAAAAAAAAAAAAAAAAAAACAGAGAGAGAGAGACAACACTGCTTTAAAAAAGAAAGATAAATATTGTATGATTCTGCTTATATGAGATACCTAGATTCACAGAGACAGGAAATAGAATGTTGGCTACCAAGGGCTGGGGGAAAGGGGAATGTAAGTTATCCTTTAGCGGGTACAGAGTTTCAGTTTGGGAAGATGAAAAGGTTCTGGAGGTTTGTGGTGGTGACAGTTGCACAACGATGTGGATGGGCTTAATGCCACTGAACCGTACACTTAAAAAAACATATATATTATTGAAAGAAAATAGAACAAATGAACGGGTCCTCCAGTGGGGCCCTGGAGCAGGCCCTGCCCACAGTGGATGCCCAGGGCAGCTGGGCACCACATTTGGGGAGAACCTTTCCCTCCCATCCCTTTCCATTGTGTCCTCTCAGAACCCCCATTGTCGTCTCTGGGGCCCTAGTATTCCCCTGCAGGGGGCGGTTCTCAGGACCAGGGGAGTCTGAACCTCGAACACAGTAGATCCTTAACATTGATGAGGACCTACCATATATCAGGCTTCACGGTGGCTCAGACGGTAAAGAATCTACCTGCAATGTGGGGGAGCCAGGTTTGATCCCTGGGTTGGGAAGATTCATTGGAGAAGGAAATCACAACCCACTCCAGTATTCTTGCCTAGAGAATTTCATGGACAGAGGAGCCTGGTGGGCTAGAGTCCATAGCGTCGCAGAGTCGTACATGACTAAGCGACTAACACTTTCACTTACCATCTATCAGAGGCCAGAGAGACAGACGCAGTGTCTTGAAATGCCACATTCCAAGGTGCCAGGACCTTGGAAGAGCTTTTCTAGCAAAGTCAGGCTGAGTATGGGGCTCCTGATCCCCTGAGGTCTGACCCTCCCCTCAAAGCCTACGTACATGTTTACACACCACTTGTAACATGTACACACACACCAGGGTGTGCACAAAGAGGCAGATCCCTGTTCTCCCATGCTCTCTCAGGCACACACTCCAAGAAAACCACGCCCGCACGCTGAAGGATGCAGCCTTGGCAGAGACGCCGGCAGGTCCCACATGCGGCAGAGCCCCCTGCTGGCCCAGGTCTGGCACACTTATCTCCTTCACAGCCCAGACTGGGCAGGGAACCCTCATTCCCTTCACTCCCCTTCCCTGTGGCATTGTCCAGGCCCCTAACCAGGGCCCAGTGTCAGACTCCCCGCCTGTTACAGAGGAGCAGAAGGACAAAGCAACTGTGGACCCTTAGGAAGGGTCTCACTTTGGTTGGTCAAGTAGGCCTGGAGAGAGGCCAGAGCCCTTTCTCAGACTAGATCGTGTTAGGGGCAGCCATTCCTGAAGGCCAGAGGATGCCTGCAATGACTCTTCCCCAAAGTCATCATATCCGTTCTTTGACTCCACACTGAAAAGCTCATTCCAGAGGAGACTGGGGGAGAACCCTGGGCGTGGCTCTTCCTGTGGTTCCCTACTCCTCTCTCCAGAAGTTCTTCCTGTTGTCTGACCTCCTGGGCAGAGACAACAGGTGCATCCACTGGTTTCTTTCAGGGGAGCACTCAGTCCAAGTCAAGCTGAGGTATCCCCTCCCAGGGCAGGTCTCAGCAGATTCTGAAAGTCTACCCAAGGGCACATGGGGCTCCCTACAGGGAGAGGTTCTCAGCTCCACCCCTGAAACCACCCACCCCCTCAGCCCAGGCCCTGCTCAACCTGCCCAGGTCATCCTACGCCCCAGCGCACACAGCGTAAGAGCTGAACCCCTCCCTAATCCAGCCTGTGTTGCCCCTGAGGCAGCTGGCAGGGTGGAGGGGACGGTGGCTCTGCAGGGACAAATAACCTCCCCTGGCTTCTGCCCAAGAGGGAGCTGGGATGGGTTCTGGGCTGGGCTCTGTGGTCTGAAGAGGACAGACAGCATTGCTTTCGGCCCCAGATCCTCCCCCTCACCAGGTGCCAGGCTCTGCATTGGGGGACACTGTGACAGCCACAGCAGTAATTAATATTTGTTGAGCCCTTGCTATAAGCCAGGCACGCTTCACATGCATTACCTCATTTAACAGCAGAGCAGCTTCTTAGGAGAAGCGAGACACACACCCACACATCACCTTGGCCTCTTAGGTCACCCACCCAGCCTGGTGCTGAGCTAAACCATAGGGCACCTAAGGGCGTGGGATAGAAGGCTGGTGAGAAGGAGACTTCTGACCCAGCCTTGAGAAAGCTGACCTGGAGAAAGGGTCACACTTGCCAACGGTTTTGACTCTAGTCCTTTTCTGGCTGTGTCGAGTTCACATAGGTTTTATTTCTTCAGTTACAAAACAAAGGTAGGTATTGCAGTCTGACAAAGTTGCTGGGAAAGCATCCTGGGAACCGATAAGTGGGAGGGGTTATAGCCCGGGCCCTACATCCCACCATCCAAGAGTGGACTCTGTTTCCCTCACGTCTCCTGAGTCCACCCACCTCACCATGTCTACCACTCTACTCAAGTCTCCGTCACTCCTCTGGCCCCTGACAGTCCGGATGCATTGTTTTAAATACAACGACCACCAGGCCCTGTGCAATGAGCCTCTGGGTTCCATGCCCACCACACCCCCTTTCTCTGTGCTCCAGTTACCCTGGCCTCCTTCCAGTTCCTTTGAAGACTAGGCACCCTTCCAGCCTCAGGCCCTTTGCACATGCTGTTTCTGGAATGCTGTTCCCTCTTCCCCAGCTCCCTCCCTGCCTCATCAACCCACACCCTAATTAGTTCCAACCCACTCTGTAGTTCTCAGCAAGAGTCACTCCCCAGAGACACCTCCTCTGGCCCCCGGACCAGGTGAGATCTCACAGTACTCTTGAGATGGTGTCTATATATTTATGAGGTTATTTTGACCAACATCTCCCCCCGGGGCTGCAGGTTCTGGAAGGCTGGGACCGTGTCAGCTCCTGGCCCAGCATGGATGCTCAGCACACTTGTTTCTGAATGTTCAGGAATTGAGTGAGCTTCTCCTCAGAGAGGGTGGATGGTTGGCAAATCCCCATTCCGAGGAAAGGTCTGGCTGGGGCAGACACTGCTTCAGATCTTTGTCCATCTTCTTGTACTGCCCCCCACCCAACTCCTTCCTCGGTAGGAACCAGATTCAGAAAGTGGGGGTGCTGGAAGAAGAGAGGCAGGGGTGAGGAGAAAAGGGAAGCTGCTTCGTCTCTTTTGCAGGGTGCACTGTCCCCTTACCCCAGCTGGCCAAGCCCTTGTCCACTCAGCGCTGGCCCACCACACCCACAGCTCTCGCTCCCTGGAATTTAACATTTGTCTTTCCCTCCCCCACCTTCCTTTAACTTCTCCCTTACCCTCCAGGTATCAGCTTGACTGTTTCTGAATAGCTTCCCAGACTGCAAGCTAAGGGACTTGCCAGGGAGCCACGGATAGCAGCCGCGCAGACTCAAGCCCAGGTCTGTCTGCCGGCAGAGTCCAGGCTCTCAGCCACCTCATCACACGCCTCATTACTACGTTTCTCCCTTGAGGCCCGGCTGAGAGACACGCCCCCCTCTAGGCCTCAGTTTCCTCCCGAGGTTTCGGCCACCCCCAGACTTCAGGAAAACAGGCAGAGATGGAAAGAGGTGGAGGAGACACAGGGAGAAGTTCAAGGGGAGGAAAGAGGAGTGGAGGGAAGGAGGAGCGCAGAGGGTGGCAACCTCGGACCAGCCAGACGTGAGTAACGCCAAGTATGCGAACTACGCCAGCCCCTAAGCTATGAATAGGGCGGTCAGGCTGGACGCCCAGGACGGCCCTTAACGCCCGCAGCCCCCAGCCCAGCCCTGCACAAGGTCCCGAAATGGGGCGGAGGCCAAGGAGTCACGCTTGGGGGCGGAGGCTGAGTGGCAGGATCGAAGAGGTGTGGTCATGCAGATGAAATGCAAATAGAGGGCAGCTGGCTTATCTGATTGGTGGGTCTCTGCCCTCCCGGAAGCGTGTCCCGAACGCGCTCCAGCATTGCGCTGGGCCCCTGCTCACACTTGTTTTTGGCCCGCAGTCACGGTTCCCCAACAGTCCTTCCGGTCACCCCTTGGATGAGTCGCAATGATATATGCAACCTCTCAACCTGTTCTGTCGAGGCCCTGGTATAAGGCTCTGCAGTTGAGATACCATTCCCTGCCCACCTCAGGGCCAGGTCAGCCTCTCCTCCTTGGAGCTCGTGTCTGACAGCTGGGCTTTTGGAAAATTACAGCAGCCCATCCCTGCCTCCCCTTTTCTCATCAATGACCAAAGTGGGGAGCACACTGGACCAGGAACAGGACACTCAGTCCCCAGCCCAATGCAACCCCTTGTGTGCCCCTAAAAGATTCAGTCAACCTCAGAGCCTGGCTCCTCTTTCTTTCATTCTGGCATGATTGACTAGGTGTCCCCAAGGGGTAGGAGTCCAAGAGACCTAAGATCAGGTCCCAGCTGTGTGACCCCAGTCAAAGACCATCTTTCCTTCATTATGCCAGCCCCTACCTGGACTTCAAGGCTCAGCTGGGGGCAAGGAAAAGTGGTCACCTTTCCAGGATGGGGACTGTGCTCCCAGGGTCTTTCTTGTCTGGGAAAGTAGCCATGACACACGATAGCCTTAGTTAGAATTCAGAAAGACCCAGATTTAAATTTGGATGCTGGATGACCTTTGGTGGAGTAATTTAGCCTCTCAGGGTCTTGGTTCTCATTATTTGTAAATGTACAACCACTTCACGACAGTACTTGAAAACTGATCAAAAGAGGTTTCACCGAAGAATTCTCAACAATAGATTTGGAAAGACGAGATGAGAGAAAGGAGATCAATCATATCACCAACTGGTTTTTAACCAATCCCTACAGAAATTCTACCCAGTGGCACTGTTTCCATCTTTCAACTCTCGTCATCTCTTTTGTGACCACATTTACACTGAGATGATGTCATGGTGAAGACACCATTTGAATCTTCTGTAGGTCTGTCTCTCTGGTTAGATCTGGCCAGTTTTCATGGTAATATTTTTTGGGGGGTGGCAAGGGGTGTCTGCACTGGTGGATAGTATACATGCACATCTCAGAACCCCTTATAAAACCTTAGTGGAGCTTTTGGCTGATGGGGAAGCAGAGAAGGAACCTCTTGAGGGCAAGGCTGTTTCATATTCATCCATAGAGAGAGCCTGGAACACAGGCAGTGCACAGGAAACGGCCACCAAATGAACAAAGTCCAGTCTGGTCTGCATTAAGATCTCGCCACTGCCTGATTTTCCCAGGCACTGGGCCTCCAGTTCTTGGCGTCAGGTCCTTCTCCTGCCCCAGGCTGAAAGTAGGGAGAGGGACACTCTCATGCAAGCCAGGCCTGGGGATGTCCTCAGCACCCTGGGCCACACCCAGTCTCAGAGAATGCTTTCCCTAGCACTGTGGGGATCTAAGCACCTGGAAGCCACTGGAGGAGGAAAAGGTCCCAGTGGAACAGGGAGGGGGACCCATTTCTCATCCCACCAGCAATCCTGGCCTTGCTGAATAACCCCCATTGCCTGACTCCCACTGTCCCCTCTTGGAGACATGCCATCCCCTCCTGGGCTGTGGGTCCAACCTCGGCTGCCCCCTTATCCCCTCACCCCCACCAGGTGCTGCAGGCCAGAGGGGGGCACAGTGCCAAGGCTTCATTAGAGCTAATGAGGGCTCAGCCCTTCAGATGCCAGTGCAAGATACAGGAAAGTACCAGAACCACCCGCAGCCCCCTCATCACGGCCTGGTGCTCAGTTCCCTCCTCCCCTTCTCTCGGGGAGGAACCAGGGGCCACACCCTCAGAAGAGGAAAAGGAGATTTAGAAGTGTCTTCCCAAGTACAGAGAGTGCCGAGGTGCCAGGGGAAGATGGGGATGAGGGGCCTGAACCAGAGAAGAGCCTCAGGGTGAGGGAGGGGTCTCTTCTGGGCTCCGAAGGCTCCATGGTCCACCGCTCAGTCCTAAACAACCCACCAACAGACACTCGGTCCTTCCTTTCCTCCCTTTCATGGAACACAGCAGGTCAGAGCTGGGGAGACCATGGGATCTTGTCCACTCCCCTTGGGTCAGAACTGAGCAGCCTGAACCTGCTTCTCACCTGGCATCCAGCCTTCCTCTTCCTCCCACTTTTGCCTGTCCCTTCCCCTCTGCTTCTAGCCCCTTTGGCCTTGGACTTTCTCTAGGCCCAGAGGTGGGGGCGGCCTCTAATATCCATTCTCTTTCAGAGAATGCTGGAAACTGCAGTGGCGGGTAGGCGTCTGCACTGCAGCTTCCCCTTCTAGCCTTTCGGGGGCTCTCAGACACACCCTCTAAGTCCTGTGTCTACACCCACTTCTCTCCAAGGAGCTCTCACACACTTTGAGGAAATTGAAAAGGAAGAAGCTGCAGACTTAGGAGCCCACAGTCAGATAGAAATCAAGCTAGGGACTGTTGGAAACCAGGCCAAAATGAGCTCTGTCCTTCCCTAATTAACCCCCACTTGGCGGCCCAGACCTTGGAGCGGCTGTCCTTCCACATGGCTCCCACATGTCCCCCCAGTCTGGCCACATTCCTCCGGCCCACACACCTCCCACCAGCCCTCCCACCCGAAGGGAACGGCGCCGGGTCTGTTTCCATCTTGGCTGTGGGTCTGTCATCCCCGTGCTCCGCCCCAGTTCTCTCCTCCCAGGGATTCAGGCTGAGCTTTGAAAGGGTCACTTCAAAGAGGACCTGCCCGCCGAGGGCCCAGCCAGACCCAGGGCTGGCTGCTGGGCCAGATTCCCGGTGGCCGGGGACAAAGGCCCCACTGTTCCCTCGACCCCCGGACGCCCCCAAATGCACTGGGCATGAGAAGTCTTTCTTTCCCCAGTTCTGTTCCTTACAGGCCCCGGCTCTTTGCCACAGGGAGTGGTCCAGCTAAGTCTCGAGGGTGGGGAGGTCAGAGAACTACCCATTTCCCACCCCCACCATTCACCCAATACCTTTGGGCAGCCAGGATGTGGAGGCAGCTTTGGGCTGACTGCAGAGCCTGCGGTCCAGACACCTACTGCCCCTCAGTCACCAAGCCCTTCCCAGGCCACTTCTCACACCCATCAGAACCACACCCATCCTTCCAGGCCTCCTCCAGGCAGCCTTTCAGAACTCCCTTTCCTCAGAGGTGCCTCCCAGCCCAAACCACAGCAGCCAGCCTCTCACTCTTCTCCCCAGTTCCTGATAACAGGGACCACATCTCACCTGCTCCTCTAATTTCTTACCACACAGCGCTGATCCCAAAGCAGGGTCCTTAGGTTTTTCTGTGTTGACTCCTCACACAATGCCTGAATTCTCTCTAGTCCAACCTGTGCTTGCTTACCTCCACTGGTGGGGGCCTCATTACCTCCAAGGACAGCTCTTCAGATTACTCCAACCATAAAGGGTTCTCTTTATTGAGCCCAAAGTGTGTCATTTTCATTTCTATCCACTGATTATTGTTTAACAACAGTTTCAGCTAATAGTTGCAATTATCAAATGTTAGCCACCAGGTAAAGTATTACCTCATTTAATCCTTTCAACAATTTTGAGGGATTATTTCAGGGACAAGAAAATGGAAACTAAAAACAACTAAGTGAGTTGGCCAAGGTCATACAGTTAATAAGGGGTAAAGCTGAAATTTGAACCCCCTCAGGCTGAAGGCAAGGCCAGACACCCAATGTGCCTCCCAGAGCACAGAGGCCACGCCGACCTGGGGCTCTCATCTCCCGCTGGCCTGTCTATATTAGAAGGCAGACCACACTCCCCACACTTCTTTTTTCTTAGTTAGCTCCCACCAGCCTTTGTCAGCAGATGAAGTGTGGGCTGCAGATAGTGACAGTTTGATGCTAATTCAAAGCAGTCCATGGGGAACAGAGAGAGTCAAAGGGGAAGACGTCATCTCCCTTGGGGCACACAGGCTGGAGGAGGCTGGAGAAGGTGGCCTTGGGCTTCAGGGTTACAACTCAAGGTCACTGGAAACCCAACACCCCTTCCCGTAAGAGATGGAGAATTATTAGTTGTGCCAGGCCCTGTCCCAAACCTGCTACTCTGTCCATCCTCCAACTTGAAAGGGAAAGAATCTTCCACCAAGATGGTACACTGGGCTGAGCATCTCAGGGTCAGAGAGATGAAAAGGGAACAGCCATCTTCATTGCTCTGCACCACTCCCTTAGAACTCTGGGGAAGGAAGGGAGGGAGTGAGAGCAAGAGAGAAGTCAGAAAGCTGGGGGCCCCCAGTGGTCTTGGAGGGCAGGTGTGATAGGATGTGGGAGAGCTTTTTTTTTTGGCCATGCCACACGACTTGCAGGATCTTAGCTCCCGTCCAGGTTCGGGGGTGCAAGCTCCTAACCACTGGACTGCCTGGTAAGCCCCCAGGGTGAGCTTTCCTTTCCTCTCCAGGTTTGGCTCAGGCAGTCCTGGCACACAGAATAAGATGATGCACCTCTAGGCTACCTTCTCAAGACTCTAACCCAGTTACCTCCAAAGGATTAGACTACAGGATTCCATGTTTTTTTCCACACAGTTGGTCAGTCAGTCAATAAACATTCTCAGAGCTCTGGCTGTATACCAGGCTCTGTGGATACCAAAATAAACACAGCACCTCTGAGGCTGCTAGAATAGGCATGGTCAACTCCCTAGCTCTTCCACTTACTAACTGGGTGACCTCAGGAAGCCATATAATTCTTTGTGTCAGTGTCTTCATCCGTCACATGGGATGGGGACAATGCACCCCCGTGGAAGTGGTGGCCGTGATTATTTTTCTTGCCCTCAAATAACTCGTCTGGCAGGGAGACTGATGTGTAGACCAAGCATCCCGATGCTGGGCAGAACTGGCACAGAGCACCCTAGAGGTCCAAGGGAGGGGCTGCTCCCCAGCCTGCATTTCACAAACATTTATGGAGGGCTGGCAGCTCTGTGCCAGGCACTGTGCTGGCCACTAGGGACAGAGAGATGAACAGGACACATTGTCCACTTGTCCTGGCTTCTCCCTGCCCTCCCTTTTCCCTCCCAGTGTCAGGACCCTGCACTGGAATGGGGCACCCAGGACAGAGCTGTATGGGGAAAGGCACAGGCCAGGAGCCAGGGAGTCAGAACCCCTGGGTTTCCGTCCACCACTCTCTGGCCTCAGGCTCCCCACTGCTGGACAAGATGGCCCCTCTGGTCCTGACCCACTCTGACAAGTGACAAGCTCCACCCCAACAGAGATTTCAACTGGCCCCAGAGTCCATCCCAGCCTGCTGTCCCACTGAGGCAGTGAGGAGGAGACGCCAGCCTGGTACTGACTGGCACTGCCCTGCTGACAAACTGGCACAATTTCACATGAAAGAGGGGGGCCTGGATCTAAAGGCGGGTATTTGAAGGGGGTGGAGGGTGCTAGGGGAAAGGCAGAGCCAGCTC
The DNA here is from genome assembly GCF_014754425.2 of Oryx dammah. Taxonomy (NCBI): domain Eukaryota; kingdom Metazoa; phylum Chordata; class Mammalia; order Artiodactyla; family Bovidae; genus Oryx; species Oryx dammah. The sequence goes on from NW_024070192.1 coordinate 23,267,983, forward strand.
CCACAGGCCCTATTCATGGCTCTCTCTGGGGAGGGAGAGAGAGCAGGATAATTAAAACCAGGCTTTGTCCAAACCCCTGACCAAGCCAATATCTCACCTTTGAACCCCTGCAGCCAACAGAGCACAGCTGATGCCCCTTTGGAAGGAAAACACCAATGAACCAAGCCACGGACCAAGTGTGGTGGGTTGGCATGGGGTGGGATGGGAGGCTGGAGGAGTAAATGAGCCAATTCTCCACCCATCAAACACGGATGGACACCTGAGGCTTGGCCATCCTGAGGCATCTTGTCCCCATTTCTGTCTCAGCTGAAAGACAAGCCACCAAGCTCCAATCCAGCAAGAGATTGACCTTGATCTTGGCCTGTGTCCAAGACAGACCCAGATTCAGGGTGGGAGTAACAGCAGACAAGTCAGGTCATGAGACGTAGGGTAGTGGAGTGAGATCATGAACTTGAGCCAGACTGCTGGGTTCCTATCCTGGCTCTGCCACTCATTAGTAATGTGATTTTGGCCACACTATTGGTTCTCTGTGCCTCAGTGTCTTCAATGAAAAGTGGGGATAATAAAATAATAGTACCCACATCACTGTGGTTTTGTGAGGACTGAAAGATGTAACATATAAATCCTGGCCCAGAGAAACTGCTATCTATGTCTTAGCTATCAGCTCTACTATTAAAGCAACTACTCATCCTTACAACACGTTTGTTTCAGGCACTAATGTTTATGCTCATTTGAATATATTTGCACCTCCCGTGAATCTCTCCAGATTTTTACACTGGAATCCAACATCAGAGGAATCTACCTAGCCCACTTCCCTGCAGGATGCTCCAGGCTAGCCTGGGATGCTACAGCTTATAAACTTCTCCCTATAAGTTCTGTCAAAGAGCTAACTGCAGTCCTTCGTTTGGTAACTTATTCCATTCTCCTTTGTAGACTATCTTAATCTGATATATCATGAAGTCCTTAAGGATCTCTGCAATACAGGATGAAGCAATAAATGCCTCTGCCCACTCCTGCACTCTCTGTTCTATAACCAGCAGCCTCCCTCATCCCCCACTCAAAGTGCTGCACCCAATGGGGGGCCAGTCAGGCTTCCTGCACCCCTGGCCCATGAGCTCAGAGCGGGCCTGAGGTGGGAGCATAGAGGTCCCCATCCAGGCTGCCTAAACACAGGGCCTATTCCCAGGGTCCAGTCCCTTTCTGCTTCAGCTGAGATCCTCAAAAGCCTGCCCCATTCTCCATGGTGTCCCAAAGCCATCTTCCTAATACTACCCCCCCTCCTCAGAGTTTCATCTTGTGCCATGACTCCCATCAGAAGATCCGGCACTACTGTTCTATAGTCTCAGCCCCTAATATCCACCCTACCTGCTCCTAGGGCTTGGCTTTTGAGGCCTTCATATCCAGCATTGAAGGATTTATGTATTGAAACCTAGGGTGGACCCAAATACTTTCTGAGCAACCCTTTGGGCTGTGTTTGGAGGTGAGATGACTGGTTATGTAACTGAGATTCAAACTGCATGCCAATGCGTGCATCTCAGTAAGAGCGGCGGCCACTCTGAGGAATGGGGTTGTTGCCCTGGCAGAGGGGGAGAACCCCAGGAGATCAAATGCCATCCACCCCCAGCAGACAGGGTGGGGCTTGGGGTGGAGATAGTAGGGGGGGGTGGGGATGAAGTAGGTGGTGGAGTGTGTGGAGGGGGTGATCCAAGGAACTCAAGGATAATGACCTCCACTTCCATCCCCTGTCCATCCTGAAATTCAAGTTTGTAATTAGGAAACACTTTTGGCTGAAAGGTAGAGGGGGAATCGGGGATAGAGATGCAGATTAAGGGAGAACTGTGTGCACATCCAGCTTCTGAGATAAACACCATGCTCAGAGATTCCAAAGCACCAGACCCCAGCTCAACACTGGGCAGATGGCTGGGGAGGAATAGCCCTAAATCTTCCAGCTGCATTAAAAGAGCAAGAGACCTCTGCCCAGGCCTTGATCCCAACCTGGATCCCCCAGAGAACTTTTTTCCCCAGCTCCAAAAACCACTAACCTTACAGTGTTCAACTCTTCAGCTTGGAAAGAGGGGGATTGTGTTTTGGGGTGGTGCTCCAGCAGAACTGGGCAGTCAGGCTCAGAGGTATGGAGGGGGCTGGCCCCAGTGGAGCCCGCAGGCCCCTGCTGGCCCCTCCCCAGCCTCAGCAGCTGGCAGATGAAAGAACCCAAGCAAAGCAGCCCAGCGCTGAGTAATGCCCCTGGCACCCCGTGCCCAGACCCACCCACAGCCAGCCTGAGGGGCAGAAGGGAGGGCAGCTGCGCCTGAAGGACCGGGGGTCCCGGCCCTGTTTCTCTCCCCCAGGACCCAGTGGGGCGGTGGACCCGCGCCGGGCAGCTTGTCGGTGGTCCGGCCCGGCAGGAGGGGAGTGTGGCCCAGGGAGGGGGTGTCCGGCCACAAGTGGCCAAGGACATCCCGCTCTGGGAACCCCCTCCCCCACTCCCTCTCCCTCCAGCTGTGCCGGGCCTCGCCAACGGAAAACGAAAACTCGGGCAGAGGAAACGGCGGCAGGCGCCCCGCCTGAAAAACCCGGACAAAAGGCGCGGGCCTCCTGCCCTCGCTGCCCGGCCGCCGGGGGCCTGGCACCGCTGCCCGGGTCGGTGCCCCTGGCCCTGGCAGCCCAGTGCGCGTCTCGACCCCCTGAGTACCTTCCTCCTTCCCGTCCTTTGCCCAGGGCAGCTCCCGCTCCAGCCCCCTTCCCGATCACCAGCGGATGTTTCTGCGGCCGTGCCGCGCGGTGCCCGCGCCGTGTGCCCCAGGCTGTACCCACGGAGCGGGGACGCCGCGACCCCAGCCCTGCTGCCACCTCCCTGGCAGCGCCTGGATCCGCCCCCTTTCCTGGATCAGCGCCCTCACCTTGGGGGGCCGGGGCTCCGGGCGAGGCGGGATCCCGACCAGGCAGAAGGCGACTCCATTCATCGGGCGGCAGGGGAGGCTCTGTGGCCAGGGCACTGCTGGGGGCGCAGGCAGGGACCCGGGAGGGGCGGGACCGAAGGGGCGGGGTCGAACGCGGAGGGTGGGGTGTCTCTTCGCTCCGCCCCCTGCGCTCCAGACGGGGCGCACCCTCTGCCTTTTGCTGGGTTACAGATGCGTACCGCAGGGCTGAGGTCGGGGTTGTAGCTGACAGAGCCCGCAGAAGAGAGACGGTCTAAGGGAGACAGTTTGGGCTGGCCCAGCCCAGAAAAGACGATCCAGGCAGGCCAAGCAAAGAGGATACGGGCACAGAACACCGGACTAGCTAGCACCGAGAGAGGGAGGGAGGGAGGAAGAAACGGAAAGGGAAGCAGAGAGGAACAAAGCCAGACAGAGAGGATCAGAAACAGAGACGGAAAGATTCAGAAAGCAGGAGAGAGGCAGAGACCAGATAGAGATAGAGAGAGGCAGAGAAAATCAGAGACAAGGATGAAGAGACTCAGGTCGGAAGAGAGGGAGAGACAGAAAAAAGACTTAGGGAGCCTTCCATTCAGAGACGCATAGCAGTTGAGACAAGGGCAGAGATGGAGGAGGGGGAGGGGTGAGGGTAACGGGCGCTTTCAGTTTTTATGCTCCTCAATCTAGGACTCCCTTCCCAGTCTCAGCTCATGCAGGCAGGGGAGAGGAAGCTATAAGAAAGAAGCAGAGCTTCAGACCCCCACCCAGCCAGCCTGTGGCTCTCACGCCTTTAGACAGCTCACAGACCCACCCTGCAGTGGGTGACAACAAAAGCAGAGGCCCTCCAGGCCTTCCCGTCACAAGCTCCCACAGCCTCCTTTCCCAGCCTCATTCTGAGCTGGGCCCAGTGAACAAACCAGGGTCCTGAGTCCATTTCTCACTTCCCTGCCCCCAAGCAGCCCATCCCCTGATGACCCTGGAAGGGACAGTCTCCCAGTCTTTAGTTTCTGCTGGAAAGTTATTTCTGCTGTCTAACAACATCCTTCGTACCTCCTTTTATTTTACAGCCTATGCTTACCTCTTTCCCTCGCCTTCTTGTAGTTCTAAAGGGCTCCTGTATTTCTTCACCCAGATTGTGAAGAAAGGAAGGCAGAGGTCACAGATAAATAGGAATATGATTTGGATGAAGAAGGCAATGAAAGCGGGAAAGCCAACTCTGCCTACTGAAATGTCCCACCCGCTCTGGGGCAAGAGCCTCATAAAACCTATTTGCTTTACCATCACCACCCTGCCTCCTGAGAGCCGATCAGCCTCAAGTCCTAGATCCTCAGGATCAAGGACTCGGATCCTATGGGGGACAGTGTTGTCCAGACACCATCTAGACCACCCCTACTCCTATAAGCCTGAGGAAGGAGATAGTGACTTGTTAAGTCTTTATGTTTTATTTATTTTAAATTCCCTGGAAGTCAGTAGAAAAGGATGCTCTTGTAACGGTGGAGGGGCAGTTAATGAGCCCTCTTCCTTCCTCACCTCTCTTCATCAAGGTCATATGCAGCTGGAATTATGCCCCACTTCTGAGAAGTCTTTCCTGCTATCTGTGACCCATCACACCACCTGTATTCTCTGGCTTAGTCTTCAACCAGGTCTCTCTGTCTGACTTTCTGCCCTGAAGCTCCAACAGTCCAAGCCTGGTTCAGGGGTTCTTTCCTCTCAAAACAAATGGGTTGCCTGTGTAAGGGGGGAGCAGTGGCATCTGAGATCCAGACTGGACTGAGGGTGTGGGGAAGGGGGGAGGGTGGCCCCTGGGGTACCCCTGACTCACTTTTTCCAGAGCCTCATGCCCTCAGACACTGCAGGAGGTGGTGAGAGGAAATGAGCTCACACTGGCCGGCAGGCAATTCCTCCCTCCACAATGCACTGCGCTCTCCTCCCCCACCCTCTCCGCTTCCCAGAAAGTGCACTCTTCCCCCACCCTGCTGCCCCTCCCACCTCTTCCTGCACCTTGACCTGCACCCCCGTCCTGTCCTGCCCTCCCCCATCCATCTTCTCCGGCATCTCTCTCATCTTTCCTTTTCACCTCAGTTCCCCATCCCCTCTGACATCTGTATCCCGTTACCTGCATCCCACCATCCTCCCCGGAATCCACTCTATTCCTGGCACACTCTCTGGGGAATAGGGCAATAAAGTCCAACACGGGATGGAGGGTGCCCCTCACTGAGGATCCTCTTTATACTCCTCCCTTTCTAAATTCCTCTCTAAGCCCACTCAGCTTCTTTCCTTCACAAGTGTTTACTGGGAGTCCTAATATACCTTGCGGTAGGAGAGTGGAGGTGGCCCCTGGGGATAGGAGATAGGCTTAGCTCCTTTCCTTTAGGAGTCCTGGTCTTACCAATCCTGACTCTAGTGTGAGATCCCAGGAGAGGAGCCATGGAAGGCTGCAGAAGCAGAGGAAGGCTTCCAGAAGCAAGCAGCCATGGTCTTTAGAGGGTGTCATGGGACAGGGTGGGGTGGGCCACGAGAAGAAAGAAGATTGTGGACAAAAGCAGGGAAGCAGGAGAAAGCAGACTCCAGCAGTGTGGCTGGAGCCAAGTGGAAGGTTCGTGGGCAGGAAGCACGGAGGGATGAGGAAGGAAATGTGGGTGGGGATGTCACCGTGGAGTGACTAGGCCCGAGGCACTTAGATTCCAGGCTAGCTTGTGGCAGGGATTTAAGCAGAGATGTGCTGGGACCACTGTAGCGTGATGCGGGAAAGAACAGAGGCGGGGGTGGGGGGCGGCAGTGAGGAGCCAGAGGTAGGAGATCAGATAGGAGGGCCCTGCACCTGGGCAGGGGGCACCAATCATCAGAGGCCCCCGGATCTTGTTAACCAACGAGGTATTATGGAAAAGAAATGGAAGAGTCTAGAACAACTCCCAGTGGGCTCCCCTTGTGGCTCAGCTGGTAAAGAATCCACCTGTAGTGCAGGAGACCTGAGTTCAATCCCTGGGTCAGGAAGATCCCCTGGAGAAGGGAACGGCTACCCACTCCAGTATTCTCGCCTGGAGAATTCCATGGACTGTAAAGTCCAAGCGGTCCCAAAGAGTTGGATATGACTGAGCAACTTTCATTACACTTCAAAGTTTTATGGCTCAGAGTATGAGATATTAGGTGTCTAGAGTGTTCTCAGGGAGAGGGGACATGCCAGGCGCTGGGCTAAGTAATCCTTTGTATATATTATTCCAATTCAGCCTTATAAAGGGTCTATGAAATAGATATTATAATCTTCATTTACAGATAAGGAAACTGAGGCCCAGAGAACTTGAGCATCTTACCTGAGGCCACCCGGGATTTGAAACCCAGGCATTTGGGCTCCCTACTCTAATATTCTTGCCTGGAGAATTTCATGGACAGAGGAACCTGGTAGGGTATAGTCTATGGTGTCACAAGAGCTGGACACAACTGGGTGATTAACACACACCATCTGGGCTCAAGTCCACACACTTAACATACAGGCTGTGCTGCTGGTGGGGTAGTGATTGGCAGCTTGAACCCTGGGTCCTTCTCCCTGAAGAGAACGCTGAGCTAGAGACATGGCTTTGGAAGTCATTCGTAGATCAGGAGTGAGGTTCGGATTCTCCAGGGACACTGCAGAGAGGAGATGAGATGTGGGATGGGCCCCGAGGAGCACCTACCTTTCAGGGCAGGCAGGCAGGAAGAGGCAGCAAGGAGGATTGAGGAGAGAGAGCTGGCGAGCAGGGGACAGGCGGGGCAGAGGCCAGAGCAGGCAGGAAGAGCGTCAAGGGTGAAGAAATGGAACTGGGCCACTGAGAGTCAGCAGGAACGGACAGGGGAGAGCACAGATGAGTGAGGTTGAGGCACAGCTCCAGTTCCGGGGGGAGGGGGCACTTGAGCAGGCTTTTTGGTTGGGGAGCAGGAGCCAAGGGAGAGAGACCTTCCCCAGACCCAGGTAGGGCTAGGAGAGGAGCGTGGGGGGCAAGTCAGGGAGTCCCCAGACCAGAGCATTCCAGGGCCAGGATCAGGCCCGGCCTAGGAGCTGTTGCGGGGTTTTATGGTGTCATCAAGGAGCCCCGAACCAAGAGCACATTCAAGTTCCCATCCTGCCCACCCCACGTAGTAGCTGAATGTCTTTAATGTACTTTAATGTACTTAAGAAAAGTACATACTCTGAGCCTCAGTTTCACCCTCTGTAGATGAAAACAATAGGCCTTCTCCACCAATCTCCAACTGAGAGCTCACATTTGATAAAGAATTAAAGCAATGAGTGGAAGACTATAGGGGTGATGACCATAGGGGTTTTGGTCATAGGGGTTATAGGCGTGATGACCAAACATACACCTGTCTACAGCTTCTGGCCTTTCCACGGAAGGGGAGAGAGCACCCCCTGGTGGAGAAGGGCAGGAGCGCAGGACTGGAAGGAAGGGCTGAAGAGAGACCTGACCTGTTCCTCTGGCTTTCAGCCCCCAGGTTTTCTGCTTGTTCCCTTGAAGCAACTCATGCCTACCTAAAATTTCATCTCCAAGGAAGGTGGTGGCCTATAGGACCTCCCTTGTGGTCCAGTGGCTAAGACCCAGAGCTCCCAATGCAAGGGGTCCAGGTTCAATCGCTAATGGGGGAACTATTAATAGATCCCTCATGCCACAAATTAAGAGTCTGCATACCACAACTAAAGATCCTGCATGCTGCAATGAAGATCCTGGCACAGCCAAATAAATAAAAAATATTAATTAGAAAAAAAGAAGGTGGTGGCCCAGTCCAGACAAGTTCAAAGACATTTATTGAGCTCTGGCTACATGCAAACTGCTGTGTGGGGTAGCAGGGAATGGACCAGGTAATGTGCTTGTCCTCAAAGAGCTCATTTTCCAGGGAGGGCAACAAGCACAGCAAAGGTTGCTGGGATGGTACTACAGACAGCACTGGACAAAAACAGAGGGAGGCTTCCATAATGAGGGGAGAAGGCAGGGGCCTTGTGAGGTCGCGCTTGGCTTAGACCTTGAAGGCCAATAACAGACAGGTGTCAGGGAAAGGAGGCCTGAAGGCTTGAGAGCTGGGGAAGCGTGGGGGACCCAGCTCTAGCGGGGCCCAGGCATCCCGGAGAGGGGACCTCAGACCTCACCAAGTCCCTTGAACGGCGTAGGGTAGGGCCTCAGTCCACGGGAGTTCATGCCAGTCCTCACCCTCATCCCTGCTGCCAGGTCTCTGAGGAGTCCTGTACAAGAGGGACCCCATTATCTGAAACTCCTTGAGGAAGGAGGTACAGCCCTCTGGCCAGGTGAGGGCTGAGAGGCATTGGCAACCTGCCAAACAGCTAGGGCCCCAGTCCAGAGGTACAGTTCTGGACCTTTGACCCTGGTGGAGAGAGAGGTGGCTGCTTCCCTGGGCCAGCAGCAGGGCAAGCAAGCCACACTCTGTGAACCCTAGTATCAGGTCAGGGGTGGTCAAAAGACGCCCATCCCTGCCACTCTCAACTGGTAGCACCTCCCCCAGGGAATCATGTTGGAAAACCTATGTCATAGTTTGGCCCTGGGCTGGGGTCTCAGCCCCACAGGCTCTCCACTGCGTGATACCAGGCGGTTGGCCTGGTGGTGAGGACTGTGTGTGTGTGAGTGCGTGTGCAAGGCTAAGAGGCAACTAATGAAGATTGTGACATCACCTAGCAGGGGCCTGAAAACGCCAAGATGGAGAGGAATGGAGTTAAAGTATGTTGAGCACCTACTATGTGTAAAGCTCTTTGCAAATATTATTTCTTTACCAACATGACTCCCCATGACAACACTATAAGGTAGGTATTATTAGCTTCACTCTATAATGGAGAAACAGGCTCAAAGAGTGTAAATAAATTGCTGAAGTCTGACGCTGAGCGCTTACTCTTTCCACCAAGCACGATACCTCTGGGAGGAGCTAGGCCAGGTTGTCCCTTTTAGCTCCAGGATGCTAAATTCATGGTTCTAGGTGAGGGCTTTTAACTGCTGCCAGCAACTGGCCTGCATCCCTGCTTCTGCCACACGCCACCTGGACCCTGCCTCACACTACCTGGCCCCTTGCACATCCCTGCATGGAGCAGGGTTTGCTCCACTCTCCTCCCAGTCTCTCTGCCCTTCTGGGAGGATGAGGTGTGGTGAGAAGAGGAGAGAGGAGGGGAATGTAGAAGCAGGGAAGAGATGGCGGGAGGAGAGGAACACAGGGGAGCAGCAAAAGGAGGTGGGGAGGGGTGGCTCCCACCTCCCCCTGGAAGCTCTGGAAATCCCCGGCAGCTGCTTCCCTCTCTTCTGTCTGGCACCGAGCCAGCCTGGGGAAGGAGTGAGGGGAATTAAATGGAGAAAAAAAGAGGGGCAGGGCACTGACCACAGAGGGGCAAACCCCTCTGTCTTGGCACTCACTCCACCCGGCCATTCCAGCCCCTGTGAGAGATTCCAGGCATGCTCCCCTTTAAGGAAACCCTCCATGCCAAAATCCACACATACCAAACAGACACATCAGGGCGGTCCTTGCACTATAAAAGGATTCTTTGCTTTACAAGAGGGCTCCGCACATGGGAAACTTAAAATAGGAGCTTCCCCTGGGGTGGCGAAAGAAGCTCTGATTTCAGAAGCACCCCATACACCTCATGCTTCTGACACATTCAGGCGACACCCAGAAGGCTGGCAGGGCCACGGCTGCCTCCAGGCGCTGACATCAGCGTGGGCACCTCCACGGTTGTGTTGATCGTCAGAGTCCCGTTGTGGGGTGGGCGGGGGAGGGTGTGTCATGGTCCAGGGGACAGGCTGCCTGCTGCGCTTCTCAACAGGGCTGTTTTAGGACACCTAGAAAGGACTGGAAAGCCACCCCTCAGCACAGTGGGCAGGGATTTCACAGCAGCCCGGAGAGGACAGACGTCCAAGGGCTCCCAGTGCCCTTTTGACGTCCTGACTCTCCTCCATGTTCTGTCCTCCCTTCCACAATGCCAGGGCACAGGAGAGCCAGGCTGTACCTCTGGGAACGGAAAGCAGCTCACCCCCAGAAGACGTACAAAAGGCAAATGGAGGAGCACCTCAGACTGAGCTACAGGCCCACTGAGATGTGTTTAGGGTCCTCCAGGCAGAAAGCAGTGGTGTTCCCTAGCCTTAGCTCTCCTTTCTTTAAAAAAACAGAAATGGAAATGAAATTCACATAACATAAATTTAACTACTTTAATGCGAGCAATTCAGGGGCACTTAGTGCTGTCCCCCCAACCCCTGCTTTTTTGTGCTCAGAGTGGGGTTAAAGGTAGAGTCAGTAATGACAACGGCAGAGAATGACGAATCCCTGCCAGGCCTGGTGCTCCAGGGAGCTGCCACGGGCGATTTAAATTAACAGCCAAGATGCCCAGCAGGCCTGGAGACTAGACCAGCCCACAGCCCTCCCCACACATAACGCCCAGCCCAGAGAAGATGCCGAGAGCCCTTCATGACTCCTCAGAGTCTCCCTCCAACCCCCAGAACTGAGGATCACCCCATCCCCTGACTCATCACCCTCCACCCCTTCACGCCCCTTCTCACCACCGTCACAGGCAACCCAAGAGCCCCTCGGCCACAGAGGGGAGGGGTCTCAGAGCCCAGGCCCCAGACACAGCTTTAAGCTGAGCCTGGGAGCGTGGACATGTAAATGCACCCGCAGAAACAGAAAACCTTTCCACTCCAGACCCCACCCCAAGACCTCTCACTGAGTTGTGACCAGGAAGGGAGCAAGGCAGCCCTCTCCCTCCAGCCCACCTCAGGATACTGCCCCTCTTAGAACTGGGGGCAGCAAGTCAGGATAGAGGGCCCCTCCCACCCACTTAAGGGGACGGCCCCTCTTGTCCAGGATTTACTGAGCTCTGGGAGGGAGTGAGGTGCTCTGACCTAAGGAGGCCATCACTGGGACCCCTCTGATGGAGACTGTGTGAAAGGAAGCCACCCAGGGCCTGGCTGGGGCGGCTTGTCTGTATTTGGGGGGCATGAGGACCAGCTGCCCAGCCCACCCCATCTTTTCACTGCCATGAAATGGTGGCAGCAGCTGCTGCAGCTGCTGTAACTGGGACTGGAGGGAGAGCCTGGCAGGGAGAAGCCCCTTGATGTGCAAGGGGGGAGGGGATGGTTGTATCCTGAGGTCCCACGGTGGGGAAGGGACAAGGTCGGGAGGGTCAGCGGTAGTTACATGCCCTGGGAGAGCCACCCCCACCTCTGCCACTCCTTATTATGCAGAGCTTGCTAGGATCCTGGAAGGGGCCGGGACCTTATCGAGTGGGAGGGGAGCTTCTAAATGTTCTCCTGGAGCAAGGATGGGGAGCGAGGGAGCGTGTGAGCCCTCGGTGAGCGCCTCCCTCTGTGTCAGTGGTGGGAGAGTACTCGTGTGTGCGTGTGTGTGTGCGCGCGCGCGCACCAGCTCTATGTCACACCAGCCCTATCCCCTCCCCAGAGCTCTGGCCCCGCCCGGAGCTCCAAAGCCCCAAACCCCTCCCGCCGTGTCCTTCTCAGCGCGCCCACCCTCAGTCAGTCCTTCCGCCCCCCGCCCTTCCCCGCCAAGACACGCACCCGAGCCCCGGGCCCCGCACCCGCTGACCTGCTCCATGCTGTTGCCAGCTATGCAGTCCTCGCCGCGCCAGCCCTGTGGGGCGCAGTGGGCGGCGGCCCCTCCATGCACCCAGTCAGTGGCGCCGCACCGCACCCGGCCACCGCCGCGCGCGAGGAGCGCCCGGAGTCCGCCACTCAGGCCCCGCCCACAGGCCCCGCCCCTCCCGCCCCTCCCTCCACACCCCACCCGCGGGGAGAGGCGCCGCGCGCGCGCGCACACACACACACACACCCCTTACACGCACATACACACACACACACACACTCTCTCTCTCTCTCTCCTCACACATCCAGGGGCGCATCCCTGCCAGCTTCTCCTGTTCTGCCTGTCCTGGGGGCACTGTTAGTCCAGAGAAGATCGCCTCCAACGGAAGCCCCTCTCCTCATTTCTGAGGTTATCAGAGTCGGAAGGGCCCCACCCCTTATTTTACAGAGGCCTCAGAGGGGCTGGCCCAAGGTCACAAGCAGCTTGATGACAGAGCTGACCCCTGGCTCAGACCACTGTGATTGCCCAAGAGCCGGCCAGAGAGATACAGCCTGGACCACAGGGAGCCCCCACCCTGATGAGCAGAGGTCTGAGCCCTGTGACCCCAGGAGGTCAGGAGCTGACGGGGAGAGGCCACTCCCTATTGCCTCTCTTCACACGTGTTCTGAGGCCCTTGGGTGGGTGTGGGGAACAGGAATGTAAATTCCTGTCGCCTCCCGTGTTCCCTGCCCCAGGCACGTGCCAAGCAGGAGGAGGAGCTGAACTGTTTGTCTACTGCCAAAGAAGGGTCATCTGAAGCTCCAGATGCCAGCTGGGAACCTGCACTGTGGACAGTGGAGCCACCAACTCTGGTGAAAGCCAAGGAGGTGGCAAAAAGACTGCCTCCCACACTGAGACCCCCCTCCCGCATCAGGGGTGGCTCATGACTGCCTGCTGCCCCTCTGTCCTGCCCCTGTGAGGGCAGGGCCACACCAAGGGGTTATCACATGCTCAGGCATGTGAGAGGCAGGCATGCTGCCCAGGACAGGAGTGTGGAGTCCTGGGTGGACAGGGGTGGGAATTAATCTGCCCTGAGGTGGGCAGTGGGGCTGGGGCATCGGTGTCCAGGGGCTGGTGGCCCAACACCCCTGGGCCAGTGCCAGGAGGCATGAAGGGGATTGCAGGCTTCCCACTGCACCCTGGCCTCTTTGTTAGCACCAGAGGGTGAGGGAGCAGAGGGCTGGAAGCTGAGATGGGGAGAGTTAAGATCCTCAGTGGGCCCAGACAAAGGGGGCTTTATAGGCCGGGTGTAGGGGGCATGCTAGGGGGAGGAATTCAGGAATGCAGGCTGGGGAGGCCCTGAGCCCCCCGGGCAGCCCAGTTTGGGGCTGGGGTTGGACTCCCCCTGCCCTCCCATGCTTTGGCCCTGCAGAGCATTTGCTGCTTTGCTCCTGGGACTGCAGCCAGGAGTCCCGGCAGAACTTCATCCCCAGCTACCCCTCCTTTTGGGAATCTGGGGGGCACTACCCACACACTCCCAGTCTGCCCCACCCAGCTGGCAGCAGACTCTCTTGGCTTCCCAGCCATGCCCTCTTAGCGGCCTCGTGGCCCTGTCTGCTACCAGAGTGAGTGCCCTGCCGGCTGCCAGGGGAAGGGAGGGACAGACTTGGTGAGGTCACAAGGCTATGGGGTCAATGAGGCCCTTTGTCCCTTCAAATGGAGTCTGTCTTGGGATAAAGAGATGGGAGACAGAGAAGCATACTGCCCAGATCCTGACCTGGCCTCTCCCAGGCTGTGGTGGAGCTGGGCTCTAGGCTGTGGAAGGCAGGCTCCATTCTTCCCAGAGCCCTCTGGTTCTCTTTCAGTGCTGACGTAGCCACTGGAAGTAAAAATTGCGAGGTGGAGGAGATGGCCCATCAGCAGCAGCTGCACATGCTGGCCTCTGAAACAACTGTTGCTTGGCCAGGCCTAAGTTCTGGGCTTGGGCTCTGCAAGGTTGAGAACTGTCTGTCCCCTAAGATGCTGATCTGGCCCTAAAGAGTGGACTTCTACTGGCCAAAGTCATGGTGTCTAGATTGCTAGACACCAAAGCTATTTTATCAATGCACCCTGAGCACTACAGGAAGCTTCACAAACAGAGAATCCCAGTGCACAGAAGGGAAGGGATGATACTGCTCAACTGTCTCTGCCCCAGCCTGCGAGGTCCACATGTGCAGGCCTCCCTCTTGTCTGGCAGGCTGGATCTCTGACAAGCTCCTACTCTGATTCCTGATTCTACACTGGACATGGTTCAGAACCTTCAACAACAGCAGTACCTCAGGGCGGGGCGGTGGATGGGGGCCGGGGCCTAGCTCAGGTTGTCTTATTTTATCTGCTTCATAAGATTAAGACGAGGACGGTCTTATCTCTTGAAGAGTGTCTTGGGCAAAAACCTCCTTTTAGGGGGTAAAAAAAAAATGTCCAAGTCTGGTCAGCGCCCTCCTTTCCATCTCATTGAGAAGTCAGGCTCAGGGGAAGCAGACTGAGATTCCAGTCCCGGGGCTGCTCTTCAGCACCCCTGTGATCTCGAGCAGGTAATCTTGCCTCTCTGAGCTCCAGTTTCCACATCATGGGGTCGATGAAAGAGTACATGAGATGGGAGTATAAAATGCCCGGTCCCCTGAAGGCCCCATAAATGATCAATAAAAGTTAAGTACCGTCTACAAAGAGCTGAATGAATTCATCTCATGTCAATTATTATTAGCCTTAGTTCAGCCGATGACAATTTTTGACCTTGTTCCCAAGTTCTGGGAGGCCAAATGCTGTCTACAACCAGGCGCTCCTTTTGAAGGTGGCACCTGCCTTCAGCTGTGGTTTCCAGCCTGGTGCTGATTCCTGCCCCTTAGCCTCCTTCTCTTTGCCTCAGCAGCCTCCAGGGCTCCCTGGGGAGCAGAAGGAGTGGAAAGGGAGCTGAGAGTCACCAGGTAAGGCAGACCATCCCCGGGTGCCAGGGGCCTGAGAAGAGAGGAAAGAGGAGGAGTACCCAGGAGAGAGCAGGAGATGAGGGAAGGGGGGCGGGGGGCGGGGGCCTCGCTCCTCCACCTGCTGCTCTGCAAACAAAGCCAAGAATGATGCAATCGTGGCCTGGTGCAGCTGAGGCTACAAGGCCCTGAGAGGGAAAAGTGGGGGGGGCGGAGAGCAGGAGCAGCAGGGCAGATGCAAGGGCCCTATGGATGCTGGACTCTGGTTCCCTGCCCAACATGTGACTCCTTCCTGTGGCTCCTGGCTGCCTCCTGAAGCCCCACACCCAGGGTCAGACTCCACCCCAAAGAGTCACAGCTGCCTTCAATGCAGGAGGCAGACATGATGCAACGAGGTCATCAGTCCACAAGGGGCGGGAAATGACAAGAGCCCCAGACACCAAGTTGACTCGGAAGCCCCCATTGGGCCCTTCACCAGCAGGCCTGGGGCTGCAAGTCTCAGGGTCCCCTTCCTGCCTGGAGACAAAGGGCAGAACCCTCCAGAGAATGTGGGACAGGAAGGCCCAGGAGAATCTCACCCAGGCCCTGCACAAAGTAGTACATTTTTATAGAATTAAAGAAAAACCCAAGGCAGACAGTGATCCAGGTCTGGGTCCCCAGTGCCAGAAGCCCCTGGGGCTTGACATCCCTCTGGGGCAGTTGTACCATCAGCAACCATCAAGCCAGTGGGGGTGGGGGTGGGGATGGGGGTGGGGTGGGAGGGGGCCTCCCCAACCTCGCTGGGTGTCTGCCTCAGCTCCCCACTGTGTCGGGAGCCAAGAGAACAAAGTTTCCCCCTCTTCCATCTGGAGAAAAGGGGCTTGACCCATCCTCCAGGGCCATGGGGAGGATGGATCACTGGCCAGGGTCCCCAAGGGGACAGTGCATATTAAATGGGGGCAGCAGAAGAGGATTGCTGAAACTGTGTTCAGGATATCTTAGCCCAACCGCCCCCCACCATCACCCGGACCCGAGGGGACAGCTGGTGGCCTAGCCCAGAGCAGCCACTAGGTGGCAGGAAAAGCCCAACAACTCGGCCAGCTCCACCTGCTCCCACCACCTGCTCCCACCACGATCCCCGAGTCCTACCCACCCACAACCTCCCCTCCCCTCCCCTCCCTCCAGCCCATCCCTCACTGTGCCTCCTGCCTCCCATGATGGGGCCCCTGAAGTCTTTTCATTCTTCCTTTTTGCCTTTGGGAAGGGGAAATGCTACTCACAGCAATGCTAATAATTAGTGCCCGTGATTGTCTGAGTGCTGAAGGCATTTCACATGCATTACCTCATCTACTCACACATGAGGTAAGTTAAAAAAAAAAACCTCTCTCTCTTTTCAAGAGGAGATGGAGAAAGCATAAATAGATGGCTCTCAAACCCAGGGTCCTGACTTGGGAGTGTTATCTAGCGGGTGTAGGCGTGGGGAGGAGGGTAAGGACCCCTCAGATGCATCTGAACTGTGTCCTTACCACCCCCGCTCCCCTCCCCCACCTCTCGAGATTCTAGGAGGGTGCCTTAGTCTTGGGGTGAGTGTGAGGTCTGAAAACTTTACACAAGTGATTCAGGCTCACAAAAACCCCTCCCTGGCTGAGAACCACAGCACCCTCAGCCCCTGGCTCTGCTCCAGGCTCCACAGGGCATTCTGGGCTCTCCCCTTGCATTCACAAGGCAGTGTGACTGCACCCCATTCAGGCCCAAAGGTAATCCCAGCCCAGAGGGCCTTTCTCCACTGCTGCTTCCACTTCCAGCCTGGCTGCCTTTGGCCTGCTCCAGGGTTTTCACACATTCACGGGGCATCTCTCGGTATGCTGGCACACCACCAGGTTGCGGGGTGGAGGACAAGTTGACGATGAACAAGACATAAAACACTCTTTCGATGTGTTTCATTTGTCTAAAGCTGATCCTCCCATCACTTCTACGTATGGTGTCCCATTTAAAAAATAGCCTGATATCCATCTCTACTGCCGTTTTGGTCGCAACATTAGGACATTGGAAAAGGTTACAGGGAAGGGGCACCAGGAGATGACACCCAATCCACAGTGAAACTTCTTGAAATCTTCTTTAACTCTGCCAGTCTCTCAAACAAGATAGCTGCTGCCTGATGCCCCTGCTCCATTCCACATCTTCCAAACTCCAGGCTCAGCTGTGAACCTTCTCATACTTACTTTTTTAAGGATAAATCTAACAAGCCTCCCCTATTTTCCTGCTCATCCCATCCCCCCTCATGATTGACAGAATAAAGGCCCAGAAACAAAGCCATATTTCTTAGAAGGGGGGAGGGAGAAAGCCAGGGATGAGATGAGAGGCCTATGTGAAAGGGCACCAGAGGAATTCCCTGGTGACCCAGTGGTTAAGAATCCACCTCCCAATGCAGAGGACACAGGTTTGATCCCTTATAGGAGAACTTTTATATGAAAAGGCAAAAAGTTATGACACTGAAAGATGAACTTGCCTGGTTGGTAGGTGTCCAATTTGCTACCAGAGAAGAGTGCAGAAATAGCTCCAGAAAGAATGAAGAGGCTGAGCCAAAGTGAAAACAACGCCCGGTTGTGGATGTGACTGGTGATAGAAGTAAAGTCCAATGCTGTCAAGAACAATATTGGGTAGGATTCTGAAATGTTAGGTCCATGAATCAAGGTAAATTGGAAGTGGCCAAACAGGAGATGACAAGAGTGAACACTGACATTTTAGGAATCAGCGAACTAAAATGGACCAGAAAGGGCGAATTTAATTCAGATGACCATCACATCTACTACTGTGGACAAGAATGCCTTAGAAGAAACAGAGTAGCCCTCATAGGCAACAAAAGAGTCTGAAATGAAGTACTGGGTGCAATCTCTCTTTTTTTTTTTTTGGCGGGGGGGGGGGGTGCAATCTCAAAAACGACAGACTGATCTCTGTTCATTTCCAAGGCAAACCATTCAGTATCACAGAAATACAAGTCTATGCCCCAACCACTAATGTCGAAGAAGCTGAAGCTGAATGGTTCTATGAAGACCTACAAGACCTTGTAGAACTAACACCAAAAAAAGATGTCCTTTCCATCGTAGGGGACTGGAATGCAAAAGTAGGAAGTCAAGAGATACCTGGAGTAACAGGTAAGTTTGGCCTTGGAATACAAAATGAAGCAAGGCAAAGGCTAACAGGGTTTTGACAAGAGAATGCACTGGTCATAGCAAACACCCTCTTCCAACAACATGAGACAACTCTATACATGGACATCACCAGATGGTCAACACCGAGATCAGATTGATTATATTCTTTGAAGCCGAAGATGGAGAAGCTCTATACAGTCAGCAAAAACAAGACCAGGAGGTGCTTGTGGCTCAGATCATGAACTCCTTATTGCAAAATACAGATACAAATTGAAGAGAGTAGGGAAAACCACTAGACCATTCAAGTATGACCTAAATCAAATCCCTTATGATTATACAGTGGAAATCACAAATAGATTCAAGGGATTAGATGTGACAGAGCGCCTGAAGAACTATGGATGGAGGCTTGTGACAGTGTACAGGAGGCAGTGACCAAAACCATCCCCAAGAGAAAGAAAGGCAAAAGGACAAATGGTTGTCTGAGGAGGCCTTACAAATAGCTGAGAAAAGAAGAAAAGTGAAAGGCAAAGAAGAAAAGGAAAGATGTGTGTGTATCAGTCGCTCAGTTGTGTCTGACTCTTGCGACCCCATGGGCTGTATGTAGCCCACCAGGCTCCTCTGTCCAAGGGGTTCTCCAGGCAAGATACACCCATCTGAATACAGAATTCCAAAGAATAGCAAGGAGAGATAAGAAAGTCTTCCTAAGTGATCAATGCAAAGAGATAGAAGAAAACAATTGAATGGGAAACACTAGAGATCTCTTCGAGAAAATTAGAGATACCAAGGGAACATTTCATGCAAAGATGGGCACAATAAAGGACAGCAGAAGATATTAA
This sequence comes from Oryx dammah, assembly GCF_014754425.2. NCBI lineage: Eukaryota > Metazoa > Chordata > Mammalia > Artiodactyla > Bovidae > Oryx > Oryx dammah. Next base: position 23,286,357 of record NW_024070192.1, read on the forward strand.
GAAGAGATGGCAAGAATACACAGAAGTATACAGAAGAGATTTTAACGACCCAGATAACCACGATGGTCTGAGCACTCACCTAGAGCCAGATATCCTGAAATGCAAAGTCAAGTGGGCCTTAGGAAGCATCACTACAAACAAAGCTAGTGGGGGTGATGGGATTCCAGTTGAGCTATTTCAAATCCTAAAAGATGATGCTGTTAAAATGGTGCACACAACATGTCAGCAAATTTGGAAAACTCAGCAGTGGCCACAGGACTGCAAAAGGTATTTTCATTCCAGTCCCAAAGAAAGGCAATGTCAAAGAATGTTCAAACTACCACACAATTGCACTCATCTCACACTCTAGCAAAGTAATGCTCAAAATTCTTCAAGCTAGGCTTCAACAGTACATGAACCCAGAACTTTAGAAGTTCAAGCTGGATTTAGAGAAGGCAGAGGGAACCAGAGATCAAATTGCCAACATCCACTGGATCATCGAAAAAGCAAGAGAATTCCAGAAAAACATCTGCTTCATTGACTAAACTAAAGCCTTTGACTGTGTGGATCACAACAAACTGGAAAATTTTTAAAGAGATGGGGATACCAGACCACCACCTTACCTGCCTTCCGATAAATCTGTATGCAGGTCAAGAAGCAATAGTTAGAACTGGACATGAAACAACAGACTGGTTCCAAATTGGGAAAGGAGTATGTCAATGCTGTATATTGCCACCCTGCTTATTTAACTTAAATGCAGAGTATATCATGAGAAATGCCAGAATGGATGAAGCACGAGCTGGAATCAAGATTGCTGGGAGAAATATCCATAACCTCAGATATGCAGATGATACCACCCTTATGGCAGAAAGTGAAGAGGAACTAAAGAGCCTCTTAATGAAAGTGAAAGAGGAAGAGTGAAGAAGCTGGCTTAAAACTCAACATTCAAAAACCAAACATCTTGGCATCACTTCATGGCAGATAGACTGGGAAACAATGGAAACAGTGACAGACTTTATTTTCTTGGGGTCCAAAATCACTGCAGATGGTGACTACAGCCATGAAATTATAAGATGCTTACTTCTTGGAAGAAAAGCTATGACCAACCTAGACAGCATATTAAAAAGCAGAGACATTACTTAACCGACAAAGATCCATCTAGTCAAGGCTATGGTTTTTCCAGTAGTCATGTATGGATGTGAGAGTTGGACCATAAGAAAGCTGAGTGCTGAAGAATTGATGCTTTTGAACTGTGGTGTTGCACAAGATTCTAGAGAGTCCCTTGGACAGCAAGGAGATCTAACCAGTCCATCCTAAATGAAATCAGTCCTGAATATTCACTGGAAGGACTGATGCTGAAGTTGAAGCTCCAATGCTTTGGCCACCTGATGTGAACAATTGGCTCATTGAAAAAGACCCTGATACTGTGAAAGATCAAAGGCAGGAGGAGAAGGGGATGACAGAGGATGAGATGGTTGGATGGCATCACCGACTCCATGGACATGAGTTTGAGCAAACTCCAGGAGTTGGTGATGGACAGGGAAGCTTAGTGTGTTGCAGTCCATGGGGTCGCAAAGGGTCAGACATGGCTGACTAAGGGGAACTAGGATCCCATGTGCTGTTGGGCAACTAAACCCGTGCAACATAACTACTGAGTCCATGCACTGCCACAGAGACCCATTGCAGTCAAAGTTTTTTTAAATGGAATAAAACTAAAAAAAGGAGGTGTCTGAGCTGAGCTGTTTAATCCAGTAGGGGCCTGTGGGTGGTTCAGTGCAACCTCTGGTCACTGGACAAAGCCTGCTGACCCTACACTGGCAGCATCTTCCACTTAAAGGGCAGCATCTTTGTCATTCTCTCTGATACCACTGACATGAGGAAGCGGTCCACATCCCCCTTGAAATATCTTACATTACAGCTACATCACTTAATCCATGCTCTTACTCCACCCACCAAAAGTCTAATCCCTTCCTTAAAATTCTCAAGAAGCCTGACAATTAGGGTCTAAACCCCCAACCCCCATGACTCCATATAACCAAATTGTCCTGGGCAAATGATGAAAATCCAGGTTCAAGGCTGGCTGACTAGGAAAACGAGGCTGCACTCCTGGGAGGGAGGCTGATCTCACCTTTCCTCAAGCACCACCACCTTGGCACTGTGCCAGCCCGGAAGCAGGGAGACAGCTGAATAGAACACAGGTTCTGTCCTTCACAGACCAGAGATTATAGTCAAGTAACTGCAGACACATGGACAAATATTTTAACACAGAAAGGAGCATTTGTTTGGCTGAGAGTGGCTGGTGAAAATTCCAGAGGTGACTAGAGGGAAATCCTTGAAGGATAGCAGTTCTTCGGGCAAAGACGGTAAAGAGTAATGGTCCTCCAGGTAGACAAGATAGCATGAGGGAAGATGGGGTGTCAGAAGAGATGCCATGATCTGGGAACTTCAAGTCATGCATTGTGACCAAGTGCATCCAGTGTGGCGGGAGCAGCAGAAATGCCCTTGAACATTAGGTTGAGGAGTTAAGGTTTTCATATCAAGTTTAAAAGTCATCAGTGATTTAGGGAAGTGACTTAAGCACATCTTTATTCTGGAAGGACTGGAGAGGGGAAACAGGAAGCAGGAAGACCAGTTGGGAAGCTGCTGAAATCGTCCAGGTGAAAAAGGGGAAGGGCCTGAACTAGGGTATGGCAACGGAGGAGGGATGCATGACAGGTTGTAGCTTCAGTGGGCATTGTGAACAGAGTAAAACTGCAGTCAAAATTCCTCCTGAGAACCTCTGGGGAAGGGGCTCCATTAGAGATTAATGATAACTCGGTTTTTAGTACTTCTTCAGAGCTGGAGTCAACTCTCGTGCCTTTGGCTGAGCACCAGAAGAAAACAGTCGGTCTTCAGAATCCGTATGGCACAAGATGCACGCTAAGAGACTGGAGAGGAACCAAAACAGAAAATTCACTTTTCCCATCTCACCCTCAACCGGGGGACCCAGATGCGATGGAGGAGGAAATCTCCTGCCGTTTGTCATGCGCTTGTAACTGAATTCAAGTAGGTTAGGAACAGGCATGGTAGGACACAACTGCGGTGAGATGGAATGAAAGCGGAAGCTGAAAGCAGACAGGAATTGAAGGAGGTGGTTTCAGGTTTTGGGGGTGAGGAGGGAAGGAAGGGACTATTTTATTTGGGGCTCCCTCTTTCCAAAAGAATGCCTTTTCTTCCATGGCTTTATCACTCAAGCCAGAGAGGACTAGTACCTCTTTCCCAACAAACCTCACACATCGTCACTAACATGAACAGTGTTGATTTGAAATGGTGAAAACCTATGTCTTCACTTTCAAGAAATGCCCACTAACACTCTTGACTGTTGGTGTTGGCAGAGATCTTTATGATCGACAAACTGTATCCAAATGGGGGACATTAGAGCACTGGAATTACTGATTCCAAGTTAAGCATTTTCCTTTATAATGTTCCTCTTGCTTCATAGTTTGGAGCATTTTTTCTTCCAAAAGGGAAGAGAATTTTCATCAGGAGTTCATGCAGTCACAGAATGGTTATTAACATTGCTAAGACATTGTTTAATCCTAATATGGACCTGTGACTTGGGAGTGAGCTGAGTGGGGCCAGCTGGGATCCTGAGACTCCTTCCTAGGGCACTCTAATCAACCCTAAGACAACGCCACAGCTGAGAACCAGGGTTTCAGCTCACTTGAGTGTGCTTTCCATGCTGAGGGTGCAGAGAAACTGCAGAAACTCTCCAAAATGTGCCAAGGTTAGCGCACCAAACTTCTAAGTGGGGAACCTGGAGACGGACTGGGTGAGAAAGTTAAGAGGGAAGATTTGAGTGGCTCCAAGTAGCCACAATCAGAGAAACATTTCTAGTCCTTTCCTCTCCAAAGAGGACCACTCAAGAGGGAGTAGGCTAGGAAGACAGGAGGGACACAGGTTAAACTCATGAAAAACCTTGACTGCCAGTCTAGCTATAAACTAGGAATGACCAGTATGGTAAGCAATATGAACTCTCCCAAAATAGAGCAGAAAGGCCCAGAAAGCTCTCTGGAATTCTCCTGCACTTTCTAGGGAAAGAGAAAGCAGCTATGAGCAATGGCCCTCAGCCTCAAGAATTTTCCAGTCTCTCTAATTCTGACAAGACCACTTCTGGATGTGATCCGTTCAGCTGACATCACAGGATTTCCTGAGTGCCAGGTGGGCCATCTGACCCTAAGTGGGTCGTTATGGTGTGAGGAGTCGTGAGATGAGAGAGGGACTGAGAAACAACCACCCAAATAACATGAAACAATTTCTAAACATTTTTATTTCAAATCTCTTTTCACCCCTTCCGCAAAAAGACATGGGTCAGTACAGCAATCATAAAAAGGAGATACAAACACAAGAGTCAAATGTCTCCCGCACGGACACTTTACAAAAAAACCGGGAATTGTACACGGGTTTTCCAAACAGGACCTGCAGCAGCTACTAATGTCCCTTTACAAGAGTCAAACATGCCTATTAATACAGTATATACAGACACCCCATTCTGGAACTAACCTACAGGGACATCCCAACACCCCCCATCTATCCCCAGAAAAATACCCAAACACAGCCAAAGTGCATTTGTTTTGTTTATATCAAAACATCTTTCCCTTTCCCCACCCCACCCTCAGACCCTCCCACCCCATTTAAGATTGGCCTGCAAGTCTATTTTAACCATTTAGTAATTTTTTATAGTTTACGAAAATAAATTATACAGCAAATATTTTAATAAATTAAGCACAAAAGGTTGAGGAAAGGAGAAAAACTAAATGGGAAGACAAAAGCCAGGCTGCGCTTTGGCTTGGAGGAGGGTGGGGTGGCAAAAGAGGACGGAAGCGGTTGCAGGGGGATGTGGCTCCCCTTCTGGTGAAGAACTGGCAACCACCCTGAGCCCAGATTGACACCCCTCTTCATTGAGTTCCTTAAAAACAACCAAAAAATGTACAGCAGTGGCTTTGCCACGGGCAGCACCAGTTTGGGCATTCCAACAGGCCTGCCCACAGAGCGGTGCCTGGATTATGCTTGTCCATTGGAAAAGGTTCTGGGCCTAACAGTGAGGGGGCAGGTCCCTGTTCAAGGGAGCACGAGGGATGGAGTAGTCAGACCAGCCTTCCCACTCCACCAGAGCTGAGCAGGGGGCTTAGGATGCAGCTTGTTGCGGGGCTGTGTGGTTTGTGATCTCCTGGGTTCTGATCAGAAGTGTCCTAAGTTCAATCACACTCCATCTCCAGGAGCAACTAGGATCGCAGTCCAGCTGCGAGCAGACATTCACTGCCCTGACTGGCTGCTGTTTGCCTGGCCCTCTCAGCATTTTGAAAGAGGGGGTAGAAGGGGGGAGGAAGCAATTCCAGGTACCCTCTTAAGAAGATGAAATGGGCGTGGAGGCATGTCACAGACTCAGCATGCAGGACTGGCTTCCTGGGAGGGGGACCAGAGCGGGAAGGAATGGGAGAAGGGGCAGAGATGGGAAACAGGAATTCAGAGGCACCTACCAGGAAGGTCAAGAAGCATGAAAAAGACAAAGACAGTATGGAATCTGCATGTAAAGAAAGGTCTTTCCCTGGCAGATTATAGAGAATTGATAATTTAAATACAGTTCCTTACTCTATTTTTCTAACTGCAGCATCTGAGTCCCCAGTGCCTCTGTCTCTATGCTCCAACTCTTACCTCACACCTCCCAAGGCTTCACTCTTCTCAAGGCCTCCTGCCATTTTGTGCTGAGCATGAAGACTTCAATGTCAAAACAGGATAGGTCGCGGGGACTGGCAGATTTGACTTTGCCTTCTTGAGCTGTGTGGCCCAATAATCCTATAGCTATCATGGGGGGAGGGGGGCACGCTTTTTTTTTTCTTTTTCTTTTTTAATAAAAAAGGTTTTACTCCCCAGGAGCAAATAAATCATTTTGAACTACTGATAAACACTGCTGCAGTGAAAAGAAAGATGGCTCCATGTATGCAATAGCACAAATTCCGCGTAAGAACAGCTGTGTCGACAATTAGAGCTAAAAATCACTTCTCCACTTCCCCCTTTCCCACGAACCAAACCAAGAGGATTCCCATAGGGAAAATGTCTAACTCAAAAGCTCCTCCCTTAGGGACAGGGGCATGTCATTCTCTTAGAAGTGGACAACAAAAGCAGGTCTACCCTCGGTGGAGATGCTCTCCACACCCCCATTAGTGGCAAGACTTCTGCAAATAAAGACACACACACACACACATACACACAGAGAGACTTTCAGACCTCCTTCCAGCAGCCACAGAGCTGTACATCCCAGTGCTGAGGCCTCTAACTTCAGGGCTCAACCCCTAGAGGTGGGAGGGCAGCTGGGAATCTAACCTAAGGGGCAAGTTCTTCCAATCGCCATTTCCCTAGCAGGGTCAAGGGTTTCAAGCAGGCCACGTTCTTCTGGGTCACAGGGTGAGGGCTTCAAGGCTGGCCCCCAGCTTTGCTATAGTCTCTCCCCCTGGATCTGGGAACACCAAACCACCCTGCCTCTCGCCAGTTCTTGCTGGAAGTGTAGGGGCTCTGTGGCCATCCCCACGTCACTCCCAACCTGAATAAGGGGCTTGTGGAATCAGCCCCAGGGACAAGCATGAAAGCAGAAGAAACTATGGTGACGGGCTCCCCACCACACCTCTGCCCTCACGAGGCTGGGAGCTACCACCCAGGGCTGGCTTTCCAGGGTGTCACACTCACTGTATCTAGGCACAGGCAGGCAACCAGGCCAAGGTCATCGCCAGCTGTCCCTAAGACCTGGTCGTCACCTATTTATCTAGTCCCACACCAAAGACCCCAGACCTCCTCACTCCTGTGTGACCACAGCACACGAAATTCAAGTAATAGCAAGTTGTAGCAGTAGCTGTCACTAGATCACAGTGGTTCACACTTGTCCTGAGGAAGGTTACAGTAGATCAGTCATAAACAAGTGAAGGTTAAACAGGCAGACCCGAGGTACTGACATCACCTAGCCACAACCAATGACGGGTCCCTAGAAGTGGGAGCCTTTTCCAGTCTGTGACTTGAGAATACAACAGCCAAAAAGGAATGAGTTCCTTCTGCAGACTGCTTTTCACTTAGCACTACACAGAACTGGTAGAGGGCCGGGGTTACGGCCGGCAGGTGAAGGGGAGGTGCTGACGACAGCCAGCTGCTCCTGCCCCCTCTCCCTGTTGACTGTGACCGGGTTGGTGCCCTTCCTCCTCACCTCTGGATGGAGCCTGTCTCCTCTGGCACAATTCTGTTCGGTAGCCACTCTACTGAGGAAGAAGCAGCGCAGCACCTGGGCTGTGACTCATGCACAGACAGATCATAGACACGGTCCACACTACCCTTCCCGGTAGGAGAAAGGACGGTGGTTGAGGGTGGGTCACGCCTCTTCAGCTGGTTTGGTTTTGTACCTGAGAGTACAGATTCTCCATTGGAAACCACTGGTACCACAAGGGGTCCAGGGCTCTGCCTCCCTCCCTCTGGCTATGCTGTGAGCAGTGAAGCCCCAGCCATGGGCAGGGACAGGGGCCCCTGGATGACTTCTGGCTCTGGGCTCCACCTTGCCATCATAACCCCTCAGCATTCACATCTACCTGGTGACTAGGAAGTTTTGGTCTAGACCACAGCACAGAAAAAGGATCCTTTGATGCCGCTGCTCTAACTCAGGGCTGTGCACTGTTCAGCACACGCCGTGCAGGCATCTGCTTCTGTGCCCTTGTTCCTGCATCTCTCAGTGTCCTCCCCTCACCTAAAAACCAAAGTCTCACATCCCCAGAGGCTTCCTAGACCATCTGGCCTAGCATGATCTTACCCACTCTGAATTTCTTTAGAGCCAGCCCTGGATTCTCCTTTGCTGCGCTGAGTCATTCTCCAAATGTGGCCATCACCTAAAAGCTCCCTTAGGCCAGATAATATGTCTTCCACCTCTTGTGTTTTCCACAGTAGCTAGCCTAGAGCCAGGCAAGTACACACTAAAATGTAATTTTTTAAAAAAAGATTTCAGGTAGCTGCAAAACAGCCACTTGAGGATCTCAGTAGATTCCAGTCAGTAGGCTTTTGGTGGGTGGCACTTTCTGCAAGATGGCAAGTTAATCTGCACACTCAAGAGGTTAAGACCCACTGGTTAAGCCAATTCCTGGGATCACTATCTTAACTGGTTGGTAATACTACCACGACAGCCAAAGAGAGAAGAGGTGCCACACAGCAAAGCAGAGGTGGGCTGTGTTTATGCTACAAAGCTCATTTTGTGCGTTACCTCTTGATAGCCAGGTAACAATCCAAGTTTCCACCCTATTCAGCTAAGAGGAGGAACGGTCATTACACGCAGGACATAAGGCAGAAGGTCAATGTTTCCAGGTGAGGCAGTCCTATAAATTACCAAAATACTGGGGCCTCACCCTAAACCACCAGGAAACCACAAACCTGACATTATTTATCTCACTAGATGAGGCAGGTATAAACACAGGGGAACCAAAAGAGGCAGTCTACTGGAACACTTACTGCAAAAGAGTAATAAAGATCAAACAGCTCAATTTTCACATCTTAATAACAAACCTCTCCCCAGAGTAACTCTACAGAAAAGCAAACTCATACTGCTATGTGATTTGACAATGGCCCAGTTCGGAAAAGCACTGCCATTTTTTCTCCCTCTTCCTCTACTTCCATCTGGAAAAGAGGCAACTCTCCAATCAGCATCTGACAGACTTCCCAATGAAAGGAGGGCAAAACAAGATCTAACTCAGGAAAATGTCTGAGTTGCTAGAAAGAACTCAGGAAAATAAAGAAGCCTTTGCTACCTCCCGTTTCAGACCAACCTAAGAAGATGAGCTGTAATGCTCTCTTCCCTCTCACTAACCTCAAACATCCCATTAAAGCTGAGCCATGAGGGAGCTTTCTCTAGGAAGAGCACAATAGTTTCCTTTCTCACCTTCCTCCACATTCCCTCTTACTAGCTGACAGACATATGGAGGTAAGGAACACTGACTCCTAAGTCATGGGTACCGTTTGCCATTAAGAATCTGGAAGCACGCTCCATTAACGGCAGCAGCCCGCGACTGGAGCTCTGAACTGCTCAGGTGATGAAAATACTACCGCCTTGACAGCTGGTAGAAGCAATAGGAATGATGTTACCATGACCAGAGTGAAATGAAGTTATCTCAAGGGAAGGGGCTGAGGGGAGAGGAACAGGGCTAACGTGAAGTCATAGAATTCAGTAAAACAGAACGAATGCAGCTTCTATGAGAGGTGATTCTGAAGTTAGGTTCCTAAACCTTAGAAGGAAGGTATACGAGGAGTCACTACTTCCCCAGTGGGGCCGTGTGCCAGGTTTCGTCCAGCATCTTCTATTTGAGACTCTCCACTCTCCTTTCTTTCCTGCTCCTGCTAAAGCTACCCATGCTTACAGAGAAGCAGGTTCTCCTCAATCAGAAACTCCCAACTTGATCTGCACTCTGACTCCTTTCCCCTTCTTCAAGGTCAATGTGAAGGCTGGAATTCTGCCTTTGGCACCAGCTGAATGACCATCACTGGCAACCCGCTCTCCTCCCCTTCCCTCCCCCAGACCTGCTCACCCTCGGCACCACTTCCAATCCAATGGGCACAAGCCCCAGTTGTCTTTAGGGTGAATCTTCTGTACCGAGAAATGCAAATATACAAAACAAAACTTCTGAAAAAGGAACAGTGTTGAGACTTCTTCCGGTTTTCCGGGGAGTTCATCCAGCTCCAGGAGCGCAGGGCTGGATGTGACACGGTGAAGCCCTGCTCAGAGTTTGCTGGTGTGCTTCATCCAAGCCCCAGGGTGGTGAGGGGAACCAGTCTCTTGCACAGAGGATCCCAATCCTTTCTACTCCCTCCTGTTTTCCTCACTCTCCTTTTCATGGTAGCTTCATTTGGTTCTTTGAAACTGGAGCTTGGCAACCAAATGCCTAGGTTAAAAAAGGGGAAAATCAGAGTGGCTCAATACAGTGGAATCAAAACGGAGTCAAAGGACAGCCTCTGGAGGTAGAGAAGTACAGCTCAAAGGGAGAATGGAGCCTGGAAAGCCAAGCGCTTCCACAAACACTGCAGGTTGCTGGGGATGTAGTGTGGCCTTTGTCATGGAGACCTGAGCAGCCTACAGCCTGGTCACCAAAAAAGGTCCTAAAATGACAAAGAAAGATGCCCCTCACACCGCTTCCCTTCTCTCTTTCCCTTTCCCCTTTATTTTCCATTCACTTTCCCCTCTGCTTCTCCCCTAAGGCCCACCTGCTCTAGGGACCAAAAAAGGAACTGAGTCCCTGGAGGAATCCCTGACGAGTCAGGCTAGAGACAGCTGCAAGCCAGCAGCTTCTGGCCAGTGAAGAGGGCTGACATATCATCACAAAGGCCACTGCGGCGTCAACCTTCCGATTCAAGAAGGGCACTGTGCCAGCTGTCACTCTGTCCCATAACTGCAAGCGCCCTGGCAAGAAATTCTCCAGGCAACAGCATGCACAGACCAAGTAGCCACTAAGAACTCTGAAATTAAAACAAGTCTGACCAACGAGAAATCATAATGGCCAAATTTCATACCTTAAAAGGCCTTTCCCTTGGGAAGTGTTCCCAAGAGAACTTCCCTTGTTTTTTCAAGGGGTCCTCAGAGCAAGCACAGCAGGGTGCTTATTCTCTGCTACAAGCAACAATCGTATCACAGCAAAAAAGAGACCCCGGGAGTTCGGTGCAATCCTCTACTAATACATGACTGCCCCTCCACGCTCATGACCAATGGCCAGCCCCAGCCTATGCCTGACCATATCAGGGCTTTTGTACTTAGAGGATCTCTTGCCTAGAATGCCTGCTCCCAGGTCCTCTCACAGTTAACTCCTTGATACTCAAATCTCAGCTAAAATGTCACCTCCTCACAAGAACCTTCCCTGATCATTCAAACTTAAGTATGAATGACATGTTACCACTAACCACTGAACTTCACCCAATTTAATTTCCCTCACAACATGTACAGTCTACTGAAACTAGCCTATTCACTTATTCAGTGTTGCTATCTCTTCCTAAGAACTGCAGCTCTGTGAGAACAGGGCCTTTGACTATCTTTGTTCAGCACTCTCTTCCCAATTCATACTGGCTACTTAATATATAGAGGTCTGCTGAATCAACAAATGGGGAAATCACTAACTCCTGCGGCAAACCATTCCATACTTGGATCTGTTCAAAAGGTTCTTCTAAAGATAAACTGAGGACTTCCCTGACAGTCCAGTGATTAAGAATCTGAGCTTCTGCTGCTTGGGGCACAGGTTCAATCCCTGATCAGCAAAGTTCCAAATGCTGCGCAGTGCAACCAAAAACAAAATAAAGTAGAAATAAAACTGGAGACTGAACTCTGTTTATAACTTACTCTGTGTTCCTGCCCTGCCCCCTGGAACCACACAGAATAAGTTTGATCACTCTTAGGAAAATCTATCAAACACTTCTTTTGGCCTCCGAGCCCCTCTCACCCTAAAACTTCTCTGGTCCATGATAATCATTTATCCCCTGCATTATGAAGTGTGGACAGTCCACACCATCCCTAACCTTTCTCTGAATATGCACGTGCTCGTGTGGGCTCCTCCTTAAGGCACAGCACCTACAGAAGCAGTGCTCTAATTGAACGGTCCCAATTATTCTTCAACAGTGCAGACGAGTAGGTGGGTCCCCCTAGTTCCCTACCCTAATCACTGCAAAGCCACCAAACAGAGAAACCCTCCTAGACAACAGAGCCCTTAAATGTTTTAGGAGACACTTCTGAGTGCACACAACTTGCCAGTACAGGCACATCTCATTTAACTTGTTTCGATGCACCTTTACAAGTTGAAGGTTTGTGGCGACTCCACCTTGTCAGATGATGGTTAGCATTTTTTAGCAATAAAATATTTTTAAATTAAGGTACGTAGATTTTTTAGATATGATGCTAGTGCACACTTAACAGACCACAGTATAGTGTAGATAAAACTCTTTATATGCATTGGGAAACCAAAAAAATCATGTGACTTGCTTTATTGTAATATTTGCTTTTTTCCAGTGGTCTGGAACAGAACCCGTGATACATCTCCCAGGTATGCCTGCTACTGAAGATTTGACACAGAAACTGCACGTCCGACCCAGGATCCTTTAAGTTAAAAGTTAACTGCCTCCCGGAGTTACCATTTCTTGATCTCTCTTCATTCCTCTTCCCCTGGCTAGTCCTGGCTCACATGCTCTCCCCTCAAGAGCACAGGATCAGAGACATCCAGAGCCAAGAGGAGACACATAGCTGGGGTCATCTGAGCCATGGCCCCAAAACACCCATGGAACAAAAACACCAGTTGTCACTCTCTCCCATTATGAAGAGAGCTGAGAGGGTGGGAAGAGTTAAAGCCCCCTTTCCACTCTAAAGCTGTCACACCTATGGGTTTTCCCTCTTTGTTTTGTATGGGGGATGGGATTAGAAACAGATGAGGTTAGAAGAATTCAGTGCTTAGAAAGGACACTCCCCACTGAGAGGGGTGAGGGTAGTTTTTGACCCCAGCAGATCACTAGAACATGAGATCTTACACATAACCCTTACTACCAAAATCACCACTTTCTGAAAATTCTGTTCCCTACTTACCTGTACTTTCAATATTCACATTAATGTAATTTAAGAAGACTTTTTTTTTGACTGAGCCCCGAGGCATGTGGGGATCTTAGTTCCCCAACCAGGGATCAAACCGGAGCCCTCAGCACTGGAAGCACGGAGTTCTAACCACTGGACCACTAGGGAATCCCCAAGACTAATTAGAATCTATCTGTACAAACCAGTATTCCAAGGTATTTTATGGGAAAACAAATAAATAAAACTCAGTATAGCAATGGGATACACTCTTATATAAATGAATTCCTTAGTTAATTCGTTTATTCTTTTCACCAATTTACTTTTCAGTGGCCCAGATGGAATTTTAAACAGAAGAGCAAGCTGTTTTTTTCCTCATGCCCATATTCCAAGCCAGGGGACAGTGGAACTCTCACTGAAGTAATGCTTATTGCAATTGAGGGCATTTTGTGTTCCCTTTGATGAAGGTTTCTTCCCCTCTGGTTTCCTGCTTTACATGCCATTTGTGCAACAGCTGCACTTCTATGTCCTCCTCTTTAAATATATTCGGTGATTAGCATGCATGCTGCTTTGCAAATACTCAAGCCTCTCATCTATTTGTTCTTCTCCCCGTTGGGGTATGTGCCCGCCTGGGACTCCGTAATCAGATATGGCAACACTCTGGACAGATGCCTGGATTGGGGTATGTGCATGGGGTGGGAGGAAGGGGGCAAGGCCCAGTGCAGGATAACTGCCCAGGAAGAGACCGGGCCGGACAGTGAGGCGGAGTATGCATACCCTTGGTGGTGACCAGCAGGGGCCCCTCGCTACGTGGAAGGTTCCAACACCTCTTGCTTCTGTTTGGAAATGAGCTGCGCTTCCTTTAGAGACAGGTACACCTCTTCCTGAGGATCGTAGTAGTAGAACTTTCGGATATAAGAGATCAGAGGCCTACGAATAATACAAAAGGGGTACACACAAGTGTTATACAGAACTTAAAAAAGAAAGATCACCTTTATTCAACCCTCCCTTCTTTTCATTCCCTATATGGTTAAGACAACACCAAAGAGTCTCTGCCAACTTGAGAAAATTCCCACTTTCTCACTTATTATAGTTCTGTCTCCCTCCCTCTTACCATCTCCACTCTACTCTTCACAGAGTCTGCAGAAGGGAAAGTGACACACGCACACACCTTCCTCCTTCTTGGCTGTATTGTGACATTTCTAAGTAAGTGCTAAGACACAGGAGAAGTGAAAAATGACGCCTGTGAATTGCCAGGCTCTGCCTGTACACTCCACTTGCAGGCCTCACTGACACTGTAAGTAACCCTCCATTCCCGCTCCGGCTCTAAAGACCCCATCATACTTAGGCAGTGGGAGATCCGGGATGTGATCGATCCGGACGAGTTGTCGGATTCGGAATCGGCAAAGGTGCTGGAGGGATTTGACATTGCTGAATCGGGACACTGGATAGAGCAACTGGACTGGAGTTGGTGGCAGTCCTTCAAGAACAAAAACCGAGAGAAATATTCAGATGAGACAAGGCAGCTAACTATATATAATCTTCCTTATGAAGAGAATCCAGGAAAGGGAAATGGTGCTTCTTTACAGTTCACATAGGTCTTCAGTGCAAAAGTGCCCTTCCACAAAACTTGGTTTCCATAGTACTGCTATCATATTTCATACTCAGGGGAGCCTACCCTCTGGCAGGAGGCTTCCCCAGCCTGACTTCTAACAACTGAGAGTCTTGCTCTTCAAACAGCTCAGTGAAAAATGCCGAGCTAGAGACTTTGCTTGGAGCCAAGTGGCCAATCTCAGGCCCGAGGACAACAGTCAAAGGCATCCTTGTTGGGAATGGGCGACACCTGTTTAGCATCTGGAGTATCTTGAAGGTGAGGACTCAGAAAGGCTATTAAGAGGGGTCCCCACCAAATTCCAACTGAGAGACAGTAAGCAGAAGGCAGCAGCTAGGATCAAATTTTACAGGCCGGTCACACGGTCGCTTACTTCAAGCTGGGACAGTCAGGTTTAGCTACCTTCTACTCCCTGCCAATCCTCCACCCCCACCAACCACCCTTCTTACTTCTGAAAATTTAGGCTGGGTACAGGAACAGAAAAAAAGATGATGATACTTTTTCTTTTTTAGATAAACAGCTTCCAAATAATATTCATATTGGTTAATTTTTTTTTTTTAAAGGTTCACTTTAATTGTGTGTGCTCAGTTGTGTCCAACTCCTTGCAACCCCTTGGACTGTACCCCACCAGGTTCCTCTGTCCATGGAATTTTCCAGGCAACAATACTAGAGTGGGTTGACCATTTCCTTCTCCAACGGATCTTCCCAACCCAGGGATCAAACCAGCATCTCTTGTGTCTCCTGCTTGGCAAGTGGATTCTTTACCACTGCGCCACCTGGGAAGCCCAGGATGCGCCACCTGGGAAGCCCAGGATAATACTTTTAAAAGCAATTACAGTAGCTTGGGCAAGCTGGAAGTGGTACTGTTCTGTGTACAAGTGCCTGCTGACTAAAGCCAGGCAGGCCCAATGGAAGCCCCACACTCATGTTTCATCACAGTTATCAGCAGGATCCATGCTGGGAAATTCCAACCCCCAGGGGTCAATGCCACAGAATGGAGACACCCACAAGGGCAAGGACACTGAAACACTTCAAGAGAATAAAGAATACTCTTGTTTCAATAAACAAAGGACTATGGAAGGTAAACAAGCAAACTGCTCTCAGAAAGAATGAGTTGCAAAACCTTTGAAAGAATTCTTTTCTCAACCATTGTTGAATCAAATGAAACTCTGTAGACACAACTTGTTGGAAAATAAAATATCTATTTTTGGAGTTTAATTTCAAACAGTTTAAAAATGATGTTTGAAGCCATGAGAAGAAAAAATTAAAGCTTGCAGGTTGTCTCCCAAAACCTTTTCATGGTTGTTAATAACAGACTTTCTAAAAAAAATTGAAATACATTTCATGCTATATAAGTAAGTTTATCTTAAAATTATTTAGCTCAGTCTTCAAAGCTGTGCTCCCAAATAGATACCACTATTACCTCCCACTGCACAATGAAGAAACTGAGGCCTACTGAGCTTAGAGAATTTGCTCACAGCACAGAACCAACAGAGCTGGCATTCCCTGAGCACTTGCTCTGTCTGAGGAAGAGTTTAGCCCAGGGAACCTCAAAGGAGGGCTCTCTAGGAGTTTCCAAGAATACCTGCCTGTGCAACTGTCTTAACGGGGGGTGCTGTCAAGACAGTCACAGCTTCTTGATTCAGGACCAGTCTCTCTTGGTCCTTGACTTCTCACCCCTATCCCTTCAAATCTAACACTTATATTTTTAAAGCACTGTAACCCTCATCCTCAGGGGCTGGTTCCCCTGGGGGTCGAAACCAGGACTTTCTGCATGTAAAGATGACCTGCTAACCACTACACGATGGAAACACAAGCTCAGATCATGAGCTCCTTATTTCAAAATTCAGGCTTAAATTGAAGAATGTAGGGAAAATCACTAGGCCACTCAGGTATGATCTAAATCAAATCCCTTTTAATTATATGGTGGAGATGACGAATAGATTCAAGGAATTAGATCTGGTAGAGTGCCTGAAGCACTATAGAAGGAAGTTTATAACACAGTATAGAACGCAGTGACCAAAACTATCCCAAAGAAAAAGAAATGCAACAAGGCAAAGTGGTTGTCTGAGGAGGCTTTACAAATAGCTGAGGAAAGAAGAAAAGCAAAAGACAAGGGAGAAAGGGAAAGATATACCCAGCTGAATGCAGAGTTCCAGAGAATAGCAAGGAGAGGTAAGAAGCCTTTCTTAAATGAATAAGCAAAGAAACAGGAAAACAACGGAATGAGAAAGACTAGAGATCTCTCCAAAAAAATTGGAGATATCAAGGGAACATTTCATGTAAGGATGAGGATAATAAAGGACAGGAACAGTAAGGACCTAACAGAAGCAGAAAAGATAAAAAAGAGGTAGCAAGAATACACAGAAGAACTATATAAAAAAGATCTTAATGACTCAGATAACCACAATAGTGTGGTCACTCCACCCAGAGCCAGAAATCCTGGAGTGTGAAGTCAAGTGGGCTTTAGGAAGTGTTATTATGAACAAAGATAGTGGAGGTGATGGAATTCTGGCTGAGCTATTTAAAATCCTAAAAGATGATGCTCTTCAAGTGCTGCCCTCAGTATGCCAGCAAATATAGAAAACTCAGCAGTGGCCACAGGACTGGAAAAGGTCAGCTTTCATTCCAATCTCAAAGAAGCGCAATGCCAAAGAATGTTCAAACAACAGTGTTCATTTCACATGCTAGCAAGGCTATGCTCAAAATCCTTCAAGCTATGCCTCAGCAGTATGTGAACCAAGAATTTCCTGATGTACAAGCTGGGTTTACAAAAAGGCAGAGGAACCAGAGATCAAATTGACATCATCTGTTAGATCATGGAGAAAGCAAGAGAATTCCAGAAAAACATGTAGTTCTGCTTCATTGACTATGCTAATGCATTGACTGTGTGTATCACAACAAACTATGGAAAATTCTTACAGATGGGAATACCAGACCACTTTATCTGTCTCCTAAGAAACCTGTATGCAGGTCAAGAAGCAACAGGGAGGACTGGACGAGGAACAACTGGCTGGTTCAAAATTGGGAAAGGAGTATGACAAGAGTGTATACTATCACCCTGCTTATTTAACTTCTCTGCAGAGTACATCATGTGAAATGCTGGGCTGGATGAATCACAAGCTGGAATCAAGATTCCAGGAGAAATATCAAAAACTTCAGATATGCAGATGATACCACTCTAATGGTAGAAAGTAAAGAAGAGCTAAAGAGCCTCTTCTGCTGCTGCTGCTAAGTCGCTTCAGTCGTGTCCGACTCTGTGTGACCCCATAGATGGCAGCCCACCAGGCTCCCTTCGTCCCTGGGATTCTCCAGGAAAGAACACTGGAGTGGGCTGCCATTTCCTTCTCCAATGTATGAAAGTAAAAAGTGAAAGTGAAGTCGCTCAGTCATGTCTGACTCTTTGCGACCCCATGACCCCATGGACTGCAGCCTACCAGGCTCTTCTGTCCATGGGATTTTCCAGGCAAGAGTACTGGAGTGGGATGCCATCGCCTTCTCCGAAAGAGCCTCTTGAGGGTCAAAAAAGGAGAGTGAAAAAGCTGGCTTAAAACTCAGCATAAGAACAACTAGGTTCAGGGTATCTAGTCCCATCACTTCATGGCAAATAAAAGGAAAAAAAGTGAAAGCGACAGATTTTATTTTCCTGGGCTCCAAAATCACTGTGGATGGTGACTGCAGCCATGAAATTAAAAGACATTTGCTCTTTGGTAGAAAAGCTATAACAAACCTAGACAGTGTTTTCAAAAGCAGAGACATCACTTTAACAACAAAGGTCCATATATATTCAAAGCTATGGTTTTTCCAGTAGTCACATATGAATGTGAGAGTTGGACCATAAAGAAGGCTGAGTGCTGAAGAATTGATGCTTTCAATTTGTGGTGCTGGAGAAGACTCTTGAGAGTCCTTTAGGTACCAAGATCAAACCAGTCAATCCTAAAGGAAATCAACCCTGAATATTCATTGGAAGGACTCATGCTGAAGCTGAAGCTCCAATACTCTGGCCACCTGATTCAAACAGATGACTCAGTGGAAAAGACCCTGATGCTGGGAAAGACTGAAGGCAGGAGAAGGGGACGACAGAGGATGAGATGGTTACATCCTATCAGCAATTCAATGGACGTGAATTTGAGCAAATGATAGGAGATTAGCGGAGGACAGAGGAGCCTGGTGTGCTGTAGTTCATGGGGTCCCAAAGAGTTGGACACGACTTAGCGACCGAACAACAAAAGCCCTCTTCCACCCACACACACCACTGGTTGGCCCTCTCCTCATACACCATTAAAAAAATTCACACATGCATTTCTCTCTTGCATATATTTAAACTCAAGTGGTTTTAAAATGATTCTGGGTTCAAATGCCTCTTTGAATTTTACCTTTTCACTCATATGCTTTAAATATAGTCTTTAGTAAATTAGACTATGATGAACAGAAAGCTTTTGGAAGGTTGGTTGTAATATTGTTAAACTCAACATGACGTTTCAGAGACAAAAGTAATTTATGTACCTAATTATTTATTCCCAAAGACAGTACTATAGGATTTGCACTTAAAGAGGTCAGGATAATAGTAGCATACAATTATTTGACTGTTTGCTTACTTAAATTTTAATGACCATATATACTTGCCTATTTAATTGTGTTATTTTTAGACTTAGGTTCACAAACAGCTATTTGAAACCTGTTAATTCTCTGATATTCCCTACTGCCAACTTGACTGTTTACTGTTCGCCCCTAAACACAGCAAACAATTGGAGCTCTGATATCCAAAGCATGTTCACAGAAGAGGTCAGAAATGCAGATAAGTCCAACATAAGACACCAATGCAGCTGAAAGGGAAAGGCAAGATACAACAGTGGTCATTAAGAGCTTTCCTCGCCTCATGCCAGGGTAGTGTGCACAAATCCAATTTTCAGCCACTTTGCTCTTTTCTCTTTCCCCTAAAAGGACCAGGGTTAGGCATGAGGGCTTCCCAGGCAGCTCAAGTTGTAAAGAAACCAGCTGCCAATGCGGGGGACGTAAGAGACACAGGTTCGATCCCTGGGTTGGGAAGATCCTCTGGAGAAGGGCATGGCAACTCAGTCCAGTATTCTTGCCTGAAGAACCCCACTGACAGAGGAGCCTCATGGGCTACAGTTCATGGGGTTGCAGAGTCAGACACAACTAACGCGAGTTAGCACGCATTCACACAAGCATGATGAATCTCTTTCGGAAAAAAAGTAAAAAGAATGTCTTTCAGGTCTTGAGCACCCAAACAAACACCCAGGTCTTTCTCCCACAACAAACTATTCCCTGAAGACCAGAAATATCCAACCCCAAATGTCTGTTAACAGGACTGAATTGAAAAATCTGAGATACAAGGAAAACATATCACTGAACAATTAATTATAGTCTTAATAACGGTGCAAAAGAGGAAGCAATTGATTTCCTTAGAGTGTCCGACTCAAAGTGTGATTAAAAATATATATATATTTTTTCTCTTCAGGCACTTCAGAGATGATGGAGATTCGACCAACTAAGAACACATTCAAGTTGAGTTCTAGCTCTCCCAGCATCAGAAGTTTTGTGCTAATCCAATCACATTCTTTTGGAGACTGCTGCTTGGTGTTACATGTTTAGCTTACAACTGTGAATCGGACCAGACTGAGATGTAATCAGCAACCTCAGATTTATCATGACCATGTTCCAACACTGTCATGAGAAGAGATAAGGGGCAAACCAAGCTCAGAGGCCATCCTTTTGACCAATGATCCCTCCCCCAATTGCTAGTTATTCTACTGATTAAATTCTTTCTGCTCCTCACTTGGGGCCATCTAGAACTTTCATTAGGCCTGGCTTTATAATCCCTATAATCCCTGGCCTCCTTTTACACCAGGCTGGATATGCTGCTAGTACATTCAGCTCTAGACTTGAGCCAGAAAAACCTGACTCTGCATCTTGACTGTGATTCACTGTGCATCGGTTTCTTAATCTGTATTTTTAAAAAGACAAAAATGGAGGGAGAGACTGTAACATTCCTTCAAGGGATCTCATAAGGGTTAAATGAAACAATACGAGCCCCTTGTAGGCAGTTATCAGCATCCCAAAGTCTAAACAAAGGGCTCCTTTTACCATCCCCTGAGTTATAATCCCTGGTATAAGCTGACAGAGCTCAACCTAAATCTAATGACCACCACCTCCTCACGGGAATCCTCTCCCCTAATAAAGTCAGCCTCACAGAATGCTGAGACCGCTGATAAGCAAAGGGAGGCAGCAAACAATCGTAAGGAGAACACTGACCTCGCCTTCTTTGTCCCAATCTTTCAAAGAGAAGTCACTTATGGTCTAGGGGCAAATAATAATTTGCTTTCCCTTCTCAACTTGACTACAATTTTAAGTGCAAATAGATATCCTACTTGTATCCTAGAAAGACACTCTCCACTCTCCACTGTGTTTATCCACAGATAAACACAATTCTCACTTCTTTATATCCTCCCCATAAATGCCAGGAAACTCAATCTGCAACTTGCTTACTGCTGTTTTTTTTCTTCCCATAGCAGAGGGTGGGAAGTAAAGCACAGGAGTTGGAGTCAGTTGGGCCTTGGTTTGAATCCTGGCTTCAGCACTGATTAGCTAAGTAACCTTTAGAGTAAGTGGCTTCACTTTTGAGACACCCTTAGTTTATTCATTGACAAAATTTAAAAAAGAACTTTTTTTTCCCCAAGAGACCAATCTATTAGCTAACTTTGAGGCTGTTGCAAGAAATTAAGAGATATTTAAATAAAGATCCTGACAAAATACCTGGCACATGGTAAGTAGGCACATAACAAATAGCAGCAATCACTGCAAGTACTAACCTTCAGCAACGTTAAAAATCTTACTTAAAATTTTTTCTGCAGACAAGGCACATTTGTAGAATGAAATGAGCTATACCTGAGGAGTCCAAGATTCCATGAAGTCTCTCAATACTCTACAAGTGATACATGCTCCAGACTCCAGATTCCTGAGAGGATCCACCCACAAGCAGAGATGACTACCCACCCTGTCCCTGTCAATCACCACCAGGCTTTATATGGACTTTAACATGGGCTCTTGCCTTCTCTTCCTACCTGTCCCCTTTCTGAAGCTAAGAGCTCTCTGAGGGTAGTGTACGTGCTCGGTCGCATACGACTCTTTCGACCCCACGGGCTGTAGCCCGCCAGGCTCCTCTGTCCATGGGATTTTCCCAGCAACAATACTAGAGTAGGTTGCCATTTCCTCTTCCAGGGGATCTTCCCAACCCAGGAATCAAACCTGTGTCTCCTACATTGGCAGGGGGATTCTTTACCACTGAGCCACCTGAGAATCCCTCTCTGAGGTACAGAAGTAGCTTATTTTTGATACTGAGTTTATTTGATACTGTTTGTTTATTAAATAAACACCCCCCCAAAGCCACAAACTCTAAAAATGGCTAGGCAGAATCAGTTCCTATAAGAAAGGATTCTAACTTTTTCCATTTAACCAAGTCAACTGCATGAGACCCAACTGTGTCAACAGTACTGAGGCAAGTAGTTAATGAAGTGAGAATTAATACAGTTCACACCCTGTCATGCCTTATTTAAATCACCAAGATTATAAAACACATTCCTGTAACCTGGCTCAACTGATGTTCCTGATATCATCAGATGTTGCTGATGTTCTGCCGGAGGCTTTCCTATAACTTCTTTTTAGAGCAATTTCTTGACACCCAGTTTAAGAATCTTAATTTGATTCAGTGGGAAAGAATGATGTTCTCATTTTAAGTTCTGTTTCTATCTTCCAAATTCCTCATTTTACTTTTTTCCAACATTATAAAAGCAGATTCCTCCAAACCATCCCTTCACCCCAGCCTTCAACAGAGATGATATAGATACCCCCTATTTAGTGGGCAGGATAGGTACCGCCAGTGCTCCCAAACCGAGACTAGTCTCTGAATTCAATACTGGCAGGGATACAGGACACAACAAAGTACTCTCTGACAGAAATTTTAGTACAAATGCACAGAATCCAGGGCGGACTGCTATTAAATTCAGCCTCCTTGACACTCCCATTTCTAGTGAAGACTCTTTTACTTTCCCAGTTTCCCATGAAAATGACCCGAGAGCCCTCTGTTTCGCTTGTAAACGTGAGATGCCTGGATCAGGGACAAGGAAAGACCTCTGAAAGTTAAACGTGAATACATGACACCCAGACATCAGAAGCAGGATCATTTTTCTCATTCATGTGATCAGAGAAGCAAAGATTCCTTCTCAATATGTGTGTTAGTCAGCTGTGTCCAACTCTTTGCGACCCTGTGGACTATAGCCCACCAGGCTCTTGGGGGATTAACGTATAAGGACAGGACCATTACCCACTAGGCTCGAGGAAGAGTGGATGCTAAAAGAGCCAGAAAAAAAGCTTTAAGTGTTTCTGGCTTGGGGGTTTTTTAGATGAGTGGGTGCACTCATCTCACATGCTAGTAAAGTAACGCTCAAAATTCTCCAAGCCATGCTTCAGCAATACGTGAACCGTGAACTCCCTGACGTTCAAGCTGGTTTTAGAAAAGGCAGAGGAACCAGAGATCAAATTGCCGACATCTGCTGGATCATGGAAAAAGCAAGAGAGTTCCAGAAAAACATCTATTTCTGCTTTATTGACTATGCCAAAGCCTTGGACTGTGTGGATCACAATAAACTGTGGAAAATTCTGAAAGAGATGGGAATACCAGACCACCTGACCTGCCTCTTGAGAAATCTGTATGCAGGTCAGGAAGCAACAGTTAGAACTGGACATGGAACAACAGACTGGTTCCAAATAGGAAAAGGAGTACGTCAAGGCTGTATATTGTCAGCCCACTTATTTAACTTATATGCAGAGTACATCATGAGAAACGCTGGACTGGAAGAAACACAAGCTGGAATCAAGATTGCCAGGAGAAATATCAATCACCTCAGATATGCAGATGACACCACCCTTATGGCAGAAAGTGAAGAGGAGCTAAAAAGCCTCTTGATGAAAGTGAAAGAGGAGAGCGAAAAAAGTTGGCTTAAAGCTCAACATTCAGAAAATGAAGATCATGGCATCCAGTCCTATCACTTCATGGGAAATAGATGGGGGAAACAGTGGAAACAGTGTCAGACTTTATTTTTTGGGGCTCCAGAATCACTGCAGATGGTGACTGCAGCCATGAAATTAAAAGATGCTTACTCCTTGGAAGAAAAGTTATGACCAACCTAGATAGCATATTCAAAAGCAGAGACATTACTTTCCCGACTAAGGTCCATCTAGTCAAGGCTATGGTTTTTCCTGTGGTCATGTATGGATGTGAGAGTTAGACTGTGAAGAAGGCTGAGAGCCGAAGAATTGATGCTTTTGAACTGTGGTGTTGGAGAAGACTCTTGAGAGTCCCTTGGACTGCAAGGAGATCCAACCAGTCCATTCTGAAGGAGATCAGCCCTGGGTGTTCTTTGGAAGGACTGATGCTAAAGCTGAAACTCCAGTACTTTGGCCACCTCATGAGAAGAGTTGACTCATCGGAAAAAACTCTGATGCTGAGAGGGATTGGGGGCAGGAGGAGAAGGGGACGACCAAGGATGAGATGGCTGGATGGCATCACAGACTCAATGGACGTGAGTCTGAGTGAACTCCGGGAGATAGTGATGAACAGGGAGGCCTGGCATGCTGCGATTCATGGGGTCACAAAGAGTTGGACATGACTGAGCGACTGAACTGAACTGAACTGGGTGGAGGAGTGGAGGTAGAGATCCTGCACGATCATACTCAAGTAAGTTAATTAATTAATATAAAGCTTTGAATAACTGTGGGAGAAGAGGGAGGGAAGGGGTGGGGAGTGGATATTATGCTTGATCATACCCAAGTAAGTTAAATAATTAATGTAACGATAGCCTTACCTGGAACCCTGGATCTCAAGAAATAGAGAAACTTCCCATTCTTGGAGTGCATGATGGCCCTCTTAATGAACTCCACCACTGATTGACAGCGATCCTCAAACTTGGGATGACACCACAGGCTGAAGGTTCCTGCCATGGAAAGTTAAGGAGAGGTAAAAATGCAAAACTTACTTTAGGAAGACTTGAGAAGCTGGCTCGAACATTTTAATGATTTTCCCTCCTGGAAAGGTAGCTTGTGGTCAAGCTGAGTCAGAGGTCCCTGTTCCTGCTTGTTCTACAACTAATGGAAAGAAAGATGTTGCTTTTAATAATATATAAATTAGGTCTTACAATATTTCTGTTAAACAATAATAAATTTGAGTCAGAAAAAAGATATAAAAAGATTTTGTTGAGTATGAACATTAATCTTTAAACCACAGACCATAAAGAAAAGGCAGCTATGCTAAAGTGAGTTTAAATGACATCCCCTCAAGAAGATTTAAATCTTCAAGTATGCATAGAATAGGAAAGACAGGAATAGCAGTTTTGTGGATCTCACTCATTCATGTATGTGTTAAGCACAAAAATCAAATTCTAAGACTTTTCCTTCTGTAACTTCTAAAATCCCACACCCCAACATGTTACAAAGATCCCACCCCAAATTTTAGAATCCCAAAGGCAAAAAGCAATCTGAACTTCCATAACTTAAAAAAAAAAAAAATTCAACAACTAAAGCACTAAACCCCAAAGAGTCACAAAAGGGACACTAATCACTCAGGAGAACTGCAGATTTGAGAACCTTGGCTACTCTTTCAGGATCACTTAAAAAGATGGAGACAAATGTTCCATTGCAAACTGTCAACTGAAAGGCCCAGGGCTTCTATTAAAAATTCCATTTATTCAAGGAAGAAAAGTTCCTTTGAACAAATAGTAATTGGAGAACCATTTGAAAATACTCTCGGATAGGCATCCCGCCTATCTGGAACCTAGTGGTCAAGCATTTATTCATTTCCATGGCCTAGTCATTTATAATTTCAATAGATTTATAAAAGCACTTCACTCTGAAATGCTATGTTTTGCGTTTTGTTTTATTTGACTTTTAAGAGCAGCAGGAAAACAAGCAGCAGTCTATCCCACAGTCTCTAACTAATTCTCTCAAGTCTTTGGACTGAAGTTCCTTTCTCTTCATGCATCTTGAAAGCAGAGGTGGGGGAAGAGGAAACCATGGACAAAGCTATGCTGACCTAAACAGCTACTTCCTGCCTAACAAGAGAAGGAAACCAAATTAATTCAGCAGAACGCGGCTGAGAGCAGGAAAGATACAGTGGTGCCTGATTTGGTGAAGAGCATGAAAGAGCCCCTTACGTGAAATGCAGTATCTCATACAGTTCATTTAAGATTAACCACATGTGGGAAGAGCAAGAGGAATCAGAGGGGCAAGTCCATAAAACTCCCCAGAGTTCTCCACATTTTTAAAATTTGTAGCATATTGCAGGTATTTTGACAAAGTATGTGTTAGCCAGCCCCGCCACCAATAACCATTACAAGTTTGTGGCCCAAATCAAATACCAAACGTCCTGATGCAAAGTCCATCCAGAGAGGAGTACTGAACAAGTCAGCTTCTCGATGCGATTGGAATATTAAGCAAAACCTGACCACAGAGGAAGACAGACGGTACGTTGATTCCACAAATTCTCATAGTTTTGATGACTATTTCCTGCAAGACTACAAAGCTGACCAGAAAAAGACATAACTATCATTGACGTGACTGCCAGGCAAAGAAATTCAGAACAGAACAGTCACAGGATCAACAAATTCTCCTCTTTATATACATGACTAATATCTCTAGATGGTAAGTTTAATCATGGACCAAAGCTTGGGAGAATTCGTCTCATGGTCCTAGGTTATTTCTTCCTGCTATGAAGAGAGTGTTACTGGCTTTATTCTGTTCTTCAGTAGTCTTCTTCAGACTCTATTTAGGAGACAAGATGCTGAGAAAACTTTTAAATGGAACATGTATGCTCCTCACCATCTCCGCCAATATTTCTCGTGATCGAAATCAGTGCCCATATATCAATATTCGGTTGAGTGCCTGAGATTTTCCTACCTACTCACATTTCCATTTCTGTGAATCCTTCCAATGAGAAAGTCAGATACCAAAGGTAGAAAAAGCCAAAGGGGAAAGAAGGCTTCCTTCAAATGCCAGCACCTCTCACCTCTGTAGTGCTCCATTCTGGTGTGGTGAGTGATACCCTGTGATCGGAAACTGAGGCTCAGGATATAACGAGGATCGGAGCTGTCTCGTACCAGGAAAGAACCATCAGGCTTGCCTTTCAGCTTCATCTCTGCATCTTCCCAGTTCATCGGCCCCCAATACCAACCACACTATCAAAGAAGTGGCAAGGAGTTAGAACACAGAAGCGTCAAAGTTTTCAGCACAATTACTTTGACCACAAGAACCCCTCATTTCCAAAACACTGCAGTAGGTAGAAGCTGGTAGGAGTGCCTCAACCATTAGCAATGAATATTGGGTTCATCACACTTTCAGGCCTCCAAAGTAACAGAAAAACTTTACAGTTCCATTACCAAAGCCCTACAAAGAAAAGATGAGGGACCTAGGTCAGCTTAGACTATGTAAATATTTCTCCATAACCTTTCTCACCAGGTTCAGATGGTTTTTTCAGATTCAATTTTACAACATCTCATAGAACTAATGATAGCAACATATTGTTTTGTCACTGTAAATACAGAAGCAAGGAAACTACTCTTCCTCTAAAAAAAATAAAAGGGGAGCATGGCTTAGAATTAGGAGAATGTGAGAGGAGGCAAGCTGTCAGTCCTCAGGCACCGCCTACCTTCTCCAGCTCTCGAAGGCTAGCTGCAAAACTGCTCGAGTCAGGCCGGTAGAGGGGACACTGGAGGTGCTGCGGGGGCTGGCTGTGCAGAGATTCGGCTGCTCGAATGGGAGCGATCCGGGGAAATGCATCTGCAGGGCAAGAGCGCGGTGGTCACATGTTGACTCTTATAATTCCCAACCTCAAGTAGACCCTCCCTCCCCCCAAAACAGAGATGCTAACTGAAGACGGGCAAGGCATTAGAAGCTAAGCTGGAAAGGGTGGAAGCCAAAGCAGTGGGGAAGAGCTGGATGGGCTGGGACAGAAAGCTGTGTGGGCTCGTGTAAGCTGTGAAGGGTGGGTGGGGGCGTTTAGCCCCAGGAAAGGGGGAGGCAGCAGCTCACTAACCTGACTAAGGCGACTACTTCAGGGCCTGCACCAGCCTAGAGCGATTCCAACTTCTCCCACCTCGAAGTGAAGTGCCGGTAAGGCAGCCTTGGAAATAGTGACTCGCTTAACTTGCCCAGGAAGAGCAACGATTTTGCCAAGCGAGTAGATTTTGTCAGGCAAGTAGAAAAGAATGCTGATTTCATTCATTTTATTCCTTGGGCACTGGGGGCTGGTCAAGCAGGTATGGGCTACTGAATGCTTGGTACTTATTTACAAGGCTGCAGTAAACGCTAAAAGCTTAGAAAGACCACAGAACTTTGAAAACCAGCAACATATTAAACCTCCTCACTCTACTGAAATTAAGGCAGTTTCCTAAGTGATACTGACTCAAGGATTGCAAACAAGTTTCAGTAGCAAAGAGACAAAAAAAAATCCAACAGTCTTTTATCTCTACCAAAAATCAGATTTGCCTCCATAAAGAAAACAGGCTAAAATAACTAGTGCTTGGCCTCATTTCCAAGGAGTTCTGGTCCAGCCAAGGGGATATGATTTAAGCTTTCTCCTAAGTTCTTTTATTTCCATAAATAGATCTCTCCCATCCTTCAAAAGTGTTTCACTTTGTACTCCCCACTCTTGCAAGTCTTGCCTCTAAGCTAAGCTAACCTGGGGCATGGGGTGGAGGAGGCGGAGGTAAGGGGAAAGACTGCAGGGAAGACCCCATCGGAGCCACAAGGACAGATGTAGGCAGCGTCCCACTGATATCATCTAGAAGAGAGAACAAAAGCAAGAGGTTCAGAAATATGAGCACAGAATGAGCACAGGAAAGGCAGAGAGGGAAAAGGATCATCAGGCTGCCCTCTGGGGCAAAATGGCCTGAGCTTCACCCTGTCTTTTTTGCACAGAGGGCCACAATCATCTTAATCTGGTTTCCTTTGCTTGAAAGTAGGAAAGTAAGGATATCCCCAAAGCTGCCCACTGGCAGTAGATTCAGAACAAGATAAATACTCTTTATAAATAAATAAAGATTGAAATAATATATGGACAGGAGATGTTACAGCATGCAGGTAAGAGACCCATTTAACCACTTTGGAGATGAGAGGGGTGCTGAGAATGGGACAAGAAATATAATAAATGGGTCATCATTAGAAACCCAAGAATCTGTTTGGTTCCTGGCAAAGAACAACAGGTCGACAGAGCTCACCCTCCCACAGGGCAAGAAGGAAGAGGGGAGGAAACTATACCTAGGAGGCTGAGGCTTCGTCTTGGAGGAGGAGGGGGAGTTGGAGGGTGTGGAGAGGTCAGGCCCCGCTGAGAGATGTCCACGTCCACAAGTGACACTGTTTCACCTGAGGGATTCACGGAGCAAGCATGTTACAGTAGCACCTTGCCCAAAGCCAAGGCCAGGAAACAAAAGGAGGCAGAGAGCAAGCAAGGGACGCCAGAGGTCCATGGCTCACAGAAAGTGCAAAATCTAACGCTCCCAAGGCTGGAATCCCCCCAGTCCAGATACCTAAGAAGTCAATTTTAAAATCCATTATTCCTTTACTGTTACAGATCAAGGATCTTTAAGACAAAATCATGGGATTGACAGTGGAAAAGCCAACTAATGCTGGCCCTGTCACTGAGGATATAACCTTGAACAAGAAGTCTTCTTTATTCAAATGGAACCCACACCATTTATTTTTACAGATTTGTGTATCAATTTTTGCCTCGGGGAGCAAGGCAAGCAACTTTTTACAAGCCCAAATGGACAAGGACAGCAAGCACCATTAAAATATAAGAACTGTTACGCTGAATCCAGATAAAGGTCCCAATGTTAGCCCCAACTTCTTCCTAAATGGGGCTTTCCACATCGAGATTTTCCAGAATAGTCACTCCTAAGAGGCCCAACCATTTCAGATATCAACTAACTCCTAACAGCTGAGGCTACAAAGGCTGAAAAGTGCATTTACAATCCTGATAATTACTTCCACAGTCAGGCAAAAGTCAGGTAAGCTTAGAGGAAGCTTCTCAGTAGGAACTGGGAGGAGGCGGGGAGGTACACATGGTTTCTCTTACTTTCCAGCATGTTATGCAGTTCTGTTCTCTACCATATTCACTCCTTCTTGCCATCCAGCACAGCTACCCTCTCTCCTTATGAATCACCAGAGAATGAAGGCTATTTTATCAACCTTCTGTCGAAGGTCACAAAGAGTCAGTTTGTTTTGGTAGATCTTATCCACAAGTCAGAATTTGGGATTTCTCTAATTTGGCCCTTAGGGTGTTATTTCCAACACCTTTTCTTTTGTAGGAAGCTGAATTAGCCCCTAGCCAGAATCTTAATGTTTCCCAGTTAAGAAAATGAGGTAACAAATATCTCTAAAAGACCAGAAACTGGGCATTCAGAATCTAATACAGTTTGTGGTGTTTTGTTTTGTTTTTTTCCCTCCAACAAAGGTCTTGAACACTAAGATAAGCAGAAAAGCTCTTCCAAAAGTCATCAGTGGAACTTCTAGGAATTCATCACACAGCTTAATTACTGAGGGCCTAGCTGCCCAGGGCTTCCCTTGTGGCTCAGCTAGCAGAGAATCTGCCTGCAATGTGGGAGACTTGGGTTCCATCCCTGGGTAGGGAAGATCCCCTGGAGAAAGGAAAGGTTACCCACTCCAGTATTCTGGCCTAAAAAATTCCATGGACAGTCCAAGAGGTCTCAAAGAGTCAGATAGGAATGAGGGACTTTCATTTCACTTTAGCTGCCCAGAGCAATGCAATGAGCCCAGGTTTCCGGAAGGGTCAGAGAGGTCTAGCTTGTAGGTAGTATAGCACTTAAAGGAAATAATTCAAGAGAGCTAAGGTTCTTTGAAATAAGAACATGGGACCTGAAACTACAAATGTGGGTTTCATAACTTTAAAAGGGAAACAACTACTAACTAGAAAGACATTCTGCTACAGGGTAAGATCCTTTAATTCCTTGCTTGGGCTAAGAACAGAGGACCTCCTTCTCCACCGGTGCCTATTACAGGCACCAAACTCACCTGTTCTGACAGTTCACAGCAGTCTACTCAGTAATGGGGGTTCCACCAGACTGTTGAACATTTATTTTCCTGAAAATATCCAGTCCCAGATCATCTTGTAATCATCTTTTTCAAGGGACACAATACCCAAGAGTTTGAAACTAGGATTAGGTTTAAAGGATTCTTGGCCACACCCAGTGAGGAGCACTCAGTTTTTGAAACTTGAGGCTGTGTGCTTCAGATGTCCTTTTCTACAGCTCATTCAAGCAGAAACTCCACACCTGACTCACAGAACAAAAGGTTTCCCTCTCAGAAAAAGCCCCCCTTCAAAGGAGAAGGTGAAAGGATATCTGACCACTTTCTTACTTTAGCAACTGTGTTCCCCGCTGCATGAGGAGAGACTTAAATTAGATCCAATAAGAACGCTTAACAGCTGCAAGAACTATTAGCCCCCAAAATGGGTAAGACAAGAGTTCATGTGATTCCCCTTTGCCCAAAGTCTTTAAAAATAGACCAGATCATTGTGGATTATGTTTATTAGATAATCCATGAACTCCCTTTGGAAGCAGGCACAGGAACTGTATGACTTCCAGAGTCCTTTATGTGCTATGAGCCTATAAATTTGTATTTCCTACTTTTAATTTACACGTGATGACCCTGAACTAAAGCCTGCATAACTGCCAGGGCCACCTAATTACCAGCAAGCAGTCTCTACCTCAAACTATAAAGCATCCAAAGTTGAGAACATATTCTACACCTTAAAAATAGTGTCACCCCAAACCCAGCAGGCACGGAATGAAGAAAATAACTGCAGACACGCCTGCAGCTCCCTCTGCGATGCATCTGCAAGTGTTTCCTGACACGTCTCAGAACAGTCCTGCTTTTAGATGTTAGAGAAAAAGAAACAGACCACCTACCTGTGAACAGCGGGCTGAAGGAGACTGGAGAAAAGGCACTTTGAGTTCTTGTCAACCTGGGTTTCCTGAGGGGTGAGAAAGCACACAGGGAATGAGGCGGAGAATGCACACACATGCATTTAAATCACTGCAGCACTCAACCCCAGATGCACCGAAAAATAAAGCAAACCCGAGTCACTCTCAACCACACTTTAAAGACTAAAATTTAAAGAGGGAAAAATAATTAAGGCGATTCCTTAGATAGATTTGGCTACAGAATTCACCAGCCTACAAAGCAATAAGAAATCTCTTTGGAGCTTTCCACACTCATCACCTTAAAAGAGTAAAACATCTTGAGTGGTAATTAGTAAGTCCATTTCTAGAGGAAGAAATTCAAATGCAGAGTTGATTCTCACAGGAAAGCCAAGAGAAAGGCTCTTGACCTGAATAGGTGCCTCTTCAGAGCACCAGCTTTCCCTCTGGGCCTGCTCTCAGGAGCAGGAGGTCCCAAAGTGAACCAGGCAAGATTTTTGGATTTGAGAATAGAACTACAGGATATACATGCAATCTTCAACCAGTAAGGCCTCTGATTTCTGCAAAATGTCCCCAAGCCACGAGTCAAAGCCAAAGGCCAACAAGGGAGCCTCTTCAAGTTAAGATGCTCTGCCTGGCACCCAAAGAAGGTGGCCTCTTCTTTTTTGAGCTGCCAGTCATAGATTCCCTACCACCCCATGCCTG
Organism: Oryx dammah; assembly: GCF_014754425.2. Classification (NCBI taxonomy): domain Eukaryota; kingdom Metazoa; phylum Chordata; class Mammalia; order Artiodactyla; family Bovidae; genus Oryx; species Oryx dammah. The sequence continues at coordinate 23,318,254 of NW_024070192.1, forward strand.
TTCTTGATGCTGCTCCCAAACCAGCTGGAAAACCCAGATCTCTGAAGACACACCAAAGGTAACTTCACATTGCACCAATTTCAACTGGTTTTGGGTGAGAAATGAAATGAAAGGAATCCAAAAGACTGATAAAAGTCATTCTGACTAGAAATGTGCTAATCACCTCAGGATGACTGAACTGACTATAAGGGAAAGAAGTGGAGGTGATGAAAATATGCTATATCTTGATTGTGGAAGAGGTTATGATTTTGACATCTGTCAAAATTAACAGAACTAAGCAACGAAAAAAAGGTGAATTTTAGGTGGTATATAAATTGTATCTCAACAAATCAGCCTTTAAAAAAAAAAATCCACAGCCAAATTAAATGCCTGACTCCACACCTTAGAGCTGGCTCACTTTCCAAAATTACTCTCACCCAAAGGTTTAAATAAAACTTCAACTGCACCAAGAGATGGGGAAAAGCAAAGAAAATCCAAAATGAAATCCTACTTTGAATTATTTGACTTTGGAAGATCTTTATGCATTTATGTTTTAACACAGATGTCTGTGCTTCTCAGAACTCACTTCAAACAGAATTTCAAGACCATACTGTGAAGACCTTACTCAGAAATAGCTGAGATGCTGGATTCCCTTTCCTGACCCATCTCACACTCCCTCTGTAGCCGCCTCCATGCTGAGACTTGAGAAGTCTAATGACGTGCCCACTGTGAACGCCCCGCCCACAACACACACAGGAGAGGCGGCTGCATCAGGAAAAGACGGGGGCACACACAGTCCCTCTATTTATAAAAGTTGCTTGTGGCAGTCTGCAGCTTAGTCCCAACACTCCAGAGGTCTGGGATGGAAAATGAATTCCACTGGACATTAACTTTAAGACCGAAGAATGTCCAGGCTGATTTTTATTCGGTAACTTGCCGATACAACATTAAACTCAGCAAGCAGAAACCTGAAGCACTGGCCTCTCAAGAGGGTTTACACCTCAGCCATTTGGCTGTTTGCCTCTTTTCAAAGGAAGCTGCAATGCTCTGCCATCTGCCCATGCTGAGGACAAAGCTCCTCAGTGCCAGGCGCTGAAGAACAGCAGCGCCCAATGCACACATCCTGCCGAGGCCTCTCACTCCAGCTCATCTTCTCCCCACTCTCGACATTTTGAAGAAGAAAATCAGTTTCTAGGATCTAGAAAAAGAAATATATACGACTCTAAATCCAGGCAGAGCCATTTGAGGGTCTCAGAATGGTTTTTTTCTGACAAATAAGGAAGCTTAGAGAGGTAGAAGGTCTGAGGCTGAAAGGCCAACAACAAATATGAGTGCTTCCTTCTCTCTTTGGGGAGATATTGTCTAACTAAAAATCCAAAGCAGTTTCTGTCTCAAGGATCCTGAGAGCACTCTAATGGCAGTCATTCATGAAAAGACCAATCTAGACAACTATAAAAAACAAAGCAAGGGAATGATTAACATAAAATTGAGGATGGTGGTTACACTGGGGAGGGGAGAGTTGTAATCAGGAAGCCACACTCAGGTGTCTTCAAAGATACTGATAATATTTTATTTGTCAAGCTTAGTGATGGTTACCTAAATATACATTTCGTTATTATTATAGTATATACATTTTATAAATTTCTGTTTGTATATCTGAAACATTTAAAATAACCATTCTAAGCTAGATATGCTGTTTTTTGGAAAGCAACAAGAATGATATGGCTCCATATAAAATTTTAAACTAACCCTTCTATACGACATTCCCATCTTATTCTTCTCCCCAAATCACTTTGACAAGCATTAGGGTACAAAGTTAAGCCACTGTAACTCTGCCAGTGGACCACTTGCATCTTAGCAGCAGAAAGACCTGAAGGGTGATGTCGGATAGGACATGGTGGGCTATACCTAAGGTGGCAAGCAGAAGACCTTAGGTCTTCTCTGCGGCTAGCAGTCCTTTGTGTCAGCTATGCACTGCTTGTGCTGTGAGTAACAAAGACATAGGATGTCTCTGTCCACTTCCACTCTGCAAATTACTAATTAAATGGCAACAGATCTGTGGGATAAAAGGAGTTAAAAACATTAGACTAGACAGGCTGACAACACATTGATGTAACTACTGGCCACTTTTCAAATTCCTTGAAACCTAAAATACAAACAATGACATAGTAATGTTCTTTCTCTCTTGTCCGTAAATCCCTTCTACAGTGTCCTAAGACTTACACATGTCCTTTGCTAACTTTTAAAGTAGGATCCAAATATCAGGTTTTGCAGCCGCAATTCACCTCTGCCCCTGTTAAAGCATACAATGCCAAGTCAGCCAGCCTGTGCCATTTCCAACACATCACAAGCCAGTGTCTGTTCATGTGCTACAGGCACAAAAACCATGTGCTCATTTTTAGTTCCAATACACAGACATCTGTGCAACAAGGTCAGATCCAAAACTCCACCATAAACCAACTAAAGAACCTATGGAGGGAACTTTCAGGGAAAAGCCGAGAGGGGCAGCCGAAGGTCTAAAACCTTAGAAATGATGTCAGTGGGCAAAATGTAAAGGAGTAAAAGACACAAGACTCAAATGGACAGATTTCTAAAGCCAGGTTGCTCATTCCAAAACAGAGCTGCCAACCACAACCACTTCATGGAAAAATAGTTGAAAAGATCAACAGAATATGGACCCAAAACCTAAACATTAAGGCAGACCCTCTTCACCACACCATAAAATCATTTTTCTCTCAGTATGTCATGCTCTTTCTCAAAAAGACTCTCTTAGACCCGAAGACTCAAGAAAACAGAGAAAAGGGTTTCTCATGTCTGCCAGGTCTATCCATGACAGCAGGGCCCCAAACTGATGCCAAGGCAGCCTCTCTTTCCAAAATTGTATCTTTTTCCCCAAACAAATAGATAGGAAACCACTACAAAACTGTTCTCCATTTTTCCACCTCACAACTATGAAGACTGCCAGCAATAGCCTCAACCGTTAAGTAGGATAAAAAAAAAAAAAAAAAAAAAAAAAACCTTGAGAAATGAACAAGGTACCCATTTCCAACCAAATGTGTATTATGGAATGCTTCAAAAAAAGTCGGGTTGAATGCTATTTCTCACCAAATACAAAGGAAGACAATCAGCTAAACATATGTGAACCAGACAAGGGAACTTCACTGGTTTTCCTGAAATAGCAATCCTATATAACACCGAAGCCCACAGGCATCAAGCCCAGCTCTCTGAATTTCAACATATGTGTGTTACACAGCCTAGCCCAGTTCTCCAGAACAGAAACCTGATTAGCTGGTGAGCCCATGTATTCCTTCACTTCAAGAGTTCTCTAAGCTAACTCATACTAGACCTCAGGACCTAAGACTCAGTGTATCCAGGAAGGTCAACTTAGCAGAATCCAAAGCATCTGAAAGGAACTAAAGTCTTGCTTAATGTTAAAATATGAGGGACTTCCCTGGTGGTCCAGTGGCTAAGACTGCAGGTGGCCTGGGTTCAATCCCTGGTCAAGGAACTAGATTCTTGTGTCCCGCAACTAAAGACAGCAGCCAAATAAATAAGTAATTTTTTTTAAAATATGGAAACTGTTAAGCCTTGTAAAGTGACCATCGGGGGACTTCCCTTGTGGTTCAGCAAGACTCTGTGCTTCCACCGCAGGGGTGCAGGTTAGTTTCTCTGGTCAAGGAATTAAGATCCTACATGCCATGCAGCACTGCCAAAAAAATAAACAAAATTTAAAATAATGGTGCGAGGGCTTCCCTGGTGGTCCAGTGGTTGGGAGGCGGCCTGCCAGTGCAGGGGACACAGGTCTAATCCCTGCTCTGAGAAGATCCCATATACCCTGAAGCGACTGCTGACTCAGTGCTCCAGAGTCCACAAGCCACAACTACTGAAGCCTAGAGGCTGTGCTCCGGAACAAGAGAGGCCACAGCAACGAGGAGGCTGTGCACTGCAACCAAGAGTGGCCCGCGCTCACTGAAACTAGAGAAGGCTGGTGCACAGCAATGGAGACCCAGAACAGCCAAAACAAAAAGACTGTTGGAGATACTTTCTCGTGGGAAAGGCAAATACTGAGAAGAGCAAAGAGAATCATGCCTAGAGGTTACTGCAAAAGCCCCAAATTATAGAGCAAAGACTGCAGAGACTCATAATTAACTCCAACCAACAATAAGAAGGCAGGCATACACCTTCTGGCAAAGGTCTGACATTTCTCATGGCTTCCAGGTCCTACGAATTGAAACAAGAGAACAAGCTAAAAATCCAAACTTATCCTTCCTCCCAACAGGGCAGACTTACTGAGGTGTAGATCCATAGAAATCACAACTACCCTGGCCAGACTTATCAAGTTTCTCACAGCTGCAAGACTGCCAGCAAGACTGGCACATAGTAAGCTATGGAAAAGCTAACGAGAAAATCTAACAGTACCAAATCCTAAGCATTTTTAAAAACTTCACCAGTTCTATTTTACTACCTCTCCTCCAAAGGCAAAAAATATTCCATCTCAATTTCTCTTGTCTTCACTCTAGTCCTATAATAAGGTCAGGAACAAGACAGGAATCACTTCCATTTTACAGATTAAAAAAGGAGGGAAGCGTGAAGAAAACAAAATTGGCCTGCATCTCACAGGTGATGTTGGAGTCCTACATGGAATCCAGATGTTCACATTCTCTGTACAACATGCTGCCTCCTAAGAGCAGTCAACCAAACGTTCATACATGAATACCTAGCTCTTCTCCAATTCATCAGAAAAAGTTCTTGGACCAAAAAATGTAATTCTCCAGTGCCCGGAACTCAGCTTCTTTGCAGAGCCACAGACCAATTCGCTCTGCAGGAGAAATTGGTATTGTGCTTAGCGTGAGGGTTGGTGACAGAGCCGCCAATGACCATTAAATTCTGCTTCCAAAGGCAAAAACCGTATAATGTTATACGCCTTTTCCTCTTCCTAATCTATTAGACACTGCAGCTAATTTCACGCCACACCTCATATTTGGTGTCTCTGGAATCTTAGACCAAGTCCTGGTCAATATGGAACAAAGGCAGGACAAACCACAAGAAAATTAGCAATCTATCCTAGGTCATTACCCACAGCTTCAATCTTGCCCTGCCCCCAGCAAATGAAAATTTCATCTACACCGCTAAGTGGAGCATCGAATGCAGAGTCTACCAGAAAAAAGCTGCTTCAGCAGCCACACGCTTTTTCAGACCTGAGCTCCCAGCGTGAGTTTATTGGGAGGCAAATGGTGAAACATACGTTTACCTGAAGGGACAACACACATCAAATTACCGGTTTCTTCAGGGAGTTTAGGTTTTATCTGATCCCAAGATGAGACCCTGGCAAGCTGTTCAGAAAAGGCAACAAAATCAAACTGACCAGGAATTTCCTGGAGGTCCAGTGATTAGGACTCCACACTTCCACTGCAGGGAACACAGGTTCCATCCCTGAGTCAAGGAACTAAGATTCCCCAGGCCATGCAGCCAACAAGAATAACAAAAAAGTGACCCCATACTTTCCTCTTGGAGTAAAGATCCTTTGAAAGAAGTCCATGGATGAGCGATTTTCAGTTCAGATCATATGCGGGAGTTTTTTTTAATTCAAAAACTGGGGCCGCCTGATGTTTTCCTAAAGCTCCCCACGTGATTCTGGTGCACAGTAAAATTCTCAATTTGTCTACCTGTTTTTCAGCCTTGGGTTGTGGCTTCTGGTGCATCTCATGAATCCATCACATGAGCTGCACCAAAACCAATTCCAAACGTTCTAAGAACCCATTCAGCAGTGCAAACCACAGTGGCAGTTACCACAAGAGAAAATCTAACACTGGATGTCAGAGAGCTGTCTGCACTTCAGAAATGCAGGAAAAAAAAATCTATGTCTAAGTTTGTCATTTTCATCAACTGGGGTAGAATTCATGTACAGGGGGCCCAGTGGTATAGAATCTGCCTGCCAGTGCAGGAGATGCAAGAAATGCAGTTTCGACCCCTGGGTGGGGAAGATCCCCTGGAGGAGGAAATGGCAACCCATGCCAGTATTCTTGCCTGGAGAATTCCATGAACAGAGGAGCCTGGTGGGTGGCAAAGAGTCAGACAGGACTGAGTATGCTTGCACACCATACTTAGAATTCTCATACAGCTTTGAGAACAAGGCTATTTTCTGTTCTCACAGTGGTTAGCACACAGGCTTGAGGTATCAAGTATGTCTAAGAAACCCATCAAGAAAACATTAAACTTTTGATTAGAGATGCCCAGTTGAATGCTGGCCTACAGCTACACAAGTCGGTCACCTTATTTGCATGCATGAGCGTGAAGAGGGTGTGTTGCTGGGACACAGAAAAAATAAGCAAGGTGGTCAAACTCAAACTTTCTGCCCCAAAGGCCACACCTTTCCAGCAAGCTTCCTGCCAGGGGTAATGGTAGACACATACCTTGAAAAACCTTTAAAAGCTGAGCCGGTGCGGGGTGGTTTCAAATCATCGCCCAACTAGAGAAATGCTAACCAGCTGAGAAGTCGGGGTGGGGGTGGGAGGGAGTGAAGGCTGCTCCCACAAACAGCTCTGACCTATTGGGCGATATTACCACCTTTAGCCCCAAGTCTCTGCCTCTTGATGAAGGCCACATCTTAAGAACTGTCAGGATCTTTTTTTAGCAGTAGGATAAAAGGGAAATGAAACGAGAAAAGTAAGTTTGTCAGCCAACCCCAATGCCCCCGAGCCGGTCTCACCTCCCCGCGTCCAGCTCCCGGCCCGCAGAGCCGCCCATGTCTGTCAGGCTCGCAGCTGAAGCAGCCAGCTCTCCAGAAGGCCTCTTGCCGGCCCCATCCCCACCGCCAGAGCCACCGTTGCAGCTCTTCGTGCGAAAGAGGCGACTGAGGCGGATTTTGAGGGAGCCCTTCCGAGAAAGGCCGGCGAGTGGCCGGAGGGGCCCAGGAGGAGGCGGCGGCGGGGGAGGCTGCTGCGGCTGCTCCCCTCGACTCAAGCGCCCGGGAGGGACCAAGTCCTGCATCGGGAAGGGCACCGGGGGTAACTCAGGGCCAGGGGGCTGCAGTAGAAGCCGGCCGCCCCCTCCTCCTCCGCGGCCCGGGCTGCTGAGCTCCTCTTCCGAGCAGCTGTTAGTCTCCAGGCTCTCTGCCTCCGACTCCAAGCCCTCCAGGACCAGCAGCGCGTCGCTCGTTTCCGTGGGGTCCTCCCCGGCCTGCGGGGCGGCAGCAGGAGGCTGGGGCTGCGGAGGGGGCGGCTGCGGGGGACACGGGCACGGGCAGCAACCCCCGCCGACCGTCTTGACCCCCGGCCCCGCCGGCTGCCCGAGCCCCAGAGCGGCCAACTGCGCCTCTAGTCCAGCCGCCGGGCCCCAGGTCCGCTCCAGCGCCAACCCCGGCGGCAGGGCCTTGGGGTCCAGGGCACAGCGGTGCCGGGGACACAGCAGTTCCGAGGGTCCCGGCTCCTGGGCCGCCTCTGCGTCCTCCTCCTCCGGCGGCCGACCCACGTTGCGGAACACCATCAGCTGAGGTGGCCTGGAGCCCCGCGGGCCGGGCCGCGCGAGGAAGGGTGGCGGCGCGGGGCCATGGCCCGGGGGCGGCGGCGGCGGGCCTGGCTCGGGGGCCGCCTCTCCATAGCCGAGCAGGCGGCTCAGGACGCGGTACGAAGCGGCCGCCGCCGCCGCCTCGCCATCCCGGAGCTCGGCCCCCTGCATCGGAGAGAGGGAGGGCGGGCGGCTGGGAGCAGGGCTGGGGTGGGGACTAGGCCGGGCCCCGCCGGAGCCCCGCCCGCCGCGGCCCCCGGAGCGACAGCGCTAACGGCCGCCGCGGCCTCTGCCTCATAGAGGGGGCGGGGGGCGCGCGGAGCCCAGCGCGAGCCCAGGCCGCGCGTCGCCGCCACCGAGCACCACCCCCAGATGGCGTCACTTCCGGGAGATGGTGGTCACGCCCCCTCCCCCAGGGCTTGCTTGCCCTGGCCTCTTCAGAGAGTGACGTTGAGCGAAGCCTGGGCCGCTATTGGTCGTGAGCTGCTTCTCGCCTGGGCTTTGGTCCTCAACCCCGATCCTGGTTTTTCACTTCCCAGGCGCTCTGAGCGAAACCACCCCTTCGGGTGAGGGTAAGATGGGATGGCCCTGGAAAGCCTGGTATCGTCCTGGGAGAGAGCCGCTGGCCTTGAGAGGACAATACCTCTGGCTCTGGTCCTACCTATGCAGCTTGGGATGTGTGACCGTGGCCGGGTCATTTGTTCATTGACTGTATCCCCGCCTTGGCATCCAGTGAATATTTATAGAATGACACATGAGGAATATGTTCTAGAGCCAGGCTGTGCTGATAAATGTTGAACAGCCGACTGAAAAGGGGAATGTATGCATATAATATATATGTACATAAATTGTACTGATGCTTCCTGGTGGCTCAGAGGTTAAAGCGTCTACCTGCATCTGCCCGCAGTGCAGGAGACCTGGGTTCGATTCCTGGGTCTGGAAGATCCCCTGGAGAAGGAAGTAGGTTTACTCCAGAATTCTTGCCTGGAGAATCGAATGGACAGAGGAGCCTGGTGGGCTGAAGTCCACGGGGTCGCAAAGAGTCGGACACGACTGAGCGACTTCACTCACTCACTCACTCACTCAAAGGATATGTAGCACAGAATTTACAAATAATAATGTATATTTGCAAATTCTTTATAACCAACTTATTCTCACAAAATACTTTCATTGATTTTTGCCAAACTCCTATATGGGTAGCCAAACTGGTTTCGGTTGAGGGGGGGAATGTAATTGCGACAGGGTTATTGGTTGATGTCCTCTGTGTCAGTGTAAGAAGAAAATGAATAAACAGAGACGTCTTAAGTGTCAATTATGGGAGCAACTTCCTTGCTGATCAGAAAACAGTTTTCAAATAACTGAAAGAATGTTTCCTCAAGCTTTGTCTATCCAGAACGTAGTGGCTACAGACATAATACATTCATTTAAAATCTGAATTATTATTCTTCATCACTTTCTTAAATCTAGATAAAGAAACAATAAATCAAGTCCCTTTCTGTAGTCTTTGCCAATTCTATGGTGCACAGATTCCCACCAAGGCTGGTTTCAATCTACCATCCTGACTTTATTGAATGCAGAGAATACTGTTATGTGGTAGTTTCATATTATGTAGCAGAAACAGTAATACAAATAGCCTCAAGAGCATAGGTAAATAATAACAGTAAGATTATTAAGAAGTGATGAGTTTGGGGAATTTATTACCTTTTTTAAAATACATTTAATTATAAGTTTGTATGATTTAATTTTCAATAATTGGCTGTGTTTAACAACTGGCTTACAGAATTTCTGAAATTTTGACAGTTGTCTTTCACAAGCCAGTCCCACATCACCACTACACTTCAGTTTTCTCCTCTGCAAACTCAGGATAAAGATTGCTCCTTTGCTTACCTGCAAGCATGCTGTGAAGATCAAATAAAATCAAGCCTGTGTAGAGGAGGTGTGACTGGAGGCAGGGAGACCAGTTTCTGCAGTCATCCCATGAAGAGATGTTGAGGATCCAAAGGATAAGGAGGAAGGATCGTCCAGCAGTATTTAGCAACTTTAGTACCTGAAGGTGCATTGAGGGGTAGATAGTCTAGCCATCTGCTCTGAGTTTTACAGCCAGAGAGACCTTTTAAAACTGAATATTCACCAGTAGCCTGTGATTATAACCCTCTGTGGTTTCTCGTTGTTCTTAGGCTAAAGATAGAACTCCTTAAGGAGGCCTTTGGGGTCCTGTGTGATCCGACCCCTGCTTCTCTGGCCTCATCTTTCACCAAGCTCCACCTTGTTCTCTCTGCCCTGCAGTTCCAGTAGCCCCTGGGTCAGGCTCACACACTTCATGGCCATCGCATACGTGATTCCCTTTTCTTGAAAGGCCTTTTCCCTCCGTTTTTTGCTTCCTACTTATCCTTCAAGTTAAACTTACTCCTTCCTACCTCAGGGAAATTCTCCTTGCCTGGGTAATTCCTCCTCACTGAGTTCTAAGACTACTCTTTTGTTGCACTTAATTGCACAAGTGTGATTTTCATGTGTCTGTGGAGTTATTTGATTAAAGTCTGTCTTCCCTACTAAACCTTCAGCTCTGTGAGAGCAGGGGTCTAGTTTGCTTTTTGTCCATCATGGACTCTCCAGTGCCAAGGACTGCCTGGCACAGAGTAGGCCCTTGATACATGGAATGATTGTTCCATGCTTGTAAAAGACTCCTAATAGAAATTGATCTCTGATTCTGCACAACAGAATTAATAAGCTCCCTTGCCCATGAAAAAAAACTGAAGTTACTTGCCTAAGGTCACACAGTCCAAAAAGGTGCAGTGTAATTCAAAACCAGTTCTGATTCCAGACTATATTTTCTACCCTCTCTCCCTCAGCTCCCTCTTAGGTGTCACTTAAGTTTCTGGAGAAAAGAAGAGAAATTGCTATAGGATCATAGAACACCACTCCAGTACTCTTGCCTGGAAAATCCCATGGACGGAGGAGCCTGGTAGGCTGCAGTCCATGGGACCTCGAAGGGTTGGACACGACTGAGCGACTTCACTTTCACTTTCATGCATTGGAGAAGGAAATGGCAACCCACTCCGGTGTTCTTGCCTGGAGAATCCCAGGGACAGGGGAGCCTGGTGGGCTGCTGTCTATGGGGTCGCAGAGTCGGACACAACTAAAGCAACTTAGCAGCAGCATAGAACACCAGAGGCCTAAGAAGATTACCCAAACAAGACCCTGGTTATTTCTGGAAAATTCTGGCTGGGGAACAGATGACCCCATCAATGCAAGGTCTTGAAGCTCTGCAGCACCCTCTGCTGTCCAGCTAATTTCTTGGCCCCAGAGGGAAGCTGGCCATGTCTGCCCCCTGGGTTATCTCCACCAGCCGAGAACACACGGAGGCCAGGGCAAGGAATGCTGCCTTTCTCCATTTCCTTAATATCCAGGCCTGTAGCCCAGTTCCTGGGAAAAAATATTGAAAAATAAGTTCCGAGTAAAGGAAGTGTATTTTTGTGTGAGTTGGATTTGTGTGAGTGTGTGTTGGGTGGATTTTGTGTCCATAGATACCTTTCTCTTGAGGGCTATATAAGTTGTCTCTGCAGTGGTAGAACCCTAGTTTTAAAGGTTTGCAAAGGACAACACAGAGAATCTAAACCAGTCTTGAGTTCACGCAGTCATTCAGCAGCGGCTTCTGGAGTGTGGTGATGAATGAAACAGGCACGGTCTCTGCCCCTCTGGAGCTTGCCATCTAGTTTGAGTCCTAGTCCTGCCACTTCCTGAACGTATTACCAAGAGCAAATAATTAAACACCTTTGAACCTATGTTTCATTTGTAAAAATAGGTCAATACCCCCTTGATGGGGCTCTTGTAGGGATTAAATGAAAACTTAACATGCAAATGCTACGTGTATGTGTGCTAAGTCACCTCAGTTGTGTCAGACTCTGCAACCCTGTGGACTAGAGCCCACCAGGCAGGTCGGTTCTTTACTACTAGCGCCACCTGGAAGACAAATGCTACACTGCTATACAAACATTAGTTGTTATGAAAAACTTCTTGGAGGAAAAAAAAACTATTATGTCTTCACCAAAAGTGTCCTGTTGGCTCTTGGCTAACGGTAACCAGTAATACCAAGAACGTGGAATGGGGCACTTGCTCACCACGCCTGCTCCCTGCCATCCCTCTCTCTGTTAGCACATGGGATCAGAGAGGCAAAGGAGGGAACTATGGATGTGTGATACGGTGTGACTGCAGTGACCACTTGCTGTAGGCATTATAGGGATTTTGTGGGGGGGGTTGTCCTCTAGCCTCCATCTTTTCCCCCACCCTTTACATTCCCAACGAAGGTTCCAAAGCAGAATTGATGTTTGTAGAGGCCACGTGTAAAGCAAGGGAAGTTTTTAGCAACCACCACCCAACCCTTCCTACCTGTACTCGGGGATCTGAGGCATCAAAGACTTCAGAAGGAGGGTGGGGCCGAGTAGGAAGGAAAGAAACTAACAACACATGCGCAGGAGCCAGATCAGTGGGTGTCGGATCAGCAATGGGAAGGTGGTGGAAGAGGGACGAGAGGACGGCTGAGGCTACGTTTGGTGGCTGACTTCAAGAATCCACCCCCTTCTGGATCCAAGGAGGCTGCCTCAGACAGTGCTAACTCTGGGCTTTCCAGTTACTGTGTCCAACAGGGAGAGGGATGTGGTGGGTAAGAAGACTGGGAAAAGCAGGAGAGGTTAGCCACGGTCTTCACGAAAAAGAAAGAAGACAGGGCTGGGGAGGACAAAATGAAGGTGAAAGAAGCGGAGAGAAAACTGTCTACTCTCTTACCCGACTCCACCTCCACCAGGACTCCCCCCACCTCCAGGCGTTTGTTGTTTGTTATTTTGTTTCATTTTGGCCACACTGCTTGGCATGCAGGATCTTAGATGTTCCCCGACCAGGGATCGAACCTGTTTCCCTGAAGTGGAAGTACAGAATCTTAACCACTGTGATGTAGGAAAAGGAAGGCTCCCCTGGGTGGGGTAGTGGACACCTGCTCCATCACAAGCAACAGCGTGATCCTAGGGAAGTTGCTTCAGCTCTGGTCCTTGCTTTCCTCCTCTATAGTGAGGCTTTCTTGAGGTCTCTAAGGATGAATAACAGGGTGATGGTACGGGGTTGATGTTTTTGGATCCCAAAGAGTGTGGATTCTTGAAGTCAACCACAAAACAAAGCCTCAGCCTTCCTCTTTGCCCCTCTTCCACCACCTTCCCATTGCTGATCCGACACCCACTGATTTGGCTCCCGTGCTTGTGTTATCTGGTAGTTTCTTTCCTTCCCACTCGGCCCCACCCTCCTTCTGAAGTCTTTGATGCCCCAGATCCCCGAGTACAGGTAGGAAGGGTTGGGTGGTGGTTGCTAAAAACTTCCCTTGCTTTACACGTGGTCTCTATAAACAACAATAACAACAACATCTGCAAACCAGGAAGAAAGCTCTCAGGAGGGAGTCAAATTGGTCAGCACCTTGATCTTGGATTCAGTAGCCTCCAGAACTGTGAGAAATATACTCTTATTGTTTAAGTCACCCAGTCTGTGGTATTTTGCTGTGGCAGCCCCAGCTCACTAATACACTGATGGTATAATTTAAGGCTGAGTCTGAGCGCCTGAGAACCACGAAAGCCAGTGGTATAGTTCTTGTCCAAAGAGCAGCAGGCTCAGTACTCAGGAAAAGTTGACTGCAGGTCTGAAGACAAGGGAAAAACCAATGTCCCAGGTGGGACATGGTAGGGGAGTCAGGGCTCTGGGTTTGAGTCTCAACTCAAATGGAGCAGCTAAGTGAGTCTCTGAGCCTTACTGTTTATGAAATTGGGATAAGAACATTCAGCACAGGTGGGTGTGAGGAAGATTCATTGAGATTGAGACAACACACATGAAAAAGACTTTGTACACTGCCACAGTCTATACACACACCACTTAAGGTTCTATTGAGCTCTTTGGCCCACCCCTCCCCATCCCTAGTCTCAAATTCCAGTTTAGCAGCACAGTGTCAGGGTGAGGGGGGTGCGGGCACAGGCAGCTAGAGCAGATTGCGGGGAGCGGCAGCTTGGCCCTTTATCATGGCCGTCGAAATTGCTGCCAGGAGGCTAAGTGGAGCAGAGGAGTGGAGAGAGGGGCACAGGCTCATCTGCGGTTGCTATGGCGCCCCATCCTGGATTTGCCCATCTCTCCTAATGGAGCAAAGGGCAGAGGGAGGGAGGGAGGGAGGAAGAGACAGAACTGCTGGTCCCTTGTCTCCCCTCCCTTCTGTGTCTCTCTGGAGCAGATGTACAGTGGGGAGTAGGGGGAGGGAGCCTGGATATTGGATAAGAGCGGGAGGGAAGAGTGGTGTGCCAGGATTAAGAGGGTTTGCAGTGAGGGGCCACACTGAGAGAGGAGGGAGCAGAGCCCTCATGCTGACGTCCAGAAGCCAGATGATGATGTTAGGAAAAAAAAAAAAAAAAACACCCGAGCAAGACAGCGTAAGCATGAGAGAGAGAGAGGAAGAGAAGAAACGAGGATACGAGGTGTGGAAGCACTGCAGCCAGCAAATTCCGCAGGCAGCCTGGACCCCAGGGCCCTGCAGGCTGCCCTGAGGATGGACACCAGGACAGTGGCTATGCCTTCTCCGGCGGCAGGGCTGCTAGGCTGCTGTTTCCTCTTTGGCTGGGCTCTGGGGGTTCCAAGGACCCTCCGCTCTCTGCCTGCACTGTCCTCCAAAGTCAAGCCAGGGTCTGTACCCTTTTGGGTGCCCCCAGAGGGGGCTGAGGCAGCTCTGGCTTTTCTCTACTCTGGAGATCCTCAACAGCTGTCTGGGGCTAACTGCAGTGAGCGCTATGAAGCTCCTGGGGCAGGAGCCAGACCAGGGCTCCCCCCAGTCCTATGGAGGGCAGCAGGCACTGTGACCCAGGCCGCCAATTTCCTCAACATGCTGCTACAAGCCAACGACATCCGGGAGTCCAGTGTGGAGGAGGATGTGGAATGGTACCAGGCACTGGTCCGCAGTGTAGCCGAGGGGGACCCAAGGGCATACCGGGCTTTGCTGACTTTTAACCCTCCACCGGGGGCCAGCCACCTGCAGCTGGCCCTGCAGGCCACCCGGACTGGGGAGGAGACCATCCTTCAGGACTTGTCCGGGAACAGGGTGCAGGAGGAGAGCTCAACTGGAACCCTGCACCCCACTGACCTGCAAAAGCGGGTGCTGACCAATGACCTAGGGAGCCTTGGCAGCCCCAAGTGGCCACAGGGGGATGGATATGTCGGGGACGTGCAGCACGTGAGACTGTCTCCTCCTTTCCTGGAATGCCAGGAGGGTCGACTGCGTCCCGGCTGGCTTATCACACTCTCAGCCACCTTCTATGGACTCAAGCCAGACCTCAGCCCGGAGGTCAGGTAAGCGGGTTTGTGCAGGATTTGATGCTATTGTGGCTCTGTGGAGGTGGCGGGGGAGTGGAGCTCCTAGCTGTGCATAGGCTACTTGGTATGCACATGTGCGTCTGGGGGACATAGATGTGTGTATTTGCCTTCAGCTGTGTATATTTGCAGTTGACTCTAGGAATCTATGTGTTAACATATACAGGTGTGTGGACGATCAATCCATTTACATATAGGTATACACACGTGTGCGTGTGTACTGATGGGGGCACAGCTGGGCATAGGTCCTGGTTCTCAGATCTGAGTAATAGGTACAATGAAGAAGATAGCCGTGACAATCTGTGTACCGGCTTCTCGGAGGAGTCAGATGGGTGTCCCAGGAGTGAAACCCGCTACTCTCTAGCAATCTAGAACTGGAAAAGGAGGCTTCTGCAAGTGAAGGAAAACACCTTGGGGGAGGCTTGTAACCATGGCCCTTTCTGCCCAGAAGTTGGCCGGGTCCCAGCATCACTCCCATGGCTGTATTCTTACATCAAGTCCTGACCCAGGAGCCTGTGATGCTCCTCAAACAATTGACCTCCTCCCTCAACCGGAGTAAAGAGCTGAGTGGGAGCCGTGATGGGAAGGAGGGGGCAGGTGGATACTATACCGCTAGACATTCAACAATCAACGTTGTTTTCCCAGCTCTGTGTCCCCATTCATTGTCCCCAGCAGAGTTCCTCTCCTGGCCACAGGCAGCCTGGCTTTTTGCCAGCTCTCTCCCCATTGGGCTCAGAGCCAGGGTTGAGAGCCCTGGGGCCAGGCAGCTCTTGAATCTGGGCCCCTCTTTTCCATATCTCCTTCACTGTGATCAATTCAGACCTGGTTTGGGCAGAGCGGGGCGTTGTTAAGAGCTGAGCTTTGTGTGCCTGTTTGAGTGTGAGTGTGTATACACACAGTGGGGAAGTGTGAAAATCCCTTTCAGACAGATCATCAGAACCGCAGCTCTCATATGTCTTGCCCACTCCCTTTACCCACTGATAGAAATCAGGAAATGCTAGGATGTTGAAAAGCTGAGGGATGGGGGGTGGGGCAGGGGGAAAATCTAGTGGGAGGAGGATTGTTGCTGCAGAGACAGCGAGGGTTAACAGCACTGGAGAAGTGGCATGCAAGTGTGCCCTGTCTCCTGGCACACTATAGCCACTGTGCTAAAGTGCATAAAGCTTGCGTTGCACCAGGATCTGAGATCCAAGGATACATGTCCTTGGCACCCTTCAGTATACCCCTAACTGTCAATTCACTGCCCTAGGGGGCAGGTGCAGATGGATGTAGACCTTCAGAGCGTGGACGTCAATCAGTGTGCCAGTGGCCCAGGCTGGTACTCTAACACACACCTGTGTGATCTCAACAGCACCCAGGTAAGGATACAGAGGGTGGAGTATGGGTTTCCTACCTCCCTCCCCCTTTGCCATCATGCCATCAGGAGCAGCTGACAAAGGCACACCAGCCTCTCAGGGCTTCAGGGAAGTCCCTATTGATGAGACAGATAGAGGTGAGATACTAGGCTATTTAAAAGGGAGGACACTTACAGCCTAGCCCCATCCCCCATCTGAGACAGCCACCTTCATTCCTTTGAATCTCAATGTGCCTCCCTGTCTGCTCTCCCTTCTGGTACTGGGTGCTTCAGGATCCCTTCCCAAGACCGCTTCCTGAGCGTCTATTAATCATCCCCTTTCCTTTTCCTGAACCACATTCTCCATGTCAACAGAGCTCTGGGCTCCTTCTAACCCACAAAGGACCCTCTGTTGGGTGTTTGTTGAAATAAGTGGAATCGGGATGTAGGAGGAGTGTAGGAAAAAGTTGAGATGTAAGAGGATACTAACCAGAGAAGGAGCTTGAAGAGCTCTGGGACTGGTAAAGGTGATGGAACCTGCGCCAGGTGCTGGCAAAATCAAAGCCGTGGGTGCAGGAGAATCTGGATAATGGAAAGCAATGGTTGGTAATCCTGCAAACCCACTACTGGGCAACTGGGAGGCCAGTGAACTAATCCACTCCACAGTAACACTGACTGCATGCTTGTTCCTGAGCTGAACCAAAGCCAAGGCGAGCCCTGCAGCCTGCTGGGAAGTGGAACGGGTTTGGGCATCTGCTGCTCTTCAGGGCACATGTGTCTGAAGCTATACATCCAGGGATGCATAAAGGCTCCCATTGTCCAGTGCACTTTTAAACCCAGCCACATTCATGTCTCTGGGTATGCATTTGTCTGATGGTGCAGACTGTGGAAGGAACAGAGCGTTTACTAGCAATCTGAGCAGAGGGGAAAGTTGGGCCACGATTTCAGAAGCACCTTTTAGGTGAAGTCAGGGGCTGGATATGGACTCTTCCTTCCTTTGCCCCACTGCTATCTGTTCCTGGCCACTCCCTACAGTAGATCTGACCTCATCCATGTGCTTATCTTCCCTGCCTGGCTCCGAGGTCTGCTCTGTCTCCTGCTGAGCAAACATCAGTGGGTGGAGTTGGAATAAAGAGCTGGCCTTGGCATCCCACCAGCCTGGCATTAGCCTGGCATTAGGGCTGGGGAGAGCAGCCCTACACCAAAGGCAGATGGCCCTAATAGAGGAAGCTGCTCCCCTGTGGGTGCTTTTCAACCCACCTGTGTGCCAAAGAGGGAGGCTGATGTTGACCCTTTGAAGCAGGATGTAGGCACACAGGTGTGGTTGATCTCAGAGTTCTCTCTGCTTCCACCGCCCCAGCACCTTGCTCTAGCAACAGCTGGGGATTGGGAAATGGGACCTATGAGGCTCCTGTCACAGCTAGTCTGGATAAAAGGCTGATCCGTCTCCAAACTCTGTGTTTGGAGGTCTCTTTGATAAGAGAGACAATGGTGGGGTCAGGGTAGGGTTTGCAGGGAGGGAAGCCTTCCCCAGGACTGGGGCTCCCCAGCGTAGACCCAGAGGCTGTGGATAGGAGGGTAGATGGCCCTCCAACTCTTGCCGGCGGGAAAGCCCCATATAAATAAATACCTATGGTGCTTGTTGGCCCACAGTGCGTCCCCCTGGAGAGTCAGGGCTTTGTCCTTGGCCACTACCTCTGCCGCTGCCGACCTGGCTTCTACGGGGCAAGCAACTCCTTGGGTATGTAACAATGGTGAGGGACAGGCAGGTGTTTTACAGGCTGGGCTGATTGGAGGTGGGTATCTGTGGGAGAAAGGCAGCTTGGGGTGAGACACTGGGAGAAAAACTTGTGGGGCCAGGGCAGACTGTCGAGAGAAGCAAGAGACACAGGCAGGGTCTAATTTGGGGGTGTCTATGCCTTCTGAGAATGAGCCTAAAACATGGCAATTTGATGCAAGCTGACCTCATGGTGAGTCCTAGCCTGGTATCACCTCTTCTCCTGCCTTCTCCTGCAAGTACTCACTTCCTCATTCCTTCCCCCAGGGGCCACAGACCCTAAGAGGGCAGGATAAGAACTGTGCCAACCATGAGGAGAGAAGGCTGGGGTCTCAGGATGCCCCAGCCACGCCCCTCTCCCTGTACCCATCTTGTTCATTATAGGCTCAGAGGAGGGTTCTGCCCAGCCTCCTGGGCAATTTGGGTCCCCTCAAGGCAGCCCTGGGAGGCTGCTGCGCTGCCAACCATGTGCCGAGGGCTGTGCCAGCTGCCTGGATGCCACGCCGTGCCTGGCGGAGGAAGCCCCCACACTGAGGGCAGCGGTGCTGGCCTGTCAGACGTGCTGTATGCTGGTCGTCTTCCTGAGCATGCTGGTCTCCTATCGCTGCCGCCAGAGCAAGGCAAGCAAGGCCCCACACCTCTCTTCTCTGCACATGTGAATCTCTAGCATCAGGGGGAGACCAAAGACTACCTAAGGCTAGAACTTGGAAAATACAAGTTTGATCCTTAATCTAACTCATTCTGTGACATTAGACAAGTGACCTCACCACTGTAGACCTGTTTCCTCACCTGTGCAATGAAGTCGCTGGACTTGATTCAAAACACTGTGTAGGCACTAGGGGAAGTGATCTGGTCCCTTATGGAGCTCCCAGTTGAGTGGAAGAAGCAATGACAGCACAGTAAGACAGGGGCCAGGATGGAGGTGTCAGTTGCTGGGGCAGGTCAGACAGGGGACCCCGTCATCCCACCTGAGTGGTGTGGGATGCCTTTCTGGAAAACATGACACTTGAGCCAAGCTTGAAGGTCAACTGACAGAGAAGGGAGTTTCTAGGCAAGGAAGCTGTCTGACCCAAAGCTTGAGGGAAATTCTGAGATCCCTTCTAGCTCCAGCAGCCTCTGATTCCAGCCCAGGTCTGCAGCAAGGCCCAGGGTGAGATTGGGAGGGGCATGGGGCTGCAGGGGCTATGTGAAACCTTGGCCTCAGCCAGGCTTAGTACCAGTGGAGCTAACAGCCTGTGGATGAAGAAGGCAGAGCTGAAGTTATAGGGGGAAGCCTTAGCTCAGGGCCACGGAGTGACCCCTCGAACAGACCTGAGACCCTCCTGCACCATCCTCCAGGCTCTATCCTCTTGCTGTCCTGCTTACATGCGTCTTTCTTTCCTGGGTTCACAGAGGATCCGGGCATCTGGAGTGGTACTCCTGGAAGCTATCCTTTTCGGATCCCTGCTGCTCTACTTCCCTGTGAGTGTGGCTGGAGCCTGACCCCACCTCCTGGGATCCCCCCCAGTCCCAACCTGGTACCCTCCACACTCCAGAATCTGTCCTCTGTATCCTGTGGGGGGATTCGGAGACCTCAAAATCCCCCTGCTCATACCTACAGGTGACAGGCTGGCCTAGTGAGGCTTGAAAGAGCTCTATGACCTGTTGTGTAACTTAGGAGAAGTTATCTAACCTCTCTGATAACAAAGCTGCTCCTCTGCAGAGTGGAGGTGATGATGTCTCTGTGAGGGGGCTGAGAAGGATCAGCAAGGTGCTTAGCGTAGGCCTGGCACCCAGGGCAAGTGCAATGGAGAGTGATTGTTTTTACCCCCTTCCCACCAGGTCTTCATCCTGTACTTCAAGCCCAGTGTCTTTCGCTGCATTGCCCTCCGCTGGGTCCGGCTGCTGGGCTTTGCCATTGTCTACGGCACCATTATACTCAAGCTTTATAGGTAGGGTCTGGGTAGGGCCTTGTTCTCATGCAGCTCCCTCCAGGCCCCCCCAACTCATTTATGGGATGGAATTCTTCACTGCCAGACCCCCTACCCACTCTACTCCCCTGGACCCCCAAGGCCTGCTCCCGTCCCTGTAGCCCTCCCCACCATCTAACTTTTTTTGAGGGGGCGGTAAGAGGAGGCAGTGACCCATGGAAGGGATGGGAGAACAGGGATGTGTGGAGGGGAGGGAAGCAATGGCCAGAGGTGTCCCCGCTCCCTGCGTCTACCAGCCACACCCTGACCCCTGTAGAGTGCTCCAGCTCTTTCTGTCTCGAACGGCCCAGCGGGGCCCCCACCTGAGCAGCGGGCGGCTGCTGCGGCGTCTGGGGCTGCTCCTGCTGCTGGTGCTGGGCTTCCTGGCTGTGTGGACGGCAGGGGTCCTGGAGCCAGGCACTCAGCACACGTCCCTGGTAACACGAGGCCACACACCCACGGGACTCCACTTCTACTTCTGCCACCACGACCGCTGGGACTACATCATGGTGGTGGGTGAGTTACTCCCACAGAGTCCAGCCTCACTCTGGTCCCCCGCCCTGTACCTCCAAGGGTTCTTCCGCCTGTACCTGGACCAGGTTCCCCCCAGAACCCCCTACAGAGAAAGGGGTGGTGTGACTGCTGAGGTGGTACCTGGCTCTGTCCCCTCCTCCCTTCCCTACAGCTGAGATACTGCTCCTGTGCTGGGGCAGCTTCCTCTGCTACGCCTCCCGGGCTGTCCCCTCAGCCTTCCACGAGCCACGGTACATGGGCATTGCCCTGCACAACGAGCTGCTGCTTTCTGCCGCCTTCCACGCAGCCAGGTGAGGACAGGCCCTCCTACCCACCACGCCTTCCACCCTAACACCATTCCTCACCTCTCCCAGGTGAGGGTACCCCCCATCCCACAACCCTGCTGGCAACACCAGCTACACCACAGCAAGATGAGGAAGGTCCTCACATGGAGTTCTCTCCCTACCCTAAAGACATGCTTCCTGTACCCTATGTCTCACCCAACACCCTAAGTGCTCTCGCATTCCATCCCCCACTGCTCTCCTCCCGACACGGGCTCCATTCTCCCTGCCTTCTTCCCCTCACACCTCAGCCGTCCCAGCAGCAGACCTGCTATGCGTGTCCACAAGGACCTGGCCCTGTGGTGAAGGCAGAACCAGCCCACGGGGCGGTTCATAATAGTGCTGTAAGCAGCCAGAGAGGGCAAGCTGGAGTAGTCTGGGAAGGCTTCTTGGAAGTGGGGATTAACGTGAGCCCTGAGGTGGGAGGGCAGGAAGAAGGAAGAGTGCCCTCCCCACTCCACTGAGCACCTGCAGGAGGTCAGGGCTGGGGTTGGGGGGAGAGCCACTGGGACAGGTGAGAGGGAAGAGGCCGCTCCCACCTGCAGCTAACCATCACCCCACCGCCACCACCACCTCGCCCCCAGGTTTGTGCTGGTTCCCTCCCTGCACCCGGACTGGACGCTCCTCCTCTTCTTCTTTCACACCCACAGCACAGTCACTGCCACACTGGCTCTGATCTTCATCCCTAAGGTGAGGTCTTCTCTGGCCTCGAAGTGAGGTGACCCCGGCCCTTTTGCCAGGGGCATTGTGGACCAGTGTGTCCACAGTGCCCTCTCCAGGTCAGGGCGAGAATGACACCTGGGCCCAGAGGGATTTGGAGCCCACCCATGGACGGAGAAGCCTAGTAGGTTACAGTCCACGCGGTCGCAAAGAGTCGGACACGACTGAGCGACTTCACCTTACCTTACCTTACCTTAGGAGTTGGCTAAGGGCTTCCCTGGTGGCTCAGATGGTAAAGAATCCCCCTGCAATGTGGGAACCCAGGTTTGATGTCTGGGTGGGGAAGATCCCCTGGAGAAGGGAATGGCAATCCCCTCCAGTATTCTTGCCTGGAGGATCCCATGGACAGAGGAGCCTAGCAGGCTACAGTCCTTGGGGTTGCAAAGAATTGGACAAGACTGAAGTGACTTAGCACGCATATAGGAGTTGGGGAAGAACGCTCTGTCTCCAATCCCTGGGCAAGGGAAATAAGAGCTAGAGCTGAAGGGGGTCCTTGTAACACAATTGGAAGGTTGGCAGACACTGAAAATCAACTCGGAAGCAGTTACAGAAGATAGGTGAGGGGGGCTGAAGGATGTGGCTAGGAACTGTGGGCACAGGGTATTAGACACCCCTGGTCTCTAAGTTAGAGAAAATCAGGAAGGATGAGGTGCAACAATACTCTTTGGACCTCCAGAATCCCAAATCAGAGAAGGGGTTGAGGATTTATGGAGTAAATACGTATGCCACAGGGTAGGGAGCCAACAGGAGTCTTTTTCCTGATCATGCCCACCCTGGCCAGCTCCGGAAGCCGGGGGCTCCTCCCCGAGAGGAGATCTTGGATGAGGTGTACGAGGACGAGCTGGACCTGCAGCGCTCAGGCTCCTACCTCAACAGCAGCATCGCCTCCGCCTGGAGTGAGCGCAGCCTGGACCCCGGAGACATTCGGGTAGGTGCTGCCCTCCTGACCTCCTCTTGATGCTACTTAGGGCCTGGACAGCGAGCAGTGATGCCCTGCCACTCGGGCTGTGTGCCACTGCAGGTCCCCTGTCCTCCCCCTAGCTTTTCCTCTGAGACTTGCCTCCCTTTCTTCTCCACCATTGCCCCAAGCTGCTTCTCCTGCTTCGACACAAAGGAGACCACACACATGAAAAGATGCCCCCAAATACCGAAACTCACATCCTGAGGCCCACTTGGCAAGGTAGAGGCAGAACCATGAGTGGAGCGCAAATCACCTGTGTCCTCCACTCAACAGGGCCACCATGAGTGGCAGACTAAGAAGCCCCTCAGCCCCCAGCACACCCAGCAGCTAGTGCTCCTAGGGCCATTAGGGTTGGGTGATTCAGCCAGTGGCTACCAAGGATTTCCATACCAGGATCCTCTTTCCTTGGACTCAGCAGTGTTAGAGAAAGGAAGTGCTTCCTGAGTCTTCCATCAGGAGAGCATTCTTACCTTATTTTTCTGCTTAAGAATATCATAATGGTGATAGCAACCCTGATGAGAGGCTCACAGAGTAGGAAATAAAGAGACTGGCAGTAAAGCTCATTGTTTTGTAGAATCTACAGTGGGAACAGTCTCAGGAAGCCATTGGGTCCATCCCTCCACCTTCCCTGAAGCCCCCTCCACATCTGACTTGTTTACATCCCCCAATTCCTTCCTTGTCTCAACTGCCTCCGTGTTCTCCTCACCCTCTGAGTTCTGCCTGTGTCCTGCCTCCTGGGGATAGGTTGACCTGAGACCCCAATCTATCAGGTAGGCCTAAGTGGAGGCAGGTGGCTATTGCCGCGTGGGTGCCATCCTTGACCCTCCAGCTTGGGGATCAGCAGTGGGTGTGGTCTCCCTGGGCTCACTGTGGGGAGAGCGCCAAAGTAGAAACAGCTTTCAAAGCCCCATCCTGTCACTTACCGTTTTCACACCCACTGGTCGCACCACTTCTCTTAAGGCAGTGAACACTAGGCAGTCAGATTTCCTTCCTTTATTGAAGTAGAGGCTCAGAGAGGGCAAGAAAATAGCCTTGAGGCATACCATAGGTCAGCAGCCTCAAACCCAGGTTTCCTGTGCGCCAAGCTGGGACCGCCCACCAGACCACAGTGCCGGGTAGAAGGCAGGGCCCTGCGTCCTCAGGGTTGAGTGGGTCGGGCTCAGGACTAGGTTGGTGTTGGCCCTGCAGAAACGGAGAGGTGAATTTTCTAAGTGTTTTAAAAGCCAGGAAGGGACACTGCTTGGTGGGAAAGCGTTCCCCCAGAAAAAAGGGTCTTAGCACCAGCTGAGGGGCAGAGCAGCGCGGCCAGGGGATGGAGAGGATGGTCCTCACGCCGGCTCGCTCTCTGGCCCCCAGGACGAGCTGAAGAAGCTCTACGCCCAGCTCGAGGTTCACAAGACCAAGGAAATGGCCGCGAACAACCCCCACCTGCCCAAGAAGCGGGCCAGCTGGCGCCAGGGCCTGGGCCGCTCCTTCATGAGGTACCTGGCCGAGTTCCCCGAGGCGCTGGCCCGCCAGCACTCCCGGGACTCGGGCTCCGCGGGCCGCGGCAGCCTGCCCGGCTCCTCCCGCCGCCGGCTGCTCAGCGCCAGCCTCCGGGAGCCCGCCGCGCCGCCCGGCCTGCGGAAGTCCCGCAGCGCCTGCGAGCAGGACTGTGACCCTCACGGGGACCACAGCCCGCCTCTGGTCGACTCGCTGCTGCGGAGGAAGCTGGCCCGCAAGGGGCCGCGATCCGACAGCCGCGAGTCCGGCGAGTCGGCGGCCGGGCCCCCCGCGCTGGGCTTCAGGTCGGCCAGCGCCCACAACTTGACGGTGTGCGAGCGGCTGCCCCGCGCCCGGCCCGCCTCGCTGCACAAGTCGCTGAGCGTCGTGGCCGGCGCCAGGGAAAAGGCCCTGCTCGTGGCCAGCCAGGCCTACCTGGAGGAGACCTACCGGCAGGCAAAGGAGCGGGAGGAGAGAAGGAAGGCAGAGGCCGCCTTGGCCAGCCCGGCGCGGAGGCCCTCGGCCCGGAGGCTGGAGCGAATTCGAGCGGCCCCCGTGTCGGCCCCACCTTCCCCGGCCAAGAGCCGCAGCGTGGACAGCTCCCACATCTCCGGACGGCTGCACGGGGAGGCCGCCAGCAGGCTGCCGCACGCACCCGTCCGGCACCAGATCTCCACACCCATCATGGCCACGTCCGGCCCGGGCCTGGGGGAGCCAGGGATGCTGTCTCCCACCTCCACTTTGGCCCCAGCTCTGATGCCAGCTCCTGCCCCTGCCCTGGCACCCATCCCAGTATCCCCACAAAGCCCCAATCTACTTACCTACATCTGCCCCTGGGAGAATGCAGAACTGCCAGTGAAGAAACAAAACGTGGCTCAGGAAGGCCCCTCGGGGCCAGAGCAAGGCAACCTGTCTCATGTCCCAGCTCGGGCCCGTCTCTGGAGGGCCCTCTCTGTGGCGGTAGAGAAGAGGGGCCCTGGGGAGAACGGGATAGACACAGAGGATGGGCGTCTCCAGGGGGAAACTGAGGAGGATGAGGACAGGCCCAAGGTCTTCTCTAAATCCCACAGCCTCAAGACCCCTGTCCAGCAGGGTTCCATGCGCAGCCTGGGCCTGGCTCTCAAAGCTCTGACCCGTTCTCGGAGCACACACAGAGAGAAGGAGAGCGGGGAAGGGAGTCCTAAGAAGGAGGAGAAGGGCCGAGCTTCTGGAGAGGGTGTGGGGGCATGCCCCAGATCTCCCAGGCCAGGCCGGCCCAAGGGGGTGAGTAAGCAGGCAGCGCTTGCCCCCTGTGATGACGAAGAGTCCCTCCAAAACCAACAGAATGCTCACACCAGCAGGGTGCTCCAAGCCTGTCACCGGGACGGCCCCAGGGAGCAAGAAGAAAGAGGCAGGAGGACTTCCCGGTGTCTAGGGGAGGGGAAGGCTGAGGGCGCAGGTGAAACAGGCCCTGCCACACTGAGGCAACTCAGGCAGGGCACAGCTGGGGACAGAAATGCTAAGCAAGCAAAAGAAGCTCCTGTGGGGTGGCGGGAACTACCCAAAGCTGGCCTCCAGCCCCTGGGCAGTGCTGACCACAGGGTGACAGAAGTATGCCCCTGGGAAGTCACTGAGTCAGAACTGTGTCAGCCTGATGGTAGCAACAAAGCTGAAATCTGCCCCTGGGAGGTGGGCGGAGTCCCTGAGAAGGAGGCCCTAAGGCAATATCTAGATGCCTCCCAAAGTGAGAAGGAGAAAGCCTCAGAAAAATCAGAGCCCAAAGATGTGGTGGTTGTGGCTCGGAAAAAGCCAGAGAGGTTGGTCAGGGGTCAGGAGGCAGTTTGTCCTTGGGAGAGTGCTGATCATGGGGGTCTGTCTCCTGGGTCAGCCCCTCAGGACTCGGACAGAGCCAGGGGCAGGTCTGAGGCAGTGGGCAATGTGGAGCCTAGAGAGGTGGAGACGCATCGGTGGGAAGCCGCTGGCCCAGGAGCTTGTATATCTGACATCACCACTTCCTGGGAGGCAAGTGAAGGAGGAGAGACAGGGAAACCATCCCAGGAGGAACTCCCCCAGGAAAAGCAGAAAACCCCCAAGAAAACAATCTTCTGGAAAGAACAGAAACTGGGTGAAGGCTTGGAGTCTCTTTGTCAGTGGGAAAGGACAGATTTCCGGGGCCCCTCTGTGGTTTCTACTCAGGCTCCAGGAACCCCCGGTTGCTCGGGGAGTTTGGGCAGTAGCATCACTGAAATCTGTCCATGGGAGGCGGGAGATACTCCTGCCATCGGCAAGGCAGAGATCTGTCCCTGGGAGCTGGGTGATGAGGTGGTGGGGAAGGAAATGCTGAGTCAGGGTCCAGGTGGCAAATCTCCCCAGGAAAAGTGGGAAACCTCCAGAACAGGGAGCTTTGGAGAGATGGGGGGATGGACTGGGAAAGCAGTGCAGAAACTTAGCCAACAGCAGGAGTCAGTGTGTCCGTGGGAAAGCACAGCTGCTGGGCTCTCTGGCCCACATCTAGACAATTCCTCATCCAAAGCTGATGGCCAACTCCTCAGCAATAAAGGAAGTAGAGCAGCGCAGGTCTGCCCACCAGATCTCAGGTCAGAGGGAAAGGGAGCAACACCTGCCAAGGCAGAAGTCTGTCCCTGGGAGGTGAGTGAGAGAACGACAGAGGACTGGACATCAGGGCAGGCAACAAAAGGAAGAGAATCTCAAAAGGACAAGGAGGAGATGCTTGAAACAGGCATCAAAGCTAGCCCAACTTGGGCAAAGCCTGAGGGACAGATGCCAACTCAGGAAGCAGTCTGTCCCTGGGAGAGTGTGGACCCTGGCAGCTTCACCCCACAGCCTGGTCTTCAAGACACAGGTAGACCCAACGCCAGTTTCCAGGTGTCTGGCAGTGTGGAAAGCAAGACTGCTGAGATTTGTCCCTGGGATGTGGAGGAAACCCTGCCTGCCGAGAAGGCAGAGGTCTGTCCCTGGGAGGTGAGTGCTGGAGCTGGGGAGAGAAGGCCTTTGGGAATGGAGGCCATTAGGCAATTTTCAAGCAAAACGAGGAAGCCTTCTGCAGATTCTGGACCTAGCAAGAGAGCTGTTGCTACTCCAGAGAGGCAGGCCCAGGAGCGGGAACGGGCTTGCCCGTGGGAGAGCATAGATCCAGGGGGCTCCTCTTGGCATTCAGACACTCTGGGCACTGACAAGCCAAAACCTGGGCTCCAGGAGCTGGACCGTGCCGGGTGCAGACCAGTGGAGGTGTGTCCCTGGGAAGCGGAAGGAGCACCTACTAGTGAAAAAGTCAAGGTCTGTCCCTGGGAGGTGGATGAAGGAGCCCCTGGGAAGGAATTAGAACAAGAGATGAGAACTGATTCAGTAGGGCAGAGGGAGAAAATGCTAGAAAAGGGGAGACTCCCCTCCCTGGGAGAAGACAGATCGAAATGGGAAACACAGCTGAGTCCAGAGCAGGAAGCTGTGTGTCCCTGGGAGAAGGACTTGAGGGCACCCTCTGCTCAGGACCCTGAGGTCTCAGACGTGTCCAGCAGAGGGGCAGAGGAGCCCTCCCTGGAAATGAGTGATGAGTCAGCAGAAAAAGGGGGCCTGATACAAGACCCAAAGATGGACTCCTCCGCAGAACACATAGCCCCAGAAAAAGCAGAAGTCACTGCTGAAGAGCAGGAAAAAGCGAGCAGTGAACTACAACCTGTCCATCTACAGGAGAGCACGGCCCCCAGGGACTCCTCCTCCCACCCACATAGTCAGTGCCCTGTCCAACCTAAAGCTGGCTCTCAGACACTGCCCAGCGCTGGGGACAGGCTCGCTGAGGTCTGCCCATGGGACGCTTCCGCCACGGACGCTCCCAAACCTGACAGCAGGGCCAAGGCTGAGACCTGTCCCTGGGAAGTGACCAAAAGAACCCCTGAGAAAGGGGTGTCAAGACAGGATGGAGATGAGGAAACTCAAGAGGAGAAGGGGAAAGCCCCAGAAAAATCAGAGTACAAAGCTGTGGCCCTTCAGGAAAAGCCTGAGAGGGCAGATGGAAAGCAGGAACCAGCCCCACAAGCTTCTGACAGTAGCAAAGAAAGTCCCAAGGCAGCAGGCAGTGTGGGGGCCAGGGTAGCGGAAGTGTGTCCACGGGAAGCGCAAGAAGCTCCCCCTGATAAGAAAACAGAAATCTGCCCTTGGGAGGTGAGCCAAGAAACAGCAGAGAAAGGGAGATGTGAACAAGAGGTGGACAGAGAATCTCAAGGGCAAGGAGAAATGTTCCTGCAAAAGGCAGAATCTGGAGGGACTGAAGAACACTCTTCAGAAGAAGTAAAAGTCAGCGGAGAGATGGAGTCAATCTGCCCTTGGGAAGGCACAAGGTCAGAAGGGCTCTCTCCGCAGCCAGATGCTCCAGCCATGGACCAACCCAAAGTCAGTCCCCATGGAGCAAGCAGTATGGGGAGCCGGGTGGCAGAGCTGTGTCAATGGGAAGTCACAGATCCCGAAGGAAATAAAATAACAGGCACCATGGCAGACATCGACACATGTCTCTGGGAGGGAACTGGAGCCCCATCTGAGGAATCTGGTCTCCTGGCTTTAACAGCAACTCAGAAGCAAATGCTCTGCCCCACAGCCCCTGAGAACCCACCATGCCTTTTAGTCCAGAGACCTTTGGGTAGCTTCCTTCCAGACAGCAAAAGCCCCCGCCCCAAAGTGAACAAGCCAACCAGTACCTTTACTCTGGAGGGTGTCAGAGAACTCCAAGTCCCTTCAGAACCTGGGCCGATGACCAGCTTAGCCCCAGACCCAACCCTCCAAGAAGCTGAGACTCAGAAGTCTTCCTCCTTAACTGAAGACCAAGAAGTAGCTTCTGAAGCTCAACTTGAAGAACTCACCCCTCCACCTGTCTATTCTTAGGACTGGGAGTAACAACTACATCAGTGAGGTCATACACTGGGTGGCTAGCTTTCAGAACAGTCAAGGTTCTTTCCAAGTTCTAGGTGTTTCCAAAAAACTGAATCAAACAAACTTGGCCACTTTCCCTCTCCAAGAAGGCCAGAAGTCGACTTATTCCAAAGACAAACTGTACAAGAAGAGTGCAACTCAGACTCCAAAAGAAAGTACCATCCTCTCTTTACTTCCAATTCTTCTTCCTGCTCCAGAGGACAAGGGCCAGACCTTCTGCTTCTAATTAATCCTCCCATCCAGCTAGAGTACTCAACACAAGCCATCTATGACATCACTTGTAAAACTGTTAATGACAAAAGGGAGTCAGCTGTACCCGGGCAACACTTTCACAAAGATAGACCCATTCTTCTCTGAAGTCTCCCAAGGATATTTTTTGAGAAGAAACTAAACCACTCAAGGCATTGGCAACATAGGGGCTGAAGATTATAAAAGGTCACCACAGAAAGTTTAAAAGCTACTTAATTCAAGTTCAAAGGCAAATCAGGAGGAAAACTGAAATGGCTCAAAAGAGATCCCTGTAATGCCTTAAAGATCTTGTCATTTTGACTTTGGATCTCCAGTTTCTGCTTATTGATCCTCTTACCTGCCCTGCTTGACTGCTGAAGTAGAGTCAATCAAGCGCATTTACGTCCATATCAACACCTGGCATCCAAAGCAACCTAAGAGACAGGGAGCGTAAAGGGAAAGCCAAAGGCTCCAGGTCCTGCCCACGCAGGCCGAGGGATAGTTCTCCTTTCCAGACAGTCTCACAGTTGAAGAAGCTTGCCTTTTGCTAGCCTTCTTAGATGGCCTTCCCTTCTTCCTGCCCCAACTTTTGACAGTCTGCAGAGTTCACCCCTCTGCCTCATTCTCCTAGCCTTTCAGTACTGTCATCAAAGGGACTCCTCTCTGTTGTCAAATGCAACAGGAGCCTGGGAAATTTCTGGTTCTGAGACAAGAACCACTCCAGCTCACCTGCTCAGTAACAAGAGGCCCACATCAGTCTCTTTTCCAAGAAGCCTGAGCAAGAAAGGAGGTCCTGTTTACAGCCAGCACTGTAATTGCCCTCAGAAAGAGTAGTGGTGGGGGCAGGTTAGAGCCCAACGGCCAGGGAAAGGGCATCCTTAAGTACAAAGCCTTCTTTCTTAGGGAGCTCTTTCTTGTTCTATTCTTTCAAGCCAATTCAGGCTACTCTTACTTAAGCGGTCCTAGATAACAAGGGTGCTGGAAATAGGTGATACTACCAAAGGGAAATAAAAAAGGAGAAAAACACTGGTCACAGACATCCCAGATCTGGCAGAGGTGAGGGGGTGGAAATAGGCAGACTAAACACGGCAGAGCTGGGCAGGGACCCACCTTCTAACTGGACAGATACTGATGCCATTCACAAGGAGGAAAAAAGACAAAAGGCGGCAACCAAATACCCAATGGGAAAAAAAAGTCTGCATGTAAATAATATTCTAGGTAGCTACAGGGCTTCACAGAAAGTAGCAAAAGTGCTCCATTTCCAAAAAGGAGGAGAAAGCATGGAATAACCCACTTGCAGAGACCAGACATCCTCATTCCCTATGTAAGCTCTCCCTCTTACCTAGGAGCCCTTCCCCAGGCTTCCAGAGCAATGTGTTCTTGCTCTGGGCTGAATTCTCAGCCTCACAGCTTCTGTGTGTGTGTATACTCAGTTGTATCTGACTCTTCATGACCCCGTGAACTGTAGTACACCAGGCTCTCTGTCCATGGTTATTTTCCAGGCAAGAATACTGGAGTGGGTTTCCATTTCCTACTCGAGAATCTTCCCGACCCAGGGATCAAACCTGCATCTCTTGTATCTCCTGCATTGGCAAGAATTCTTTTCCCTTGAGCCACTTGGGAAGCCCTCATAGTTTCTGAACCAATGCAAATTCTGCACCTCAGAACAATCCCACTGAGAATGGACTAGCTGGGAACAGAAAAGTCGTCCCTGTAATCATGGCTGTGAAATAAGCCATGGGGAAAAAATAAAGAATGCTTTCTTGACTATGGTAGTTGTTTCTAGCTTATTTGTTATGGTAAATTTACTTTTTCAACATTTCTAAACATTAATAGTAGACACGTAAGGAAAAGACAGTGCCTGCTCTAATGTCCAAGGTAGGCACACTGCAGCCTTAGACTATGGGGCGGTCTGGCTAATCCTCAGCCAGTGTCCAGCTACATGGCTAGCACTGCAGATGGTCTCTGCCCAGCCCTACGAGCCAATCCTGTACATCTGGGCCATCCGCTCAGCTGGATTTGACCCCAAAGGGAAATGAAAACTGCACTTATCCTCTGGCTCCCTGGTGGCAGCTATTGCTTAGCTGCTATTTAGGATTATCTGCAGACCCCTGAGACAGATCTAGGGGAGTGGGGGTGAAATAGCTTATTTGAAAGCTTTATATATTTTCATAGAAATCCAAATGCTGTTTGGTCATTAAGTGTGCATTTTCTGCTCCCTGTCCCACCCAGGATTGCCTCTCCCTTACTCCACACCCTCCCAGCTGTGGACCCTACTTGCAAGCACTTCCCTTCTCATTTTGCCTTAATCCGGGGCTCAGGCAAATAGGATATGACCAAACCTCATTTGGGCAGCAATGCTGGAGACTGATGTACACTTTTAAGCCAAAAGGGTTGAGACTAAGTAGCATTATGAGAGTGCCTGCTTTGGATTAATCCTCTAGTGCTGCCTCTCCCCTAAGCATACACATCTCGTTTCTGTGGTCTGCACTTTTGGCAGCTGTTATTAAAACCTTAGTTCTCCCCTGTGAGGCCTGGTCTGTTTGCTGCTTTGCTGAGATGGTAGCTTTACAGAGAGTCATCAGGTTATTCTCAACCTGATTCATTTCTTTGGACTCTACTATCAAGATAAGGTCAGAACAGATTAATCCTTAGCCAAGTGATAAACTTCTTAAAAGAAAACTCTAGACTTAAAAAAAACATAAATATGAGAAATAAGGTTCTAATTTTTAAGAGGAGACCTCATGGGCTGATCAGTGTAATAGTGCTATAAGCCAACCTTGCTGCTGGGACACTGACTTCCCTGTCACACTTCAGATGACCCAGGACATGAGCATGTGAAGTCCTACATCCTCCTCCAGCTGGAGCTAAGGCACAAGTAGGGGCTGGGCTGTTTCACTCTCCACAGGTTCATATCCTGGAATCTTTGCCTCCAAATTTGAGCTGCAAAAATAGTCACCATCTCCAAAAGGTGCTAGAAATCAGGGAACCAAGTCTTACTGATGAATTTCCCAAGTGTATCCACACTCCCATGGCCCCTGCCTCCACCAACGCCTCCTGGGATTATATCAGGATACAGTCGATAATTAAGAACAAAATCCAAAAGCTGAAGACTAAATGATTTCTTTGGATTTACATTCATTTGTGAAATACAGATACTGATTTAGTGAATCAGTGTATGAGAAGAGACCCTCTTAAATGACATCACTTTTATAAACACTAATTATTTTTCTCAAGTCTGGATTTCCTATAAGTCACATCAGTCACAGTTAAATTCCACTTCTACCATTTGAAGGCTTGTCCACTTCCAGCCTAAACCAGGAGAAATGTAAAGAACCCACAATTTGTCTAATACTTGATAGTGTTTTATTTCCAACTCTGATCCCTGCCCTGTAATTAGAAAGTCCTGCCAGTTTGCTCCTGACAGTTCTTGCTATGGGCAAGCCAGTATCATGTTCTCTGAAACACACTGTCTTTCATCTGGAGTTAGAAACTAGATATAAGATGGAAAAAAAGAAGCGGAGCCATTGCTGTGCATAGAACCAACCCACCAGGGTCCAACCAGCAGCAGTTGTTATTGAGGATAAGACTGCTTAAAAGACCCAAGCAGGGTAAGAGAACAAAGGCAGTTCTTTCTACAGTGTGAAGAAAGACAGGTGACTTCACAGCTTCCAGACACCCAGACTTCACAGCTTCCAGTTGCTTCATCAACCATGCTTCACCCCAGGAGTCATTCTTGCTGTCACGCTAGCTGAGGCTTATGGGCCTCTCTTTGCAGCTCTTCATACTCTTCCCCAGGTTTCAGCTGGGGGCCAGGGATCATCACCGTCTGAAAGAGCAGGAAGCTGAGTTATCTACTATCCAAGTCCATGGTTTACCCAAGAGATTCACACCTGCCTCCAGGCCTATCCCTAAAGGATTCCTCTTCCTGGGGCTGCATCACCCTCCCTCTCCACTAGGAGGTGCCCAACAGGAGTGGCTGAGGATGCCATGTCTTAAACTAGGTGGCCCTAGTGGTAAGGAACCCGTCTGCCAATACAGGAGACGTAACATGCGGGGGGTTCAAATCCGGGGTGGGGAAAATCCCCTGGAGGAGGACATGGCAACACACTACAGTATTCTTCCCAGGATAATCCCATGGACAGAGGATCCTTGTGGGCTACAGTACATGGGGTCGCAAAGAGCTGGACCTAAGACTCAAGCAACTTAGCACACCTTAAACCATGTGAGCTGCTTTACCTTAAGGATGGGCTGCTTAGGGGGTGCCCATGGGGGAATAATCTTGCCATGCATTCTCCAGCTGCCATAGGGATTCGCCAGGTGCTTTTCAAAGACAACATACTCCAGGACATCCCTGGGCACATTTTCCTGTCCATACATCAACCGGCCAAACCGGTCATAGATGGCCAGAGTCTGCAAAGATGAAAGCACATCAAGTTGGTTAGCCCTCGGAGTTGTTTAATTCTGAATCCAGACTAACCGATCAACCACTGACACTTTACTCTTAGAGGGTTTTTGACTGGGTGGGGAGTGTGGTCAGGGTGGAGGGAGTGGAAGGAGGTAGGAGGGGTCCCAGGAAGGGGAGGGAATAATATCCCCACACCTGGGTTCGCAGCTAACATACAGCAGTGGGAAGGGTGCAGTGACAAGGCAAGGAAGACCATGGTGAGCCTTTCCTTAGAACTCACAGTCCTGGGTAGCTATACCCAGGACTCAGAGGTAGGTGCTCAACCTGAGAGTGAAGAAAAGCTGGGAGGAAAGCAGAGTGGTGCCTCTACCTGCCGGGTATGCATGCGGACGGTGACCTGGCCATACGCGTTGCTCTGGGTCACCAGACTCGAACAGCGAACCTGCACCACCCGGGGGGGCTCTAAAGATTCTACGAAGCTCCAGCGGACGGTCTTATATTTGATGTCCCAGACCATGTCCTGAGGGCAGAGAAGAGCTCAACTGGATTCCTGCCCGCACCTCCCGCCCCCTTACGGAAGTGGGTGCTTATTTCCATGCTTCCTCTTCTTGCAATGCCACAGTCAACATGCAACGTTTCCCATCAAATGCGCTCTGGTGCTTATTTTTTGTCTCACTTTTCTAAATTTTGCTTAAGCTACTGCTCCAGCTCACCTTACAACAACTCTCTTTTCGTTTCTAAATCATGACTCAAGAGCCAATTACCACCTGGAGGACCCTTCTCCAAATCAATGAAGACCTCATTCCAAATTGCCAGCTTACCTAATATGCTATCCCTCCCACACACTTTCATAATCTGCTCACTATTGCATGCATTTCTGTTGGCTGCACGTTTGTTTTTTTCTCTTACCTTTCTGCAGTTTTTATAGGAATTATAGACTTTTATAAAGGTTAATAACCTGCTTAGACTAAGAAAGCTATCCTTGTGCCTGGGGAGATGAGGCAGAACTGAGAGCAACTGAAATTCTTATTCTTGAGTTTCTAACTAAACCACAAAGTCCTCATAGTCAGGAGTCTCCCAAAGTACCTAGCACCCTTGTTACCACAGTGTAAGCCTCATGCACACTGGTTAAATCCTTTATTGTAGCACAGGCATGTGCAGGGCTGGCCTAATGTGACCATCCCCTCACCTCAGGATCTGTAGTCTTAGTACTGCTTGCTCAGGGACCTCCTCTATCTTCAACTGCACGGCCTTTACCAGACTCCATATCAAGTCATTACCATGCAGCCAAACATAATGAACTTTGGTCTTTTGCCTTAAACTTCCTGAACTCTCAAAACTGATCCTTAAGAAAACTGAGGTGCTATCTAGAATCTGTCTACTCAGGCATCCCACAATTCTAAGGAAGATGAGAACCTACCGGAAAACAGTTTTCGGTTACCAAGGTATGAAGTCGGTCATGGTCTGAGCTAAAAAGGAAAGAAATTTGTATCACTGACTGCTGCTTTTATGATACTCCCTATGAACGTTGAAAATGGCCCTGAAAGTGGAAAACTATTCCCTTCATTTTTACAAATATTTTCTGCACACCTACTATAAGCCAGGTAATATACTAAGTCCTAGAGACATAAAGATAAAGAATAACATAATTTCTCAGAAAACCATGAGCTAAAAAAGCAGTGCAAATTTATGTCTGAATCTCAGGAGCAGAAAGAAATTTCTCTGAAATTACTATATATCCTTGAGATGGGTAAGAGACCCTCACTGGGACATGGGGACTGATTTCTGTTCTAAGCTGGAACAAGATTCAACACAAACAACAATCAAAAGCTCAGCTTATCTCCTTTTACCATGGATACATCATCAATACCAACTGCTTAGCTTTATTTTTTACACTTTCATCCTTGAACCTAGCCAAGATATAACCAGTATGGCTGAGTCCCTTCTCTGTTCATCTGACACTACAACACTGTTAAACAGCTATAGAAAGA
The DNA here is from genome assembly GCF_014754425.2 of Oryx dammah. Lineage (NCBI taxonomy): Eukaryota > Metazoa > Chordata > Mammalia > Artiodactyla > Bovidae > Oryx > Oryx dammah. The sequence goes on from NW_024070192.1 coordinate 23,353,745, forward strand.
AAGTGAAGTCGCTCAGTCGTGTCTGACTCTTTGTGACCCCATGGATTGTAGCCTACCAGGCTTCTCCGCCCATGGGATTTTCCAGGCAAGAGTACTGGAGTGGATTGCCATTTCCTTCTCCAGTGGATCTTCCTGACCCAGGGATCCAACCCGGGTCTCCCACATTGTGGGCAGACGCTTTTACTGTCTGAGCCACCAGGGAAGTCAACGGCTTCCATTAAATGGCTATACCCCAATACAAAATAAAAAGCTTAAGGTTTGGAAAAAATAAAAGATAACCACTTGTCATTTCTGGTCCTTTCCACACAAACTGTCCCTCCATCCCATCTTTGTGGCTGCCAGAGTGACCAAGTTATGCTGATTCTGTTCAGTAAGAAAATGAGACAACAAACCCAAGCTCCTGTACATGTAAGATTTTAGGAGGGTTTCTAACTTCAGGTAAACCTAAGACCACAGATTAGTTTCTTTCAGATACACATTCATGACTTTCTCCTGAAATTTATTTTTTTTTGTTGCTTTTTTTCTGTCTTCTGCAATTTAACACTTCCTGAGTGGTTAAAGTCTTGCTCTTTGAAAAACTGTGCCTCTAATGCCAGAGTGGGTGATATGTTAGTTGTTTGTTTCACTTCCACTTCTATTCCAAATAAAAAAGACTCTGAGTCATTTCCCCTCCCTGTAGCTCTAGACGAGACTAGATCAAGTTGTGGTGACAGATACCACAACCACCACACCTGGCACCTCTGAATGAATTCTTCCTCATCACTATCTTCGCCTAGAAATCTTTTTTTTTTTTTTTTTAATTTTTACTTTATTTTGCTTTACAATACTGTATTGGTTTTGCCATACATTGACATGAATCAGCCACGGGTGTACATGAGTTCCCAATCCTGAACCCCCCTCCCACCTCCCGGCCTAGAAATCTTCAGTAGAAATAAACTCCTCCTTTTATGAGCTGACTCCGTATTTTGTAATAGAACTTATCCTATAAGTAAGTTTGCAATAAAATTTACCCTCCCACTGAAAACATCCAGAAAGGTTGGACAGAATATAATAAACACAGACACACACACATTTTTAAATCTCTAGCGTAGTACACGAGAAAGGAAGCTAAGTCCATAGGTGCCAGAGAGGAAGAGGGAATTAAAAGTGGAATGGAAAGAACATAAGTTGATACCACAACCAGGTAAGAGATGATTTAGGGATCGAGAAATAGGATCTGATGGCTAGAGCCTGACTTTTCCTAAAACCCAGGATGTTGGAACGACAGGGAGTTAGAATCGAAATCCCTGTATAAAGCTATGACCCTCAAAAGAGTCTGGCAGCTGCAGGAAAAGGAAACTAGAAAAATAGTCCACCAACCTAGAGACAAAGCTTCCCTCTGTCTAGAGCTCTGAGGAGGGGGAAAAAATCTAAAAAACAAACAACAACCACCAAAAAACCCCATGAAAACTGAAAAATTAAAGCTCTAAGTACACATTATACTCAGATGTAGACACAAAATTTATAGTATCTCTATGACGCAAGAATTCCTAAACTAAGAAATTAACATAAAAACTAATACCTTGCCAATGCTATCCCTAGAGGATCTGGCAGAAACACACAGAGAAAACCTCTCTGGGAGCATATTCATAACTTAGGTTGTCTGGAATTCCCTCAGAAGAAACACACTCCATCATCAACACTACAAAACAGACCTGGAATCAACCTAGCAAAATCAACAGACACAGACATCAAGCAAAACGACAGACCAGGAAGCACTAGGGGTGGGTCCCTTCATTGAAATAACTGATAAATAAGAAAAACAAAATCTCAGGACTCTGGATACTTATAACAACCAGGGGAGTGCCTGATGAAGGGAGAAGCCAATGAGTCTGGATTTAAGAACATGTACAAACCATCTACCCTCCTCTTTCCCTCAGCCCTGCCATGACTGTGGGACAGTGGTCTGTATTCTGGAGTGGATGGCTGGTACTTGGGCAGGCAGCAGGGACCCTCCCCTCCAAAATTTGAGTTTGCACATTCTGGTCAGTCTGGTGGATGGCAGAGAGACCAGCACAAACCATGCCACTGTTTTGGCCCTGCTGGCTGCAGCAGTTTTTCCCATTAACAGATATAAAGGGATAAAGGGAAAATAACACCTATTTTGTTTTTATTCAGTCAGACAATTTAGGAAATCTTTGTCAGGTCACTGGCCAACTGCAGAGATAATGGAACAGAAACTTCAATGACTACTACCCACAACAAAGAATACACACTTAGCAGTATTAGTTTGGAAAAGTCACAAATGGATGGCAGTGGCACTAATCAACAAAGTCAGCAGTTTCCGAGGAGCAGAGCAATCTGATTTTCAGAGCTACCACACACTACTACTCAGAATGTCCGATTCTCAACAAAAACTTACAAAGTATACAAAGAAACATGAAACTATGGCCCACCTACAGGAAAAAACTTTTGACAGAAGCCATACCCTGAGGAAGCCCAGACATTAGAATTATTAGCCAAAGACATTAAATCAACTGTCCTACGTGCTCATTGAGATAAAGGCAACCAGGGAAAAAGAACTAAAGGAAATTCTAAAACAATCTACGAAATAAGTACATTAGTAAAGAGAGAAAAATTATGAAAATGAACCAAACAAATTCTAGAACTGCAAAATACAGTGAAAGAAATTAAAAATTCACTACAGGGGTTAGGGACTTCCCTGGCAGTACAGTGGTTAAGATTTCACCTTCCAGTGTAGGGGGCACAGGTTCAATTCCTGGTCAGGGAGCTAAGATCCCACATATCTCCTGGCCAAAAAGCCAACACATTAAAAAAAAAAAAAAAAAAAGCAAGCAATAAGGTAACAAATTCAATAAAGACTTAAAAAAAATTCACTACGGGGTTGAACAGCAGATCTGAGCAGGCAGAAACAAGGGATCAGTTACCTGGAGGATAAAACTATTGAAAGCATCCAATCTAAGGAGCAAGTGAAAGTTGCTCAGTTGTGTCCCACTCTTTGCGACCCCATGGACTATACAGTCCATGGAATTCTCTAGGTCAGAATACTGGAGTGGGTAGTCTTTCCCTTATCCAGGGGATCTTCCCAACCCAGGGATCGAACCCAGGTCTCCCACATTGCAGGCAGATTCTTTACCAGCTCAGCCACATAACTTGAGGATAAAACTATTGAAAGTATCCAATCTAAGGAGCAAAAAGAAGAAAAAAATGAAGAAAAACGAGTAGAGCCTGAGGTACCTGTAGGACACTGTCAAGTGCATGAACACACAAGCATAGGATCCCGGAAGGAGGAGAGAGGAGGCAGAAAAACATTTGAAGAAATACTAGTTGAAGGACCCTCCCTAAGGGCCCAGTGGTTAAGAGTCTGTGCTTCCACTGCAGGGGACACAGGTTCAATCCCTGGTCGGGGAAGTTCCTGCATAATGCATAGTGTAGCCAAAAAGACAAAGAATAGAAAGAATGGCTGAAAGCATTCCAAATCTGGTAAAAGAAATAAATGTTCATATGCAAGAAACTCCACAAACTCCAAGCAGAATAAACTCAAAGAAATCCACACTGAGACGCAGTACAGTGCAAGTGTCAAAGCCAAAAGACAAAGAGAAAATCTTAAAAGCAACAAAAGAGAAGTAATTTGTCACATACAAGAGACCTTAAAAAGGTTAAAGTTGATGTCTTATCAGAAACTATGGAGGCCAAAGGGCAGTGGGATGATATATTTAAAGGCCTAAAAGAAAATCTGTCAACTAAGAATTCTATAGATAGAAAGACTATCTTTTAAAAATGAAGGAAAGGGCTTCCTCGGTGGCTCAGTGGTTAATGCAATTCCATTTCAGGGGACATGGGTTAAATAAATCCCTGGTCGGGGAAGTTCCACATGCCATGAGGTATGGCAAAAGAAAAAAAAAAAAGAAAAAAGAATGAAGGAGAATTGTAGATATTTTCAGATAAACAAAAATTGAGAGGGTTTATTACCAGGAGATCTGTCCTATTAGATAAACTAAAGGAGTTTTTCAGACCTAAATGAAAAGACACTAGACAGTAACTTAAAGCAATAAGAAATAATCAGCACTGGTACAGGTTACTATATAGGTAAACATAAAAGCCAGTATTCCTGTACTTCTGATCTGTAATTCCTCATTTTTTTCCTATTTGATTTAAAAGACACATGCATAAAACATGGGTTACAAATGTATGTTATGGGCATATAGTGTATAAACATATAATCAGTGGCAGTAACAATGCAAAGGGGAAGGGACAGAGATACTTAGGAGCAGACTGCTTGTACACTATTGAAACTTTGATATTATCCAAACTAGACTGTTAAGATACTAATTCTAATCCCTGAAGTAACCATTAAGAAAATAATTTTTTAAAAATCGGTAAAAAAAGGAAAGAAAGGAATCAGAAAGGTATACCACTGGGACTTCCCTAGTGGTCCATTGGTTAAGAATTCGCCTGCCAATTCAGGGAACACTGGTTCAACCCCTAGTTCCAGAAGATTCCACACTCCTGGGACCAATGAACCTTGTGTGCCACGACTGAGCCCATACTCTACAGCCCTCAAGCCCCAGTTACTGAAGCCGGTGTGCCTACTGCCCTTACTCTGCAACAGAAGACGCCACTGCAATGAGAGGCTCAGGCACCACAACAAAGAGGAGCCCTGGCTTGGTGCAACTAGAGAAAGTCCGAGAACAGCAACAAAAGATCCAGCACACACAGCCAAAATAAACAAATAAATACATAGGTAATATTATTTTAAAAAAAATGAAGTTGGATGCTTACTTTACAGCAAAGACCAAAATGTGAGAACCAAATCTATAAAACTCTTAGAAGAAAACACTGGGGAAAAATTCCATGACACTGGATTTGGCAATGATTTGTAGATTTGACACTAAAAACTCAGACAACAAAAGAAAAAACATGTAACTTGGACTTAAGGAAAATTAAAACGTTCTTATATCAAAGTACACTACCAAGAAAGTAAAAACCCATGAAATGGGAGAAAATATTTATAAAGCATATATCTGATATGGGATCACTATCCAGAACACATAAAGAGCTCCTGCAACCCAATAACAAAATAGCAACCCAACTGTGGCCACTGCTGAGTTGTCCAAATTGCTTCACATATCAAGTGAAGGACTTGAACAGCATCATCTTTTAAGATTTTAAATAGCTCAGCTGGAATTCCACCACCTCCACTAGCTTTGTTTGAAGTAATGCTTCCTAAGGCCCACTTGACTTCACATTCCAGGATATCTGGCTCTAGCTGAGTGACCACACTATCGTAGTTATCTTGATCATTAACTTTTCAGAATATAGTTCTTCTGTCTATTCTTGCCACCTGTCCTTAATCTCTTCTGCTTCTGTTAGGTCCATATGATTTCTGTTCTTTATTGTGCCCATACTTGCATGAAATGTTCCCTTGATATCTCCAATTTTCTTGAAGAGATCTCTAGTCTTTTCCATTCTGTTGCTTTCCTCTATTCCTTTGCATTGTTTGTTTAAAAAGGCCTTCTTATCTCCTTGCTATTCTCTTTAACTCTGTATTCAATTGGGTATATCTTTCCCTTGCTCGCTTGCCTTTCCTCTTCTTTCCTCAGCTATTTGTAATGCCTCCTCAGACAACCCCTTTGCCTTCTTGAATTTCTTTTTCTTGGGGATGGTCGTGATCACCGCCTTCTGTATAATGTTATGAATCTCTGTCCATAGTTCTTCAGGCACTGTGTCTACCAGATCTAATCCTTTGAATCTATTTGTCACCTCCACTGTGTAATTCATAAGGAATCGATTTAGGTCATACCTGAGTGACCTCATGGTTTTCCCTACTTTCTTCAATTTAAGCCTGAATTTTGCAATATGGAGCTCATTATCTGAGCCACAGTCAGCTCCAGATCTTGTTTTTGCTGACTGCATTGAGCTTCTCCATCTTCAGCTACAAAGAATATAGTCAATCTGATTTCAGTATTGCAAAGCTAGTGGAGGTGATGGAATTCCAGCTGAGCTATTTCAAATCCTAAAAGATGATGCTGTTCAAGTGCTGCACTCAATATGTCAGCAATTTGGAAAACTCAGCAGTGGCCACAGGGCTGGAAAAGATCAGTTTCCATTCCAGTCCCAAAGAAGGGCAATGCCAAAGAATGTTCAAGCTATCAAACAATTGTGCCCATTTCACATGCTAGTAAGGTTATGCTCAAAGTCTTCAAGCTAGGCTTCAGCAATATGTGAACTGAGAACTTACAGATGTACAAGCTGGGTTTAGAAAAAGCAGAGGAAACAGAGATCAAATTGCCAGCATTTGCTGTATTATAGAGAACAAGGGAATTCCAGAAAAACATCTACTTCTCCTTCATTGACTAAGCTAAAGCCTTTGACTGTGTGGAACCCAACAAACCGGAAAATTCTCAGAGGTGGGAATAGCAGACCACCTTACCTGTTTCCTGAGAAACCTGCATGCAGGTCAAGAAGAAACAGACTGGACATGAAATATACTGACTAGTTCAAAACTAGAAAAGGAATACAATAAGGCTGTATATTGTCAGCTTGCTTATTTATGTACTTCTATGCAGAGTACATCAAGCGAAATGCTGGGGTGGATGAATCGCAAGCTGGAATCAAGACTGCTGGGAGAAATATCAACAACCTCAGATATGCAAATGATACCACTCTAATGGCCGAAAGTGAAGAGGAACTAATGAGCCTCTTGATAAGGATGAAAGAGAAGAGTGAAAAAGCTGACTTAAAACTCAACATCCAAAAAACTAAGATCATGGCATCCAGTCCCATAGCTTCATGGCAAACAGAAAGGGAAAAAGTGGAAGCAGTGACAGATTTTACTTTCTTGGGCTCCAAAATCACTGCAGTGACTGTAGCCATGAAATTAAAAGATGTTTGCTCCTTGGAAGGAAAGTTATGACTAATCTAGACAGTGTATTAAAAAGCAGAGACATCACTTTTCTGACAAAGGTATGTGGAGTCAAAGCTATGGTTTCTCCAGTAGTCAGGCATGGATGTGAGAGTTGGACCATAAAGAAGGGTGAGTGCTGAAGAATTGATGCTTTCAAATTGTGATGCTGGAAAAGATTCTTGAGGGTCCCCTAGACTGCAAGGACACTAAACCTGTCAATTCTACAGAAAATCAACCTTGAGTAATCAGAGACTGGAAGGTCTGATCAATCAATCAGACATTGGAAGGTCTGATGTTGAAGCTCCAATATGTTGGCCACCTGATGTTAAGAGCCAACTCATTGGAAAAGACCCTGATACTGGGGAAGATTGAAGGCAAAAGGAGAAGAGGACAACAGAGGATGAGATGGTTAGATAGCATTATTGACTCAATGGACATGAATCTGACCAAACTTTGAGAGACACACAGAAGCCTGGTGAGCTAGAGTCCATGGGGTTTGTAAAGGGTTGGACACGATTTAGTGACTAAAAGACAGACACCAGAAAGGATCAAGATGAGTTAGGGATCAGGTGGGCTGAAAACAGCTGCCTTTAAGCAGAGTCCTAACACTTGCCAGTGGAGCTGAGCCAGACCAAATGGTGAAAATTCCCAGATGCAGTGAGAGAAGTCAAAGATAGCTCCAGGCTCCAATTATTTCCCAGAGAGGAAGGTCTCTCACTCTAGAATTCTTACCTGAAGAAAAAAAAAAAAAAAAAAAAACGAAACATCTAGAATAATAGCTTCTGAGAACATAATGGGTATAAGACAGGGAGTTCACATACTTGTTTAGACACAGGTGAGCTTCAATGAAGATATCCTGGGCTTTTTCAGGGAAGTCCTTTACTTTAAAATTAGGATCACTTTCTTTTATCCTCCGGATTCTGTAAAATTAAGCATGAGAATCATTTTAAAGATGTCATTCAATTTCCATAACTTAACAGCTTACTTTACCTCCATTAATGTTCTGTCCATTTATTCAGTAATTGTTTTTTGAATGTGCCAAGTCCTATAAATTCAGCCTTCTAACTTACGCTTAAATCAATTATTCTAAAGAAAAACCAATGTTTCTCATAGTGAATTTCTGGAATTTTGACATCAAAGAAAATATCCTATAAGCACTAACGAAGAAAAAACAGGTTTCATACAGAGGTTCAAGAGTCAGAAAGACACTGGGCTTCTAACTAGCAACATCAGAAGTTAGAAAGATTAGAAAGACAATGGAGGAGTATTTTTCATGGAGAAAAAAATGACTCCCAGTCCAGAATTCTATATCTGGGCAAATTATTTTTTTTTGGCCACACTGCATAACATGACAGGTTCTTAGTTCTCCAACCAGGGATTGAACTTGTGGCCCCTGCAGGGGAAGTGTGAAGTCTTAACAACTGGACCACCAGGGAAGCCCTATGGGCAAATTATAAATGAAGTGGGAGACTAAAAGAAAGACTTTTTCTTAGCCTTGCAACATTTCATTTATTTAACTTCCACTCTTTCTCAGGAAGCTGCGAGGGAATGAGTACCACCAAAATAACTGAATGTACCATGAAGGAGAAAGACATAAAATCCAGGAAACAGGGACTATATATAAAAGCAAGGCAAATGGATTAGCAGGATGATGATAAAAGTAGATCCCACAATGTACAGTGAGCCTGAAGAGTGACCAGTCCAGACTGAAAAAGGTAAGAAGGCTCCAGAAGGGCTTTCTTCTTTATGATGAGATTGATCGAATAACGTTTTCTACACAGTGAGAGAAAATTAACACAACCAGGAGTTCTACAAGGAAATGAGAAAAAAAGACACTTAATACCAGGAAAATAAAAAACTATTATGCAGGAAAGGAAATGTAATAATAATGTACTGCATGACTCAGCTGTCAACAGCATTTTCATAGTTATAATAATGTAAACAGGGAATTATGATCTAATCAGTGTTACCAAAAATGTATTAAGAGGATGAGGGACACCATAACCCAGAGGAATTTATCCCAGGAATGCAGGGTTGGCTTAACACTAAAAAATCAATTAATGTAATATACCATATAATACAATAAAGGACAAATATCACATTATCATGTCAATGATCAGAGAAAAAGCATTTGACAAAATCAACTCCTTTACACTCTTTTCACCTCAAAGCCTTGTTTTGTTTCCCTGGAATGCTATTCCTCACCACATTTCTCTACTCAGCTAACTCCAAGCAACCCTTTAGATCCCAGCTTTAAATGTCATTTTCTTAGAGAAGCCGACTCTGAACTCCCAGACGGGGAAAGATAACTTTCCATGGCACTCATACTTCACCCTATCTGTAATTATGTGTGTACAATCAGTAACTGGTCTCCTCCCCTAGACAATAAGTGTTGTGTTCATCAACATCATGAACTCTTCCACCAAAGAGTTCACAAGCCAGGAAAGAAATACATGAGAGGAGATCATCACAATACAGAGTTATTGGAGATAGTAAAAATAAGCATACTGTTATAACAAAGGCAACTCCAAAAAAAGTCAGGGAAGGCTTAAAAGCAGACACAGAAATTAAAAGCAGACCTAGAGATTATCATACTTAAAAAAGTAAGTCAGAAAGAGAAAAACATATACCATACAATATCACTTATATGTGCAGTCTAAAATATAACACAGGGATGTCCAGTGGTTAAGACCCTGAGTTTCCACTGCAGAAAGTGCAGGTTTGATCCCTCTGGTCAGGATACTAAGATCCCATATGCTGAGTGGTGCAGCCAGAAAAAAAAGGGGGGGGGGGGCGCAGAAAGAAACATATCTATGAAAGACAAACATAATCAAAGCTATGGTTTTTCCAGTAGTCACGTATGGATGTGACAGGTGGACCATAAAGAAGGTTGAGCACTGAAGAACTGGTGCTTTTGATTGTGGACTCTTGAGAATCCCCTGGACAGCAAGGAAATCAAACCAGTCAATTCTAAAGGAAATCAACCCTGAAAATTCACTGGAAGGACTGATGCTAAAGCTGAAACTCCAATACTTTGGCCACCTGATGCGAAGAGCTGATTCACTGGAAAAGACCCTGCTGCTCAAAAAAGATTGAGAGCAGGAAAAGAGGGTGACAGAGGATGAGATGGTTGGATGGCATCTCTGACCCAATGAACATGAGTAAACTCGGAGACAGTGAAGGACAGGGAAGCCTGGTGTCCTGCAGTTCATGTGGACACAAATTGGACACAACTTAGCAGTTGAACAACAACAAAGAAACAAAGAGAACAGACTTGTGGTTGCCAAGGGGGAGGGGAGAGGAGAGGGAAGAACTAGGGGTATATTACAAAAAAAAGCAGGGCTTTCTGGTGGTCCACTGGTTAAGACTCCGCCTTGCAATGCAAGGGACACCAGTTCAATTCCTGACTGGGAAGATCCAACATGTTGAGGGCAACTAGGCCCCTGAGCCACAGCTACAGTGCTATGGAGCCCAGCAGCTGTAACTATTGAGCCCACATACAGCAACTACTGAAGCCCACATGTAGTGTGGGGTGTAGGGCCTAGTGTAGGGCCGTGTTCCACAAACAAGAGAAGCCACTGCAGCCAAAAATAAATATTAAAAAAACCCCAAAAAACAGCAGACACAATGCTTGAGGAAAAAAGACATTTTTCAGAAAAAGGAAAGGATGTACAAAGAGACGCAGCACAGCAACTGTCAAGGAACTAGCAATTAGTTTGGAAATGTTAAAGTTTAGGATGAGAAAAATGAAATAGACAATGGTGAAAAGAAAGGTAAGAGCTGAATCATTTTTTAAAAAGCCCTGAATACCACTGAAGAAATCTATATTTTATTCTTCAGATAATAAGGAGCCACAAGAAGTCTGAGGCAGAGGCGTTGATATGATAAGATCTGTATATAGAGGAATGTTGTAGCCACATGAAGAATTGACACTAACTCAATACACTTATGCATAGAAATCTATATATAACCTTAAAGAGCCTATAATTTACATATAATCACAGCCAGAGTGACAGATACTGAAAATCTCTTTAGGAAGACAGTTTTGGCTTCTGCTCCTTAACGAAAGCACAGTTAGCTCCCTAGAAAAGGTCTGTCTTCTTAAGCCTTTTTTGGTTTTTCTTACTCTCTTAAAATCTCAGGTATTTCTCTTAGAAATATGCTCTCTCTTATTACTACTTTCAATTGTTAAATATGTGATCAAAAAAGTGTCCTACAAACTTCAATGTCAAATTCCTAAATGATGTGACAAAAACGAGAAGTCAAGGCTGAGATGCTAAGATTCAGAATGCCCATACTATTATACATTGTCTATTACATGGAAAGAATATACTGTCAAGTTATCAGAGGAGTTATACACAATTAATCCAAGATGGCCTCTCTGGATTAAGTAGCAACAAGAAATTTTTATTCTAGTATGAACTCCCAGCTGTCTCAGATACCTACGACAATTGGGATGCCACATTCTTCTTTAATCGCTCAGTCCTCTGTGCCAGTCCCTCCTTAGAAAGAGCTGACACTCGGGCATCCCCCTCAGGAGGAACATAGGCATCAAAGATACTAGCTGTAAAGAGAGAAGGAGAAAACTAAGCAAGCATTGCAAGATTGAGAAAAAGTCATCTTGAGGTCATAAAAAATTGGGAGGGCTCCTGGATACAAAATAGACTATCCACAGACTTTTCCATGCAGAGGACATCATGCAGGATTAGAAAAAGTAGAGTAAGATAATCTTTAGTCTTCAGAAGAGTTTTAGCTTCTTCTTGTACAAAATGGAAAAATTTTACCCTCGTCTTCCAGGAATATTGTGAAAACAAGATCAAAGATGACCTCATGAATGTATACAAATTATTAAAGCTGAACTGATTTGGGGGTTAATTAAATGCTATCATTCACAGTCCAAATCACTCCATTTTTCAAGACCTTTGACAGAAGGGGACTGGGTTAGGGCTTTACCTGTACAGGCCAGATGTATGGGACGTTCCAAACTTTCTTGAGGAATGACCAGTCCTGCTTTCCGGGCATATTCTATGAATTCTTTTTCTGTTTTGTATTTGGGTTGATAAGGAGGGGGTGTGAAACGTTTTTTAGTTCTCACTGGAACTACTGCTGAGGACTGAGTCATCAGGATTGGCTGGAGGATAGCAGAAAAAGGTTAGGTAACCTGGGAAAAAATCTTATACAAACTGTAAGCAAAGACAGAAAGGGCACATCCAAAGAATGACTTAGGAACAATTATAAAGCCACACATCATGGGGAAATGCTTCTGTCTTAACAATTATAGCTGTCTCTTACTAAAAGACAGTAAGCAACTTTTACTAATACTAATACCACTCAACCTTTACTAAAGGCTTTCTTTCAGTACTTTTCATACTACAGGGCTATGCCAACTCAAGAATGCAGAGTTGATGAAAGTTGATGGAAGCAAGGTTGATCAGACTGATGAAAGAACGCTCAGTCTGATGGGGAACTTAAACACCAACCCAGTACTCTCTTTTCTTCTGCTCTACCTTAACTCAGAAATCTCTACATTTACTCAGATTACATTGTGCTCATTCTATTGGGAGCCTCAACGTAAACTTTATTTTGTCGTTCTAGCTCCATAAGCTCTTTAAAGGCCAGATCCCTTTTCTCGCTGACCATGAAGTTTGTTGAGGCAGGAACGATTTTCCCTCCTTTACAGCTACTAATCAATTTAGTACGTTTATAAAAAATCAACGGGAAGCGAGACCACCTTCCAAACCATTACTTCTTTCCCATTTAACACCCGTACGCCAGTGAGACCCAGGGCAAACCGGAGAAACTTAATCCCCGAGAACCTGCCCGCCCTGATAGCCCTACGAAGGCTCTCCCCACTCAGCCAGACAGCTGTGTCTCGCCTACCTCAACTGCTCCCTACTTAGGCACGATCTGTATCGCCCAAGTTCACCAAGGACAACCGTAAAATGAGTATTTCCCTCTACTCTGTCCTCCTCCAGCCCGCAGACTTCCAGCCACCCCATCCCTACCCACCTGCCGAGACCATCGTCCTAGAGCCCTGGATAAGCAAGACAAACTCCGCGGCAAGGGGGCTGCCATTTTGCTCACGCAAAGGCAGCTGGGAAGGAAACAGTGAAGAGCCGGAGGCTGGAAAGAAGGCGCATAGGGCGGAGCTAGCTCGGGCGTGGAATTTTCCAGGGCACGCGCCCTCCGCCAAGTGTGAAGGGCGCGAACGCGCACGTACGCGTTCCGGAGGGAGCGAGGGTGGAGTTGGGCTGCGCTTGCGCAGTAAGATGGCGTTGGGGGTAGGGTGGAAGCACGGTTGTCACGCGCCGGGCGGAGAGCGTGGAGCTACAACTGCGCCTGCGCACCAAGGTTTCTGGCGGCCAGGAGCTACTGCATTCCAGGTTTGGGACAGAGCTGCACCTTTTTTCCATTCCATAAAGAACGAAAAGGTGTTTCCCTTCTGAGACAAGTGTTTTCTTCAGTGCCTACTTGGATCTTAGGAAGGACGAAAATGTCTAGCTTGTGGGTCTGTATCCCATATGGTGGGTAACCTTAGCCAGAGCTCTAATTTTCCCAGTCTATACCGTCAGAAGAATATCCTATCGAATTAAGGAAATTAATGACAACTATGTTTATTGAAGCAAAAACACGTGGACTGACAAAAGCATTTGTTTGCCATTTGGGGATAGAGGCACAGGTTTTATTAACAAAAAATGACTTATACTTAGAAATCATTTACCAGATGCTAGGCAATTTTCCGATTATTTTATATATTTTAACTCAATCCTCATCACAAACAAGAGTAATATTCTTGTATATAACAAGATGTGCCGGCTCGAAATTAAGTACGTAATTTATTTAAGGTCACACAGCTGATAATTGGCAGAACTGGGATTCAAATTTAAGCAGTCTGACTCCAGAACCCATGCACTGACTACTGTACTGTATTTCTTAACATTAAGTGGTTAAAGGATTCATGTTGTTGGGATCATCCTGGAAAATCCAGTACTGTAACCATAGGTGAATAATAAGCACTTTTCATACTTACCCTTAGGTTTTTATCTCATTCTGCCAATTAATGTTTATTGAACACTTACCTATGGTATTTTGCAATGAGTTGGGATCTATGAGCTGTACAATAGAATTGCTACAAAGGTCCAAGTAAAATGCTAACAACTGTCAAAGGAAAGGGAGATTACTTTTGGATTTGGGGATCTGATGTCTTAAATCTCGACTTTTTGACTATACTGTGTACACACACACACACATTTTTTGGCTTCACCGCAGCTTGTAGGATCTTAGTTCCCCAACCAGGGATTGAGCTCATGCTGTCTGCAGTGGAAGCACAGTCTTAACCACTGGACTGCCAGGAAAGTACCTATATAGTCTTCAAAGCTAAGGATTTTCTCACAAGTCTTAGCCATAGCCTTGAACCTATAGCATGACACATTAACAGTGACATGAAGTTAGGTGTTATATGTATATGCTAAAGAATATATTAAGCATTTAAATGAGATATATTTATTTGTTAACAAAGTCCTATAGAACATGAATTGGTTTTTTTTAACTGGTTTTCCTGAAAAGTGAGGAAACCCCACTCCATGATGAGTGGTTATTAATGCAGAGCATTGATACAGTCTTTCTGGAATTATCTGCCTCACTGTAGTCTTATGTTTGTCTCCCATGGTAGCCAACACATCCTAGACTGTCTCCGCCTTCCCTCTGGTCAGTTTCCCAGGGAACACAAACTTGTTCATATCAACCTGTATGAAATAATAAGGGGAGTCAATTGCTTTTAATTCATTCTGAGGTCAGTTGTAAATGGGTTCTATAGCTGCTCTTTGGAGAATTCATATTATCTTCCTGTCTCATTAACTGCATGGAAAATTGGGAGCTGTCTACCTGGGGATGTTAACATGAAAAGGATACTTCTTAATTCCACAAACATAGAAGTTCACACTACAGAAAAATCAAGATAAGAACAAGAAAAGGAAACTCTTTTGTAATTAGAGGAAGGAATAAGGTTAGGGGCTCAGCCTTGCAAATAAACAGTCTTGCACATAGTAGACACATTTATTCATTAAGTGGATCATGGGAAAAAATAAGTGAATCAGTAGAATCCCAGATAAACTATCATGCTGCTGCTGCTAAGTCGCTTCACTTGTGTTCGACTCTGCACGACCCCATAGATGGCAGCCCACCAGGCTCCCCGTCCCTGGGATTCTCCAGGCAAGAACACTGGAGTGGGTTGCCATTTCCTTCTCCAATGCATGAAAGTGAAAAGTGAAAGTGAAGTTGGTTAGTCGCATCCGACTCTTCTCGATCCCATGGACTGCAGCCCACCAGGCCCCTCTGTCCATGGGATTTTCCAAGCAAGAGTACTGGAGTGGGGTGCCATTGCCTTCTCCGAAACCTATCATGAGGCAGAGGCAAAGTTGATTTCTGTTTCCCCAAATATAGGGAGTTCCTGGGACCACTCATTGTCTTATTCTAAATGGATCCAAAGAGGATGGGATAGCCCATGAGCAGTGGGACATACACTGTGCCTGCATCCCCCCCAGACCACCACACTGGCAGACGATGTTAAAGATTGGAACTTCTGAAATTCTGCCTGGTAGACCTACATTCTGGGCTTCCCTGCTGTCTCAGTGGGTAAAGAATCTGCTTGCCAATGCAGGAGACGTGGGTTTGATCCCTGGGTCAGGAAGATTCCCTGAAGAAGGAAATGGCAACCCACTCTAGTATTCTTGGCTAGCAAAATCCCATGGACAGAGAAGCCCTGCAGTCTGTAGTTCATGGAGTCACAAAAAGAGTCAGACACGACTTAGCGACTAAACACCAACCTACTTTCCCAGAGAAGCACTGGTGATTTGAACAAGGAAAATACTTCTGGAGAATTGGAAGAATTGGATTACAATATGTTTATTGATTACAGTAAACAATATGACACTTGGATTGAAGTGAGCAGTAGGCTTGCCCTGTGTTTATTTCCCTCCCTTTGATGAGAGCATGAAGAGCAAAGGAAGTGAATTGTCCAAGGTAAGGTAACATAGAAACCATGACTTCTAACTTTCTAAGAAATGGTCTCAACTGATCTTTAGCTAACGTTAGCAGAGTTTTTACGTCACTTGGAGAGTTGACAAGGCTCTTTTTTAATGGTGCCTCAGCGTACATCTTAGTTCCACCTCTTTTCCTCACTATAGAAAAGGAGTAATTAAGTGCCTAACTCATAGAATTGTTACTAACTTAGTAAATGAGTTAATACATGTCCTGCTCTGGTTAGGTAGGATAACTGCTTCCAAGCCCCATCATAGCCATGGAAGAGATAGATGGAGCCTAGCAGGGGCCTGGTAAGCGGAACTCCTTGTGCTGACACAGATAATATCAGTGGTCCTGGATTCCACCCCAGTGCAGTGTCCCTAAAGCAAAAGAGCCCATAACCTGCATATGAATTGGAAATCCTCAGGAAGCCTTATGTGTGTTAGGTCTCTTGCTAGGGAAAAGCGAAAAGCTTATGTTAAAGCTAAAACCATCAAAATGTAGATTGTTTCCGTACCCCAAAGTGATTCCTTATTTCTGTGCTGCATGACTTTCTTCTCCTCGCTGTTCTGTCTCATCCATCCTTCCGTTCATCCCTGCAGCTGAAGACAAAGGCTTTCTCCTTTATCTTTTTCTGCCTGCCTCAGACTCTTTATTTCTAAAGGTATGTTTAGGAAGAGATACTGCTCGTCCTGGCTCAGCCAGAAAAGAAGCCAATGCATCCTGCTGTTCAAGTGAGGTCTCAAGTTAATCCCTCCCCTCTTCTTGCTCCACTTTCACCCCAGCTGGCTAAATCAAGCGATAATCCTGAAAGGGAATTTCAGGCTATTTGTGACTTCCCCACTCCACTCCCTACCCACCACGTTCAGGGAGGAGAGAGCAAAGCCCCTGGATCAGAGTAATCTGTTTCTAACCCACTTCCATTCCCAGGGATTACCTCTCCAGGAGGAGAGAGACAGGAATAAATCTGACATCTTGGCACTGAGAACTTGCGGAAGAAGCTCCAGCAGTGCCTGCAGAGTGTGGGCATGAGGTTCAGGAGCCTGGGAGCTTGTTCTCATAGGCTGGGTTCCCAACAAACAGAAAGTGTGATATAATGGAAAGGTTTGGGAGGCAGGAAACATGGGTTCTAGTCTCACCATTGCTGACATTGACTTCCTTGTGGCCTTAGGAGTCACTTCATATCACTGATCACTAATTTTCCCCATTAAAAAAAAAATAGCACTCCAGAGTCTTAAAAACCTACACTCCCTCCTGATGTGTGGCGGTGGTTTAGTTGCTAGGTCATGTCCGACTCTTGTGACGCCATAGACTGTAGCCCACTCCATGGGATTTCTCAGGCAAGAATACTAGAGTGTTCTGCCATTTCCTTCTCCAGGAGATCTTCCCTACCCAGGGATCAAACTCAGTCTCCTGAACTGCAGGCGGATTCTTTACTGACAGAGAGCCACCAGGGTTGAGCTCCTATTAATAATGCATAAAGGCCTGACAAAGACTCCCTTTAGGGACCCTTGTGAACCAATTGCTCAACATACCTTCCCTCTGGTCTTTGTTCTTTCCTTTACCTTCTATGGACCCTGACATATGAACATGTATCTCCTACCTGGCCATTCTTTGGGGATGCTCTCCAGTTCCAGCGCTTCGGGGTGGAAGCTCTGTGAATGCAGAAAACTTCCACTAGAGGGTACCAAGGTTTCACTGGCATCTCCGATCACAAAGAGGCCTATGCAAACCCAACAGTTACAGGGTTTTCTTAGTACTTACAGTCAGAGATTAAGAGATCTCCATTCATTATTCCTTACCTGGTCTGCTTCTTACTGTTCGTGGAAGGCTTAAGAAGTCTCTACTCTTGACGTTATTTTGATTTAATTTGACATCAAATCAAATGCATTTTGGTATAGTGGAATTCAACTGGCTGGGTCCGCTACTTCGGAATTCTATGGGCACATTATTTAACTCTTCTGAGGCCCAGTGTACCCATCTGTGAAATGGGGATAATAAAATTTACCATTTTAAATAACAAAATTTACCATGTAGGGCTCTAGTGAACACTAAATGAAATCCTATATGAAAATTTGTGACTGGTACACAGTAGGTACATAAAATTGTGTCTTAACTAGCGGAGAGTCCTCAGAATTGTCACAAACAGGGAATGGTGTTGAGGAAAGAAAGATGAATTTTCGAAAGCCAAGTATACCTCCAAACAAGAGATGTGATTTTGCCATTTTGCTCTTAAGTCTTACAGGTTTCCAGGCTTGTGCTTCTTGGTCCTGCTCAGCCTCAGCCCTCGTTCCTATTCTGTTCTCTGTGTCAGCCCAGCCATGGCACTCTTCTGCCTTTTTCTCATCTTGATTTCCTTGGAGGTGAGTTTAGTTTCTACTTCCTCCTCACTTCCTTGACAAAAAGTCCTTTGTATTTTGCCCTGCGTTTTCTGAAAAGCCACCTCTCCACCTGGTTCTGTTCTTCCCTTCTCATCTCTCCTATATTCACTTCTGGGGTGGAATGTGCCATCTGTTTCTGAGACTGAGCAGAAGTTTGGGGAAAAGGGAGGGCGAGCATGTCAGGGCTTGCGTGTCAGGAGACACGTTACAGCTGCAGGGCAAACCAGGGTGAAACCGCAAGCCAGAGGCCCCAGGGCAGGCAGCAGTAAGGCCCGCCCCTCGGCTCCTCTCTCATCTCTCTCTCACCCCAGAGGTTTCCTGGCAGGAGTGGGAGAGGTTGGTATCGAGTCCTTGAGCCCTGACTCATTCCCTGACCTAGTTGGGTGTTACCCAGTTATCTCCCAAACCTTTCTCCAGAGGCCTTTACAACACAACAGTGTCATCCTAGAAAACAGAAGAAGCAAGCGCACCACCTGTGAACTCCATGCCCATCTGAAGATCTGAACAACAAATTAGTTTGCTGTCCTCATGGCTTTATATACCACCCAGGAGGTTACACTGGTTATAAAGTAAACAGAATCATCTCACCCTGAGAAATCGACTATTTTCCAGATTGCTTTACAGAAATAATCATGTTTAACTTTCTCCAGAGAGAATAAAATTGTGATTTTATTTTTCTTGGGCAGGGGAAGGGGCTGGGGTAAGGGTGGACGAGGACTGGAACACTGAGCCAGGAAGTGACTGGCTGTTATCACAAAATGAGTCAGGATTCTATATAGAGACTAACTCAGGTTTCCTAACCCCACCCCAAATTCCATTCTCTTTGCCTCAGTCTAGTTACTTTTAGACTTTTGTAATGTTCCAGGTTTTCTGGACCCTCACAGAAGTTCTTAAAATCTCCAAGATTCCTGAGAGCTTAATAGGAGCTTCTAGACCTCATACATGTCCCTCTCACTGTTTGTCCTGTGGAAATGCGAGTTGTATGTTTCCTCCTCAACAGACTGTTGAAAACACTTCAGAGTTATTTAAGATTCAAAGACCAATGTAGTAAGTTGTCTGTGTGAACTGAGATCTTGGAGACAGGAGATTCCATTTTTAAATCATTTGTTTGTGTTCACCTATTACTGTCCTTCTGTGCCACCATGCTAGTGGATGCTGACGATTATTTCCTTATCTCCCCTTTATACAAAGGTCCCAGTCACTCCTTCACTAGGGTCATGCTTCCTGAAGACAGGAGCTGGTTTCCAAGAAAGCAGATTTTTGCTTTATCCTTTGGCAGAGAGAATGGAGTCGTTGCACACAGGCCAGAACATTCTTTCTGCCAGAGCTTCCCATCTGGAAGAAAAGAGAAAAAGAGTTTCAGAGTTTCCATAAGGTCTGCCTGAAAAAGAGGAGGAAGGAATAGTGAGCCCTCTGGAGGGAAGATGAAAGCTACAGGGCTGGAACCCCAAGTTCCGTTGTCTGGAAAGAATATCAGATTCTGCAGGCCTGAAACCCTGACCTGGCAGCTCCTACCTTCCCCTTCCTCCTAACTCTTAGCCAGGATTTATTCTGATCCCCATTCCTTTAACTTTTCACATGTATTTATCTGTCTTTATCTGTCTTGCCTATTCCATCTCAGAATTTTCCCTCTATTCTTTGTTCTTTATGTACTTCCCTGCCAGTTTTGTGCTCTCCCTATGGGTGACTCTAAAATATTCCTAGACTACTTCTTAATGCATCTCACAAAAATAAGATTGAAGCATTAGAAGGAACTTTCTCACCACCTGTGATGTATGGAAGGACTTCAGTGGGTCCATAGAGCCTCTGAAATTGAATGCTGATTTAATGTATATATGTGTCTTTCTGGAAGAAGGCCCAGAGCTCCTATCAAGTTCTCAGATCTTCCATTCAGATCCCTGCCTCTTGACCCTGTAGTTCAATGTGTTTCAGTTGTAAAGCTGAGAACCCAAGTTAATTTTGGAAACTAGAATAATTCTATTTTTTAAAATGAAAAAAATAGAAAATATCAATGTGTATCACATGTAGTAAGGACAGTAGTTTTGATTAACATGATTCAAAATGTATTTATATGATAATTTTTTATATATAAAATCAAAACATCTAATCTCATTCATTTCATGAATATTTATTGAGTTACCATAGATATTGCTCTGATCACTGGGAATATGGAAAATGAAAGAGACATTTCTGGTCCACAAGCAGCTCGCATTTAGTAGGAAAGAGAGAAGTACACAAAAACATTGCAAAAGAATATTAAGTCCCATTGCAGAAGTAAGCACAGGGTACAGGGTATAAAAGAGACTTCCCTTTGGGACTTCCCTGGTGGCACAGTGGCTAGGAATCCACCTGCCAATGCAGAGGACATGGGTTCGATTCCTGGTCCAGGAAGATTCCACGTGTCTCGAGCAGATAAGAGCCCATGTGTAACAACTACTGAAGCCCACACTCCTAGAGCATGTACCGCACAACAAGAGAAGCCACCAGAGTGAGAAGCCTGTGCAGCACAACTAAGAGTAGCCCCACTCACTACAACTAAAGAAAGCCTGAGTGCAGCAGCAAAGACCCAGCGTGACCAAAAATGAATAAATAAAAGAGTATGACACATTGTTTAGAGTTCAGGTGGGGCCATGCTTGGGTATTGTGTGGAGAGATGAGTAAGAATTTGCAGGATACATAGTAAGAAGATGTGCAATTCGAGGCAAGAGGATTGACGTGCACAAAGACACAGCAGTGTAAGACAACACAAGGATGGCCAGGGTTGCTGTCAAAGTGGTCTCGTGTGTAGTCCCTGTACTGTGGAGAGGTTGGATACTTAGGCTAGATCATGGAGAGTCTCCCACTAAATACAGAAATGCTTAATATTCGTAACAGACAGCTCTGCCTGGGCTCTTTCAATGAGATAGAACCGAGAATTTTGTGAAGCAGCTCATTGTATTCTTGAGCATCTGATTGTGACAAATTCCTTCCTGTACTGATGTAATTGCTTCCCTTGTTCAACCATTGATTCTCATTTACCTTCTGCAGCATAGCAAAAGGAGTTGACATCGCCTTCTATTAGGTTGAAACAAATGAAGTTGCCTGTTTATAAATGAAGATAGTAGGATGGTTGGCAATTTCATGTTGTTAGCCTGTGCTTGAAAAAAGCCAGTTATTTGAGGGCAGTTATTATTTATCTACCTCGCTCTTCTCTTCCCAGTATCTAATATCTTTGCTGCTGCTGCTGCTAAGTCACTTCAGTCGTATCCGACTCTGTGCGACCCCATAGACGGCAGCCCACTAGGCTCCTCTGTTCCTGGGATTCTCCAGGCACGAATACTGGAGTGGGTTGCCATTTCCTTCTCCAATGCATAAAAGTGAAAAGTGAAAGTAAAGTCGCTCAGTCATGCCCGACTCTTAGCAACCCCATGGACTGCAGCCTACCAGGCTCCTCTGTCCATGGGATTTTCCAGGCAAGAGTACTAGAGTGGGGTGCCATTGCCTAATATCTTTAAACTCCATCAAATTCTTCCTTAACTTGGGAAGTTACTAGATCCTTTTTCAACCTGATCTCTCCCTGGACATACACTGGTTCATCAGTGTCTTTCTTTCTTTCTTTTTTAATATTCACTCATTTGTTTGTTTAGTTTGACTGTGCCCGGTAGTTGCGGCACATGCGGTCTTTGATCTTCCTTGTGGCATGCAGGATCTTGAGTTGTGGTATTTGAACTCTTAATTGTGGCATGTGGGATCTAGTTCCCCGACCAGGAGCTGAACCTGGGCCCCCTACATTAGGAGCACAGAGTCTTAGCCACTAGACCAAAAAAGGGAAGTCCCCATCAATATCTTTTTAAACATGAGGTACCCAAAACTGGTCAGTTTAAAACACAGTGACACTGTTATCTCTTTGATCTAACATTGTGTCTTTTCATGAAACTGTGACTACATTGGGTTTGGTGAGTCCTAAATCTTTTTCACATAAAATGCTGTCAAGGCAGCCCCAATCCTTCCGATACAATTGATTTTTCTTGGCTGCATCACCCAGCATGCAGGATCTTAGTTCCTTTATCAGGGATAAAACCCATGCCCCCTGCAGTGGAAGCTCAGAGTCTTACCCATTGGACAGCCAGGGAAGTCCCCTACATCTGGAGTTTTATTTTATCCTCGTCAAGTTTCATTTTCTTGATTTTGGCATTTTGTTCAAATCTGTCAAGATGAGTTTAAAACATTTTTAACTGAAGGATAGTTGATTTGCAAGGTTTCAGGTGTACAGCAATTCAGTTATACATATATTTCTCTTCCATTATAGGTTATTACAAGATACTGAGTATAGCTCTCTGTGCATGTCCTTGTTCTTGCCTATTTTACATATAGTACTTTGTATCTGTTCATTTATCCCTCCCCACCTTTTGCCTTTGCTAACCATGAATTTGTCTTCTGTATCTGTGACTCTATTTCTGTTTTGTAAATAAGTTCACTTGCATCATTTCTTTTCAGATTTCATATATAAGTAGTATGACATGATATTTATCAGTCTAAGATAATTTTAAATCTCACTTCTAACTGCTGAACCTGCCCCCTGCAACTAGACATTTCGTGCACCACCACGAAAGATCCCGCATAATGAAAGGAAGATCCTGCAGGACACAACTAAGGCCCCACGCAGCCAAATAAATAAATATTTATATAAATAAATCTTGCTTCTATCATCTGTTCTATTATCTTTCCCAGCTAGATCACTATCTAAGCTACTGATTTTAAAAATATCTAATACACCAGTGATTCCTTCATGGATCACAGCCTTGTCCTGTTGAAGGGGCTTGTGTAACTCAAGCTATAAGCCATGCCGTGCAGGGCCCCTAACACTGATGGATCATAGTGGAGAGTTCTGACAAAATGTGATCCACTGGAGGAGGGAATGGCAAAACGTTCCAGTATTCTTGCTGTGAGACCCCATGAACAGTATGAAAATGCAAAAAGATACGACACTGATTATACAGTGGAGGTGATGAATACATTCAAGGGATAGATCTGATAGAATGCCTGAAGAACTATGGACAGAAGTTCATAACACTATACAGGAAACAGTGACCAAAACCATCCCAAAGAAAAAGAAGTTCAAGAAGGCAGAGAGGTTGTCTGAGGAGGCTTTACAAATAGCTGAGGAAAGAAGAGAAGTAAAAAGGGAGAAAGGAAAAGATAATACCCCACTGAATGCAGAGTTTCTGAGAATAGTAAGGATAGATAAGACCTTCTTAAATGAACAATGCAAAGAAAAAGAGGAAACAGTAGAATGAGAAAGACTAGATATCTCTTCAAGAAAATTAGAACATCAAGGGAACATTTCATGCAAGTATGGGCACAATAAAGGACAGAAACAGTAGGGACCTAACAGAAGCAGAAGAGATTAAGAAGAGGTGGCAAGAATACACAGAACCATACAAAAAAGGTCTTAATGACCAGGATAACCACGATGGTGTGGTCACTCACCTGGAGCCCGGCATCCTGGAATGTGAAGTCAAGTGGGCCTTAGGAAGCATTACTACAAACAAAGCTAGTGGAGGTGATGTAATTCCAGCTGAGCTATTTCAAATCCTAAAAGATGATGCTGTTCAAGTGCTGCACTCAATATGTCAGCAAATTTGGAAAACAGCTGTGGCCACAGGACTGGAAAAGCTCAGTTTTCATTCCAATCCCAAAGAAGGGCAATGCCAAAGAATGTACAAGCTACCAAATGTACAAGCTTCGCTCATCTCCCATGCTAGTAAGGTTACACTCAAAATCCTTCAAGCTAGGCTTCATCAATAAGTGAACTGAGAACTTCCAGATGTACAAGCTGGGTTTAGAAAAGGCAGAGGAACCAAAGATCAAATTGCCAACATTTGCTAGAATCATAGAGAAAGCAAGGGAGTTTTAGAAAAGCATCTACTTTATTGACTACGCGAAAGCATTTGACTTTGTGTATCACAACAAACTATGAAAGATTCTTAAAGAGATGGGAATACCAGACCACCTTACCTGTCTCTGAAAAACTTATATGCAGGTTAAGCAACAACAGTTACAACCTTATATGGAACAACTGACTGGTTCCAAATTGTGAAAGGACTACGTCATGGCTATATATTGTCACCCTGTTTATTTAACATATATACAGAGTACATCATACAAAATGCTGGGCTGGATGAATCACAAGTTTGAATCAAGACTGCCGGGAGAAATATTAACAGCCTCATATGCAGATGATATCATGCTAATGGCAGAAAGTGAAGAGGAACTAAAGAGGCTCTTGATGAGGTGTGAAAGAGGATAGTGAAAAACTGGCTTGAAACTCAACATCCAAAAAACTAAGATCATGGCAGCTGGTCCTGTTACTTCATGGCAAATAGAAGGGGGAAAAGTGGAAGCAATGACAGATTTTATTTTCTTGGGCTCCAAAATCACTGTGGACAGTGACTGCAGCCATTAAATTAGGAGACACTTGCTCCTTGGAAGAAAAGCTATGACAAACCTAGACAGCCTATAAAAAGCAAAGACATCAATTTTCTGACAAAGGTTTGGATAGTTAAAGCTATGATTTTTCCAGTAGTTATGTACAGATGTGAGAGTTGGACCATAACGAAGGTTGAGCAGTAAAGAACTGATGCTTTCGAACTGCGGTGCTGGAGAAGATTCTTGAGAGTCCCCTGGACTGCAAGAACAGTAAACCATGCCAATCCTATAGAAAATCAACCCTGAATAGCTGCAAAGAGCCAACTCATTGGAAGCGACCCTGATGCTGGGAAAGACTGAAGGCAAAAGGAGAAGAGCGTGGCAGAGGATGAGATGGCATCACCGACTCAATGGACATGAATTTGGGTGGACTCCAGGAGATAGTGAAGGACAGGGAGGTCTGACGTGCTGGAGACCATGGAGTCGCAGAGAGTTGGACATGACTTAGTGACTGAACAACAATACAACAGTGAAGTCCCTCTCTTTATTGATATCAAATTTTTTAATCAGTATCCTTTGAGCTTAGTTGATAAGCTAGTTAAAAATCTATATAGCTGTGATTATCCACCTATATTGCTTCAGGCTCATTTTCTTAGCCCTATCTACCTGCTCCTTTACTACTTTGCTCTGATCTGTCCCTAGTCCGTTAAGCAAACCAGAACCACTCAGGCATCACACAAGTACAGATCTGTTTGGGCCCTACAAACACCAGCAGCTTTTAAAGGTACCATCAGTGACTTCTCCATTTGCTAATTCCCCACCTGATGTCATGCTGCTCTTCCCTCTGTGAAACTCTGCAGAGACTTTTGTCGTTCCCAACTCTCATTACCCCCACCACCCACTCCATACATGATGTCTCTGTGTTTGAGGATATAGACTCCAGCTTGGACTTCATCATTTTCCTCCAGTTGGCTCTTGGTGCTCTCTCTCTGCCTGTGATAAAGCTCTTTTTTTATTTAGCTTGGCTATTATTCCATAAATGAAATGTATAACTTTGCCTCAATCTTTTTAATGACTACATAGTATTCTATTGCATAGATAGACAATACTGATGGACGCTTAGGTGGTTCCCCAAATTTTGGCGTTACAAAGAGGCCATGAGTCTGTTTACAAGTACCAAGGTAGGGTAAATACCAGGAGATAGAATGGAAGGATTAAAAGATATGTAGCTTTTAATTTTGATAGTGCCAAGTTACTCTCCAAGGAGTTGTACCATTTTACTTCAGTGGTAGTTTAGAGCTCAGCAACATAAACGATTTTGATTTTGTTCTTAAAAGACATCTTGCTATTATACTGATGGAAATTTGAAATGGCTTTTAGTTTTTCCCTTCTCCCTCATTTCTCCTCCTTACTCGTCCTTCTGATTGCTCCCCCACCCTGAACTCCAAATTCTTCTCACTCATTTGTACAAAGTCATTCCACTGTCTCCAGACCCTGATGATTAACTCTGCCCCAGCCCTGCATTTACACATACAAACCTCAGCATAGTAAACCTGCTTCCATCCAAAGGCATCATTCTTAGTAATAACAATATTGAGCATGTTCATGTATTAACTGATTTAATCAACCTTGTGACGCAGGTACTGTTGTTATCCCTACTTCACGTGTGAGGACATTGAGGTATAAAGAGGTTAAGTAGCTTGTCCAAGGTCACATAGTTTAAAAATTGCACAAATACTATTTGAACCTAGATAGCATGTCTCTAGAGATCACACTCTAAAACCCTACAGACAGATACCTCTCCTGAGAGATTAGTCTACTTAGGTTCTTATCAAATTCTAACCTTTCTTAGGGCTTCCTATGGTATAAATCAGACTCTAGTCTCTACCCTGATCCATATCTAGCCCACAGCAGGTTCTCTTAGTAGCTCTGCCCACAAACGTGTCTGGAAAAAATGAGTTTCAGAACTGCCTTATTTAGCCTGTGACAGAGGAACAAGTATGGGGTGGAATCACAGGCAAAGGGGACAACAGTCAAGCCCTCTCTTTCCCTTTGCAGAGGTGCAGCCTCCCTGTTCTGTTCTCTGGGTGGTTCTTCCCAGACAGGAAGGGAGCAGTTGGCTTAGTCAGTCTAATTTTCCCTGGAACTCAGCACACTGAAATTCAGGAGTGCCTGAGGCCAACTTAGACAAGTTCTTCTATTCAGTTAACATTCGTTTGAGTCTCAGCAATGGGCCAGACCCTGTGCAGTGTAAGGGTACAACGTGAGTAAGTCACATACTCTAGAAGTGAAGATAAGCACTTCAATTACCAGTTACCTGCAACATGGTATCTCAATAGTTAGCACCTTGAGTGCATTGTTTGGAGTGGGGGAGGGCAAGAGGAGAAAGGGAAAAGGGAAAGTACGGATAAGGTGCGTATCCCTGGTGTTCTAATTGTGAGGAAACAATCCAGATTAGGGAAAGTTAGAAATCATAATTCAGCCTCAGGAGGGATTTCTGGCAGAAGTACCTTTGCAAGTACTGTAGTTCTTCAAACGCAGGTGAGGTCAAATACCTTGCCTGTTTATCTGTGGGTAGGAAGGTATGAGGGCAAAAAGCAATCAGGAGAAGTTCCAAGATCCATAATAGTGGGGGCAGGGGCATCTGTGAAATGCTAATTCCTACTTTTTCTTGGCAGCTTTTCTGGAAATTGTGATGACAGTTGGTGGTGGGAAAAATCACTGAAATCACCAGTGACCACAACCCTTTCCCTGCCTCTGGGTGACTGGCTATCATCTGAGCCATTCCAGTTGTTGACAGGCTGCTGTGGATCCTTTCTTTTCTTCCTCCCTCCCTCCTTCCATTCCTCCCTTGTTTCTTTCTTTCTCTCCCCCACCCCAACCACCACACAACTTGTGGGATCCAAGAGTCCTAACCATTGGACCACCAGGCCACCCCTCTTTCTTCTTTTCTTTCTTTTTTTTTTTTGGCTTGTGGGATCTTAGGTCCCTAACCAGGAATCAAACCCATGCTCTTGGTAGTGAAAGCATGGGGTCCTAACCACTGGACTGCCAGGGAATTCCTTCTTTCTTTTTTTTTCTTTCCTTCTTTCTAGGTAGGAGGAAGGGAGGAATGAAAAAAGAGATTCATTTTCCTATGAGCAAATGAATAAGCAAGCCATGTCTTCTACACTAACTAGACAGCCTCTTGTAGGATAAAAAAGCCTGGCCAAGGGATTCAGTCAGCAGAGAGACCCAGTTTCTGGCTTCAGATCTTTGTGAGCCTTGGAAATTCACAACCTATCTGTACACCACTTCTCACTTGTGCTGTGGGAATAATACGTTTTTGTCTCTCAATGATATTGCAAAAAAGGAAAGAAAGGAATAATAGATAAACATTTAAAGGCCTCAGGAAATAGTACTCAATAGGGATATATTTTACTGTTTTTAATAATTTCTCAGATTGTTTCAGTAAAATAAAAAGGCCACGGTTGATATGCTGTTTTATTAAATGGAAGCTGAGTGTTGCTAAGGGGCCTCTTTTGAGTAATTTCCTCTTCTTAATTGGGACAGAAATTCTGGCCATTGATAGAAACATAAAAGGGCCAAAATAGAACTCGACTGGTCTACAGCTTCTGGTTCTCAATAGACTTCCACTTAAGGATTTTGTTCTATTCCAAAGCTAAGTCATGAAAGCAGGGGCTAGTTTTAATGAAGAGCATATTTATGAAGAATTATAGATAATGCAAAGAGAAAGGAAAGGCAAAAAAAATCCACCGATGAACTACAAATGGTCATAAAATTTGGAAACATGGGTGAATATACTTAATAAAAGTTTAATGAATATTACAATACAAAACATGCTATGTTCAATAATATTACACGATATGTTCCTCACTAAAGATGCCTTGTTCAATGCCACGGGCCAGCCTGCAGTGCATACGGTGCTAATGCTGTGCCTACCATTCCTTGCAAATGAGTCTATGATGCCTTATCTCATATAATCTATCTCTGATTTTTTTCACTGAATAAACGTACATATCCCAGAGGAAGTAATCAAGGGGGTTCATTCTGTAAAAATATAAAGTATTCTCTATGTGTGCAGACTTTATGACTATCTTGTAGCTTCTACAGAGATGAACATAGAGAACAGATGCAAAGAGGATGGTAGAAAGTCTAGAGAAAGATAGAGGGTAAAAGTAGAAACACAGAGGGTGTGACCATGGAAACAAAACTGGGTGGGGGGAATACCCACATCTGGGCAGGGAACAGAGAGCGGAACAGGCAGAGAGACACAGTCAGAGATCCTTTGGAAAACAATGCAACATATCAGGGAGACAGGACAGTGAGAAGGACAGAAAAGCAGGTCAGAAAGGAAGTATTTTTTTTTTTAACTTTTTATCTTATATTGGAGTATAGCCAACTAACAATGTTGTGATAGTTCCAGGTAGATAGCAAAGGGACTCAGCCGTATGTTTACATGTATCCATTTTACCCCAAACTCTCCTCCCATCCAGGCTGCCACGTGGGATTGACAAGAGTTCTGTGTTTTACACAGTAGGACCTTGTTGGTTACCCATTTTAAATATGTGCGTGTGTGCGTGATGATGTCAAACTCCCTAACTCTCCCTTCCCCCCATCCTTCCCTCATGACAACCCTAAGTTCCTTCTCCAAGCCTGTGAATCTATTTCTGTGTTATAGGTAGCTTCATTTGTATCGTTTCTCTTTAGATTCCACATAAAAGGAATGTCATACGATGTTTCTCCTTCTCTGTCTGACTTCCTTCACTCAGTATGGCGGTCAGTCTCTAGGTCCATCCTTGTTGTGTAGCTGGTATTATTTTATTATTTTTATGGCTCCCAGATAGTGCTTGTTGTTCAGGCACTAAGTCATGTCCAACTCTTTGCAGCCCCATGGAATGCAGCACACTAAGCTTCCCAGTCCTTCATCATCTCCTGGAGTTTGCTCACATTCATGTCCATTGAGTCAGTGATGCTATTTAACCATCTCATCCTTCATCGCCCTCTTCTGCTCTTCCCTTCAGTCTTTCCCAGCATCAGGGTCTTTTCCAATGAGTCAGCTCATCAGGTGGCCAAAGTATTGGAGCTTCAGTCTCAGCATCAATCCTTCCAATGTATATTCAGGGTTGACTTCCTTTAAGATTGACTGGTTTGATCTCTTTGTTGTTCAACTCTCAAGAGTCTTCTCCAACACCACAGTTCAAAAGCATAAGTTTTTCAGTGCTCAGCTTTCTTTATGGTCCAACTCACACATCCATATGTGACTACTGAAAAAACCATAGCTTTGACTATAGGGACGGTTTTCCACAAAGCAAAGAATACACAGGTGGAGCTAGTGGTAAAGAATCCGCCTGCCAATGCAGGAGACGTGGGTTCAATCCTTGGGTGGGGAAGATCCCCTGGATAGGAAATGTCAACCCACTCCGAATTCTTGCCTGGAAAACTTCATGGACAGAGGAGCCCAATGGGCTACAGTCCATGGGGCCACAGAGAGTTGCACAGGACAGAGTGACTGAGGACAGCACATGGCTGAGTCGTATTCCATTGTATATATGCACCACCTCTTCTTTATGCATTCACCTGTCGATGAACATTTAGGTTGCTTCCATGTCTTGGCTATTGTGAATGCTGCTGCTATGTACAGCTCTCAATATTTAAACGAAACCGGTGATGGAAGCACATCTGCTCTTGCATGGACCAAGTTATGCACCATCTATTAGGGAAGAACTAAATGGGAACTCAAGCTCTAGACTTGTCTTGTTCCAGGCATTCTTTGGGTTAAATTACATCAACCCTGGAGTTTCTGGAAAGAGATCACAGGAAGACTGAGTGTTGAGGTGGAAAGAGTGCCTCTTCTGTGTCAGGTTGGCCTGGGTCTGCCAGTAACTACCCACTGCAATCCCAGGCGAGTCAGTTAATCAATGCATTTATCAGTTTTCCAAAATGAGAATACCATGTGCTTCATGTGGTACTTGGAGGCATAAGTGAAAGAAATACATAGTATCAAGTGCATAGCAATTCACCAAAGCAATTCAAGTGGCCAGCTTTAAAAGAAAAAAGTTCTTCCTAAGGAGGAATCAAAGAAATGCAAATAAAGAACAATGGGATAGCACTTTCAGTTACTGAATTGACAAAGATTAAAAGAAAACAAACTTTACAGCCAGATGCTGGAGGGTATGGAAGCAGATATTCTCACGTTTTGCTAAAAAGAATGTAAGTTGGCACATTTATGGAGGGGAGTTTGACATGTATTAAGAGCCTTAAAAGTGTTGATGCTCTTTGATTCAGGGTTTCACTTCTAGATATTGAGCCTAAGGAAACAATAACATGTAGGAGGAAAAATATATCTATATATCTATGAGTTTGTTCACATAGGTTCTTTATATGACAGAAAAAATATAATCAGTATGAATTTTCACAACCTTTATCTCTCACAGAGGCAAAAAGACTGTTTTTCTACCAGAGTGTTAAAATGAGGGTTGGGTCCTAGAGAAAATTCAATAGAGCTTCAACTTAATTTACATTGAAAAAGGCAGATATTTATAGGAAAATGAGAAGAATTTAATCAGCATGATGTCAGGGGACAAACAGACATGGGCAAAAGAAGGAAGGGAATGGAAGAACCAGGAAAAGAGGAGTTAGTTGGGAGAAAGTTTCAAACAACTGTCCTCTGAGTGAAGTATTAAGAGAAAGAGGAAGACGAGAAGAGAGGACTTCAGTGAAATCTTCCTTTGGTTTGATCTTGAGAGTAAAGATTTACTTCTCTTGGACTTCCCTGGTGGGACAGTGGATAAGAATCCACCTGCCAAGGTGGGTGATACAGGGGGTTCGATCTCTGGTCCAGGAGGATTCCCTATGCCACAAAGCAACTAGGCCTGTGTGTCACAACTGCAGAGCCTGTGCCAGTAAGAGAAGCCGACACGATGAGAAACCTGTGCACTGCAACGAAGAGTAACCCCCACCTACTGCAACTAGACAAAGCCCATGTGCAGCAAGGGAGACACAGTGCAGCCAAAAAAAAAAAATTTTACTTTTTGTTTTCTTTATTCTCGTTTTCCTCCTCTTTTTCTTTGATTATTTTATTTTTAAATGCTGGAATGATGTTTCTTTAAAATCTTAGCTTGGGCTACCCATCTGCTTGGTTTTATACTGTTGTTCAATTGCTCAGTAGTGTCCAGCTCTTTGCAACCTCATGGACTGCAGAACGCCAGGCATCCCTGTCCTTTAAATCTCCCGGAGCTAGCTCAAACTCATGTCCATTGAGTCGGTGATGCCATACAACCATCTCATCCCCTTCTCCTCCTGCCTTTTATCTTTCCCAACATCAGGATGTTTTCCTGAGTCAGTTTTTCTCATCAGGTGGCCAAAATATTGGAGCTTCAGCTTCAGCATCAATCCTTCCAATGAATATTCAGGGTTGATTTCCTTTAGGCTTGACTGGTTTGATCTCCTTGCAGTCCAAGGGACTCTCAAGAGGCTTCTCCAACACCACAGTTCAAAACCATTACTTCTTCAGTGCTCAGCCTTCCTTATGGTCCAACACTCACATCCATATGTAACTATGGAAAAACCATAGCTTTGACTAGATGGACTTTGTTGGCAAAGTAATGATTCTGCTTTTTAATATTTTGTCTAGGTTTGTCATAGCTTTTCTTCCAAGGAGCAAGTGTCTTTTTATTTCATGGCTGTAGTTGCCATCTGCAGTGATTTTGGAGCCCAAGAAAATAGTCTGTCACTGTTTCCACTGTTTCCCTATCTATTTGTCATGAAGTCATGTGACCAGATGCCATGATCTTAGTTTTCTGAATGTTGAGTTTTAAGCCAGCTTTTCCACTCTCCTCTTTCAGTTTCATCAAGAGGCTCTTCAGTGCCTCTTCGCTTTCTGCCATTAGTGTAGTGTCATCTGCATATCTGAAGTTATTGATATTTCTCCCAGCAATCTTGATTCCAGCTTGTGCTTCTTCCAATCCAGCATTTTGCATGATGTACTCTGCATATAAATTAAATAATCAGGGTGACAATATAGAGCCTTGTATACTCTTTTCCCAATTTTGAACCAGTCCATTGTTCCATGTCCCATTCTAACTGTTGCTTCTTGACCTGCATACAGATTTCTCAGGAAGCAGGTAGTTCAGTTCAGTTCAGTTCAGTCGCTCAGTCGTGTCCGACTCTTTGCGACCCCATGAATCGCAGCATGCCAGGCCTCCCTGTCCATCACCATCTCCTGGGGTTCACTCAGACTCACGTCCATTGAGTCCATGATGCCATCCAGCCATCTCATCCTGGGTCGTCCCCTTCTCCTCCTGCCCCCAATCTTTCCCAGCATCAGAATCTTTTCCAATGAGTCAACTCTTCGCATGAGGTGACCAAAGTACTGGAGCTTCAGCCTCAGCAGCATTCCTTCCAAAGAAATCCCAGGGTTGATCTCCCTCAGAATGGAATGGTTGGATCTCCTTGCAGTCCAAGGGACTCTCAAGAGTCTTCTCCAACACCACAGTTCAAACTCATCAATTCTTTGGCACTCAGCCTTCTTCACAGTCCAACTCTCACATCCATACATGACCACAGGAAAAACCATAGCCTTGACTAGACGGACCTTAGTCGGCAAAGTAATGTCTCTGCTTTTGAATATACTATCTAGGTTGGTCATAACTTTCCTTCCAAGGAGTAAGCGTCTTTTAATTTCATGGCAGGTAAGGTGTCTGGTATTCCCATCTCTTTCAGAATTTTCTGCAGTTTGTTGTGATCCACACAGTCAAAGACTCTAGCATTTGGTTCTTTATGGATTGTATTCAAAACAGCAAACATAATTGGAAACAGTTCAAATATCCAAGAATAGGAAATTAGTAAAATAAGATAATCATGAAGGTGTGATCACTCACCTACAGCCAGATATCCTGGAATGTGAAGTCAAGTGGGCCTTTAGGAGGCATCACTACAAACAAAGCTAGTGGAGGTGATAGAATACCAGTTGAGCTATTTCAAATCCTGAAAGGATGCTGTGAAAGTGCTGCACTAAATATGCCAGCACATTTGGAAAACTTATCAGTGGCCACAGGACTGGAAAAGGTCAGTTTTCCTTCCAATCCCAAAAAGAGGCAATGCCAAAGAATGCCCAAACTACTGAACAATTGCACTCATCTCACACGCTAGTAAGGAATGCTTAAAATTCTCCAAGCCAGGCTTCAGCAATATGTGAACCATGAACTTCCAGATGTTCAAGCTGGTGTTAGAAAAGGCAGAGGAACCAGAGATCAAATTGCCAACATCCACTGGATCATGGAAAAAGCAAGAGAGTTCCAGAAAAACATCTATTTCTGCTTTATTGACTATGCCAAAGCCTTTGACTGTGTGGATCACAACAAACTGTGGAAAATTCTGAAAGAGATGGGAATACCAGACCACCTGACCTGCCTCTTGAGAAACCTATATGCAGGTCAGGAAGCAACAGTTAGAACTGGACATGGAGCAACAGACTGGTTCCAAACAGGAAAAGGAGTATGTCAAGGCTGTATATTGTCAGCCTGCTTATTTAACTTATATGCAGAGTACATCATGAGAAATGCTGGGCTGGAGGAAGTATAAGCTGGAATCAAGATTGCCGGGAGAAATATCAATAACCTCAGATACGCAGATGACATCACCATTATGGCAGAAAATGAAGAAGAACTAAAGAGCCTCTTGATGAAAGTGAAAGAGGAGAGCGAAAAAGTTGGCTTAAAGCTCAACATTCAGAAAACGAAGATCATGGCATCAGGTCCCATCACTTCATGGCAAATAGATGGGGAAACAGTGGAAACAGTGGCTGACTTTATTTTTCTGGGCTCCAAAATCACTGCAGATGGTGATTGCAGCCATGAAATTAAAAGACGCTTACTCCTTGGAAGCAAAGTTATGACCAACTTAGACAGCATATTCAAAAGCGGAGACATTACTTTGCCAACAAAGTCCATCTAGTCAAGGCTATGGTTTTTCCAGTGGTCATGTATGGATGTGAGAGTTGGACTATAAAGAAAGCTGAGCGCCAAAGAATTGATGCTTTTGAACTGTGGTGTTGGAGAAGACTCTTGAGAGTCCCTTGGACTGCAAGGAGATCCAACCAGTCCATCCTAAAGGAGATCAGTCCTGGGTGTTCATTGGAAGGACTGATGCTGAAGCTGAAACTCCAGTACTTTGGCCACCTGATGCGAAGAGCTGACTCATTTGAAAAGACCCTGATGCTGGGAAAGATTGAGGGCAGGAGGAGAAGGGGATGACAGAGGATGAGGTGGTTGGATGCCATCACCGACTCTAGGGACATGGGTTTGGGTGAACTCCGGGAGATGGTGTTGGACAGAGAGGCCTGGAGTGCTGTGGTTCATGGGTCTCAAAGAGTTGGACACAACTGAGCAACTGAACTGAACTGAAAATAAGTTAACTGGTTTATAGGTTAATTAAATAAGTTCACATATATTTATAGCCATTGTCATAATGGAGAGTATTTAATAACAAATATTTGAATGATATAGTAAGTGAAATAGGTTATGATCCCCAAATGGTAAGTGTGTGTGAAAGTGCATGTGTTGTGTATCATTGGGGAAAAATACAGGTGGTCAGTGTACTAATCATTAACAGTGATTTTGTTTAGAATTACTGATACTATTTTATTAATGCTCATCTAAAATTTCTGTATTCCCTACATTGATCAAGTAATCCTTTTATAATCAGAAACCTCCTTACAATAAACCTTATTAAAAAATTTTTTTTTAAACCTTAGTTTTTAAAATAGCACTAGAACCATATAGCTTCTAGAAAAAAATACAGAAGAGAATATTTGTAAATTTGAAGAAGGAAAACATTTATCAGCAGGACACAAAAAGCACTAGCCGTAAGAGAAAAAAATTGAAAAATTGGACTTCATCAAAATGACATCACTAAGAAAATGAGTAGACAAATGACAGACTGGGAAAAATAGGAATCACTGTGTGTGTGTGTGTGTGTGTATATGTATATATGTGTGTATATGTATATATATATATATATATATATATATATACTTGACCAAGGATTCATATCCAGATAATGTATGGAGTGCTTGTAAATTAACATCAAAAAGTTGAGCTACCCAATTAAAAAATGGCAAAAGACTTGAACAGATGCCTCATAAAAAGAGAGAGATAAATGGCCAATAAGGCATGAAAAGTGCTTGTAGCAAATGCTATGATATGCCACTCTGATTCTCCTTTGGAATGAAGGACTTATTCTTCAGCTGTTGGAGAGGCTGTCAGCACACAGCCTTCAATCAGTCTACTTCAGTGACTGCCTATGCTGAAGAGTACTGACTTGCCCAAGGTCACAGTGGTCATTAATAGGGGGGCAAAGAAGTCCAGCCACTTGCCTAAACTCAGAACATTTTGTATTTTTTTGAGTGCATTTTCAGCGCTCTTGGTAAGGTCAGCTGAGGCCTCTGAGACTCCACTGTACAACAGCTCAACTTCTTCCCTTGTCCAATAATGCTTTTGTCTTTTTTCTTGCACAGAGGTTGAGGCTAAGTGCTCTCCCTGAAAAAACCTACTGCTAACTAATCTCCCAGTGAGTCTGCTTCCAAGGGAATTCAACTTGTGACAATGCTCAACACCAGTAACCATCAGGAAAATGCAAATTAAAACCATAAGGAGCTATCAGTTACATCCACTAGAAGGGCTAAAAAAAGACTGACAACACCACATGTCCATGAAGATGCAGAAAAAGTGGAACTTTCATATAGTGCTGGTGGGAGTGTAAAAAGGAACCACCTTGTTGGAGAATTGTTTGGCAGTTTCTTACAAAATTAAACATATATTTAACCCATGATCCAGGAATTGCATTCTTAAGTACGTAGTCAAGAGAAATGAAAACATATAGGTATGACTGTATAAGAATCCTCATAAGTAGCCTTAGTTATAATAGCCACAAACTGGAAATAATACAAATGTCATTTCAATAAGAGAAGGAATAAATAAATTACAGTATCCTCCTACCATACCACTGAGCAATATGATGGAATGGAGTATTGATACCCACAAGCCACACACCACACATATACACAAACACACATAACACATACTAAAGGATTTCACTGACATGAAGTACAGGAACAGGCAAAGAAAATCTATGGTGATAGAAAGCAGGAAGTACTCGGGTTGCTTGGGTGAAGTGGGTGCAGGAGTGGGGATTGACTGAAAGTGCCATGAGGAAACTTTCTGTGGTGATGAAAACATTCTGTATCTTGTTTTGACTAGTAGTTACACAGTGGTTACAACTGTCAGTAGGCACTGACATAAACATTTAAGATTTGTCCATTTTATTCATGAAAATTATATTTCAGTCAAGTTATACACATACATGGGGCTTCTCAGGTGGCTCGGTGGTAAAGAATCCACCTGCAAATGTAGGAGACACAGGAGACACGTTCAGTCCCTGGGTTGGGAAGATCCCTTGGAGGAGGAGATGGCAGCCCACTCCTGTATTCTTTCCTGGACCATCTGATGGACAGAGGAGCCTTGTGGGCTACAGTCCATGGGGTCGCAAAGAGGCAGACCCAACTGAGCGACTGAGCATCACACATACACATACACACGCAACGGGTTCCTCTAGGCATTCAGTAAATGTTTAATAAACAAGTGAAGAGATGATTTTTCTAAAGAACCAAATTATTAATTATGGAAGAGATTTCTCTCCCTGGCTTATGGCAAAATGTGATTCTCTTGGGATATTCTTTGATTTCAGCTCTGTGAATATTTATTATTTACAGTTGTTTTTTTCCCTCCCGCATTGAAATGGCTAAGCTTTGATCCCTCCCAAAGTGGCAGAATCAGGTCTATAATGTCTGTCTGAATCATTTGCAGGTGAGTGGAAATGTTAAAAGGATATTAAGATAGTAACAGTGGTAGGAGAAAGAAATAAAAAACCATCATTGGTTTCCCAGTGTGGTAGATAAGCATTTGGCTGCTATTCCACATACTCTTGCCAACATCACTCTCAAAGCAATTTCTCTTACAAAATATGGCACAATCACCACCCTATTTTGAACATGGGCATTTAATCTCAGAAAAAGTATTTAAAGTATTTGAAATATTTGAAGAGAGAAGTTGATGTTTATGGAGCCAGCTGATATCAACCTATGCTGTTTTCCACTAAAGTTAATACCCTGGGGAATATGAAAATTTGAAGAGAGAGAATCCTTTTAGGGGTTTCATAACCTAGAAAACTAAACATGACAGAATGCCAATGACTCTCAAGAGAAAGATTTTCGCAAACACACAAAGCTACTTTTAAATTCCCTTTAATAAAATCAAACAGTTCAAAAGCCATTGGCTGCCATCTTCAAAATCTGAAAGCAGACTACTGGTGGAGTTGCCAGATTTAGCAAATAAAAATCTAGAATCGAATCTTCAATTAAATTTGAATTTCAGGTAAACCGTTTTTTAGTATACTTGTTCCTCCCAAATATTGCGTATTTTAGTGTTAGAAGCTCCCATGAAATATCTAAAACATATTTGTACTAAAAAACAACTTTTAAAACTTATTTTTTATCTGAAGACCAAATTTAAATAGCCGTCCTGTACTTTATCTGGCAATCCTAGCATTTGGGAAAGCTACTTGGCCTACTCTGAAGAACAGGAGCCCTCCCTTGCCCCCCGCCGCCCCCAACCCATGCCTGCCAATCTGGCTGATGAGCATGTACCTTGAGGGTTATTGCATGGAATTACAAGGTTAGCAACACTCATGTTGGGGTTTATCCAGGATCTCAGCAGTAAAGAATTCACTTGCAATTCTGCAGGAGATGCAGGTTTGATCCTTGCATTGGGAAGATTCCCTGGAGAGGGAAATGACAACCCACTCCAGTATTCTTGCCTGGGAAATCTCATGAACAGAGGAACCTGGAGGGCTAGAGTCCATGGGGTTGCAAGGAGTCAGACATGAGTTAGTGACCCAACAACAACAATGGTCATAATAAAAAGAACTGAAACTTTCTTCTGTTCCACAGATTCCCACACTCTTTCACACAAAAAATACTGTGAAAAACATTTAAATGTGTCCCTGTTATCTAGAGTGGTAATGGATTAGTTGTACTAAGTAAAGAGTATACTTCAGTTGGATCTCTAGAGTTTGTTTGAATACGGCCTGAGAGCCTAGGATTAACCATATGGATTTATGAACCTAGAGAACTTGTTTCTCTTGTTAGGTTTCCTAGTCCTAAGGAATGAACAGACCTGATTTGTAAAGCATCTGGAAGACTTCAAATTTGCTGCATGAAAATATTTTTTTTCTAATGAGATTATCCCCCACACACGCCTCTTTCACTAAAGAATTACTGGCATTATTCTACTTTATAGGACTTGTTACTATGGTAGATCTCCCTCTGTCAGATCTCATCCTTTGTAATGGAGGCTGGAGTACCAGTACTCCAGAGGTAGGCTGAAACAGCAACATTGTTCTGAGTCTGCTTTGAATGCTCATGGAGGGAGCATTCTTCTTAGCATTAGCTGATGCTCCATGGTGTGGGATTCTGTTACCTTCATTTGAGCTGTGAGCTGCCTGATTATTCTAGCAATCAGATCTTTCTGTCTCCTTCCTATTACCTGGCCTTGACACCAGCTATCATGTGCCCTCTTTATACCGTGACTCCCAGGCCCACAATTATTCTTTCATTTTCTTTAAACTCAAATGCCAGAATTTTGGAATTTTTAGGACATTTACATGGTTGTGACAACAGCCATGGAGAATATTTGAAAACAGGACTGTCCAGTAAAATCGAGGGCATGTAGTCAGTCCTCCTAATATTT
The DNA here is from genome assembly GCF_014754425.2 of Oryx dammah. NCBI lineage: Eukaryota > Metazoa > Chordata > Mammalia > Artiodactyla > Bovidae > Oryx > Oryx dammah. Next base: position 23,393,269 of record NW_024070192.1, read on the forward strand.
CAGCATTTGTCCTCTGACAGTTACCTCTGATGGCATGGATATTTTGAAAGGAGACAGGACCAGGAATCACAAATTCTCTTCATGGCTTTTTTTTGCAGTTAATTTGAGGCAAATTACACCCCCCCACCAAATTAACTGCAAAAATCTATCTCTGTAACCTTCTGATCCTTTTTATTTGAAATCCCTTATAAAAATAATAAAAAAGAACAAAGCAAAAGGCACTTGTTTTCAATTTACTGTGCATATCCTTTAAGTTTGAATCCTAGTGTTTGTAATACAGCCTATTGGGCTCCTCTGTCCCTTTACCATGAGGGTGGGGAAAGCCAGAGAAAACTAAGATCTTAAAGATTTTACCATTTAATTTTAATTTCTTGTTTAGGAGTATAAAACAAGCGTCAGCTTTCAGGACTGCAATTTGTAAACTTCAAGTCTGAACTCAACCTGGACAGAACTGCAGTATTCTAACTCCCAGAAAAAATAAAAGGGGCCTATAAGCCAAAGAAAGTGATTTACCCTGTCAAACAGTAAGAATAGCACTATCGGTAAAATAGCAACTCCTTTTCCTCTCCTCTACCTTTTCAACTCCTTTGATCCTGTCAGCCTCCCCTCTACATGATAGCCTCTTAAACTGAGATAAGATAGTAATGAATCACTTTATTAAAAGTACATAGGGCCAAACAAAGATGTAATATTTTGGCATCACTTGGCACTGAGACATATCAGAACAGGATAGAAAGAGTTCAGGGCTTCCTGATGTAGAGTTCCTAAGATTGTTTTCCCACTGAAACTAGCTAATCTAGGTTTGGGGCAAAAAAAAAAAAATATATATATATATATATATAAAATTTATATATATATACATACATACATACATACATACACACACACACATTGTTCCCAGGACTTCCCTGGTGGTCCAGCAGTTAAGAATCCATCTTGCACATCGGGGAACGTGGATTCAGTCTCTGGTTGGGGAACTAAGATCCCACATGCTAGGGAGCAATTAAGCCTACAACCTGATGCAGTCAAATAATAAATATATATATATATGTGTATATATATATATATATCTTGAATGTCTGAATTGTGCCTTTTTGCCTAAAGAGTTTTGTCTTTTTTTTGGCCTGCCCTAATTTCTGAGGTCAGGTCCCCAGGGTATCTGTGCTCTGCCGCCTCCTCAGTGAATGTATATTTTATACAGTGTGATCGCACTTTGAACTAAAATAGACATATCTAGAAATCTGCTGGTATGGCTTCCCAAGGACTAAAGAATATGAATAATCTGAATTGCTTTTTGTTTCTGTGGCTTTTTCTTGAGTCGATCCACAATGCAGAGATGATACCCTCTAAATTTTATTTTGGAAAAAACAGGTACCAGATCTCAGGCTAGCCTCCATATTCCAAGACTGTTTTCCTAGAATAATGCAGAACATCTGCCAATGAAAGGGGACTAGATGCCTACCTTTCAATCTCTCTTCCCCTCTGGCATTATTATTTTATTCATTTTTTTATTGAGGACCAGATAACTTTCAGTTCAGTCCTGTGCATAAGCAGACCACAAGCTAATTTCTAGTTCCCCAAAAGTCCATTTTAAAGGAGATCAGCCCTGGGTGTTTGGAAGGAATGATGCTAAAGCTGAAACTCCAGTACTTTGGCCACCTCATTCGAAGAGTTGACTCATTGGAAAAGACTCTGATGCTGGGAGGGATTGGGGGCAGGAGGAAAAGGGGACGACAGAGGATGAGATGGCTGGATGGCATCACTGACTCGATAGACGTGAGTTTGAGTGAACTCTGGGAGATGGTGATGGACAGGGAGGCCTGGCGTGCTGTGATTCATGGCGTTGCAAAGAGTCGGACACAACTGAGCAACTGAACTGAACTGAACTGTACACTTTTTAAGTGTTTATTTATCTTGACTCCAATGCAAATTCTGTAGGGAGCCTGGCAGCAGCAGATTTTCATCCTCAGTTATTTAAGATATGGCTAAAGTTTCAAAGGCAAGTTGGCAGGCCTTAATGTTTTGAGTGTCTTTTCTTCACCCCACCCTTAACCTAGGGTTAGGCATGGGTGAGATTATTTTCTTTGAGGTGAGGGGTCAAGACTTAAGGGAGGACTAATTCTGATGTAAATTATTCTTGTCAGGGATTTAAAAAACAAATAGAAATAGAGCCAAGGGTGGAGAGGCTATCTGACTGTTGCTAAGTTGCAGAGACAATGCTCTTGCCTACTTCACTGGTCTAGTTCAACCTGAGCCCTCACTTATTTTGGGGGGATTTGAAGTCAAGGCAACACCATTGCTAAGTTAATTCTAACATGCCAGCTCCAAAAGAACACTGTAACCTTTAAAGACTTGTGATTTCAAGGGGAATATTGTAGCAGCATTCCAGGGACCCACGCATCAGACACAGATATATGTATTCTTCCCTGCAGCAAAGGGCGTTGGCCTTAATTTCTAATTCATGTTCTGCAAGAGTCTGGTGACTGACCCTTCGTAAGAGGACAGGGCCAAACAGGCTCATCTCAACTTGAAGATCATCAACAAAGGGCCTGCGTTTAGTCATATAGTTGTCCAGTCACTTGGGATTGGTAAATAATCCTGGAATGGTGTTAGTGAAAAAGGACGCAGAAGTACTGGGAAAGGAAAAAAAAAAAGAGGGGAGGTGCTAGAAAGGAAGTAAGACAGGTGGAAGTGGAAATGCATGACTTTTTCAACTTCCTGATGGAAAGATACCAAGAGAAATAAAACTCTTTCCAACTGTGAGGGCCTTTCTTTGGCCATATTTGGATGTATATAATGTCATACTGCCATCCTCAAATAAAGGAATGAATACATACAGACATACATATATCACCTGTTATGTATCGTTATTGTCCACATTTTAAATAAAGCATATGGAATTAATCTACTCTTTAATGAAGAACACAGGATAGGTAGGCAACATTCTATCTACTCCCCAACAGTCATTCCAACAGCCATTTTAAGTTACAGAAAAGAGTGAAGGCTGGGATCTCATGGCACCAGCTACTATGGATTGCTCTCCAACTTTTTGTTTCCCTGGTTTTTGGAACCCCTTCACCATCTTCCGCAGGTAAGACTCACCTTAGTGGAACTAGAGTTACAAGTTCAAAACTGACATTGAAGCCTATAATTTCTAAGTCAGTGAAACTAAATGATTACAAAATGATTTACTTTCATGTAATGTGGGGAATATTTTGGATCCGTAACCCAGTTCCTTCATATTCTCTTTGCTGTGAAACATCTCTTTCAATGACTTACATTTGCCCTATAGTTGACCCTTGAACAGCATAGAGATTAGGGACACTGACTACTCCCTCCAGTCAAAAAAATCTGTCTCTTAATATAACTTTATAGTGAGTCCCCTGCATCTGAGGATTCAATCAACCACAGATCATGTAGTCATATAGTTTGTATTAAATGAAAAAAAAAAACCCCAAGTGGACTAACATAGTTCAAACTTGGGTTGTCCAGTTAAGGGGCCAACTGCATATCCTTTTACTCCAACTCGTGCTATGAAGATCATTCTGATATTAAGAACATGACAGATTTTTTTTTTTTTTTGGAAATTCTCAAACCACAAGTGAATATAATACTTTTCTTTGAGAAAAGTATGCATTATGCACTTATCTGCTTTAAGGACATTAAAAGAGAGAAGCCAAGAAATCTGTTGGAAGTGCTGCTAATGACCTTGAGATATACTGCCTTTTCCATTCTTTCTGAAGCCCCATTGGAGGGAAATTAATTTCTGAGAGCCTTAAACTTCATTTAAGTTATCCCAGAGAAGACTGTCTGGAGCATATGTCAGATCCTTAGTCTTTTTATGGGAACTATTATGACCAACCTAGATAGCATATTCAAAAGCAGAGACATTACTTTGCCAACTAAGGTCCATCTAGTCAAGGCTATGGTTTTTCCAGTAGTCATGTATGGATGTGAGAATTGGACTGTGAAGAAAGCTGAGCGCCGCAGAATTGATGCTTTTGAACTGTGGTGTTGGAGAAGACTCTTGAGAGTCCCTTGGACTGCAAGGAGATCCAGCCAGTCCATTCTAAAGGAGATCAGCCCTGGGATTTCTTTGGAGGGAATGATGCTAAAGCTGAAGCTCCAGTACTTTGGCCACCTCATGGGAAGAATTGACTCATTGGAAAAGACTCTGATGCTGGGAGGGATTGGGGGCAGGAGAAGGGGATGACAGAGGATGAGATGGCTGGATGGCATCACTGACTCGATGGACGTGAGTCTGAGTGAACTCCGGGAGTTGGTGATGGACAGGGAGGCCTGGCGTGCTGTGATTCATGGGGTCGCAAAGAGTCGGACACGACTGAGTGACTGAACTGAACTGAACTGATATGCTATCTTCCATTCTTCTATCCCAGGAGGCCTGGGTTCAATCTTGACTTGCTGCATTGGAACCTCTGGGTCATGGGACTAGGGATGGGGCCAAGTAAGGTTCTCCCCTTTATCCTCAGCAGGGTCACAATTACCGTTGCCATGAAGTCCACTAGCCCTGGTAGGTTTTTTGTTTTGCTTTTCAAAAATCATTCCTGTGATTTTATAAAAGAAGGTTGCCTCTAGCCTTAGGTTCACATAGTTTCTCTATGGAGCACACACCACAAGGGTTTTTTTACCCTTTAATACAAAGGGTAAAGTATTATCTCTTGGTCAACTGGTTAGTCGGGTCAATAACAATTGAGATGTACTTTGTGCAGGGATCAGTCCTGACAGTTACAGGAGAATAAGAAGTCAAGCTCTTGCCAGTAGTACATCTTAAAAAAGATATGTATATAAGACAAAATGACAGAACAAGTACAAATAAGTCAGCAAAAGCCAATACTTGAGAGATGATGGGAAATGGGTTACAGCTGGGTGGAGTTAGTCAGTGAGGACTTTCTGGAAGAGGTGAGTTTTGAAGGAAGGGAGGGGCATGGGTTGGCCAAGAAGGAGGAGGAGGACTTTCCAAGCAATAATGCGTGAGCAATGGTAAAGAAGAGATAGTGAGCAAGCTCTAAGAACCAAGGATAAACAGGTTAGCTTGCTAAGACTGGAGAATCTGTGTTAAAGGGTAAAGAGAAACAAGTCTGAGAAAATGGTAAGAACAGCTCATGGAGAGCCTTAAATGGTTATATGTTATATTTGCTTTAACAGAAAAAGGGAGCTTCATGGGTTCTTGCATAATGAAAATAACTTAAAGAAGTTGAGGTACAGATCAGTTCAGTCGCTCAGTTGTGTCTGACTCTTTGTGACCCCATGGACTGCAGCATGCCAGGCTTCCCTGTCCATCACCAACTCCCGGAGCTTGCTCAAACTCATGTTCATTGAATTGGTGATGCCATCCAATCATCTCATCCTCTGTTGTCCCCTTCTCATGCCTTTGATCTTTCCCAGCATCAGGGTCTTTTCCAATGACTCAGCTCTTCCCATCAGGTGGCCAAAGTATTGGAGTTTCAGCTTCAGCATCAGTCCTTTCAATGAATATTCAGAACTGATTTCCTTTAGGATTGACTGGTTTGATCTTGCAGTCCAAGGGACTCTCGAGTCTCATCCAACACCATAGTTCAAAAGCATAAATTCTTCAGCGCTCAGCTTCTTTATGGTCCAACTCTCACATTCATATATGACTATGGAAAATCCACAGCTTTAATTAGATGGACCTTGGTCGGTAAAAATGTCCCTGCTTTTTAATATGCTATCTAGGTTTGTCACAGCTTTTCTTCCAAGAAGCAAGTGTCTTTTAATTTCATGGCTGCAGTCACCATCTGCAGTGATTTTGGAACCCAAGAAAATAGTCACTCACTGTTAACACTGTTCCCCCATCTATTTCCCATGAAGTGATGGGACCGGATGCCATGATCTTTGTGTTTTGAGTGTTGAGTTTTAAGCCAGCTTTTTCCACTCACCTCTTTGACTTTTATCAAGGGGCTCTTTAGTTCCTCTTCACTTTCTGCCATAATGGTGGTGTCTGATATCTGAGGTTATTGATATTTCTCTCAGCAATCTTGATTTGAGCTTGTGCTTCATCCAGCCCAGCATTTTAAATGATGTACTCTGCATATAAGTTAAATAAGCAAGGAGACAATACACAGCCTTGACGTACTCCTTTCCCAATTTAGAACCAGTCCATTGTTCCATGTCCAGTTCTAATTATTGCTTCTTGACATGCATACAGATTTCTCAGGAGGCAGGTAAGGTGGTCTGGTATTCCCATTTCTTGAATAATTTTCCAGTTTGTTGTGATCCACACACTCAAAGGCTTTAGCGTAGTCAATGAAGCAGAAGTTTTTCTGGAATTTTCTTGGTTTTTCTATGATCCAACGGATGTTGGCAATCTGATCTCTGGTTCCTCTGCCTTTGCTAAACCCAGCTTGACCATCTGGAATTTCTTGGTTCACATTCTGTTGAAGCTTAGCTTGGAGAATTTTGAGCTAGGCTAGCTCAAAATTCCTTTGCTAGAGTGTGTAATGAGTGCTATTGCGTGGTAGTTTGAACGTTCTTTGGCATTGCCTTTCTTTGGGATTGGAATGAAAACTGATCTTTTCCAGTCCTGTGGCCACTGCTGAGTTTTCCAAATTTGCTGGCATATTCAGTGCAGCACTTGAAAAGCATCACCTTTTAGGATTTGAAATAGCTCAGCTGGAATTCCATCACCTCTGCTAGCTTTGCTCATAGTGATGCTTCCTAAGGCCCACTTGATTTCGCACCCTAGGATGTCTGGCTCTAGGTGAGTGATTACACCATCGTGGTTATCTGGGTAATTAAGATCTTTTTTTTGTATAGTTTTGGAGAATTAGGAAATAGGGAAGCTGCAACAAAATTTTCCAGGAGGGAAAAAAATGGCTGAGTCTTAATGCCAGCTCTGCCACTTACCAACTGTACAACCTTGGGCAAGTCACTAAATCTCTGTGTGTGTTTTCTCATCTGTAAAATGGGGATAATGGTGTTGACCTAAAAGAATTGTTGAATGGATCAAATTAATTAATACATGTAAAGTGTTTAGTAAGCACTCAGTTCAGTTCAGTTCAGTTCAGTCACTCAGTCGTGTCTGACTCTTTGCGACCCCATGAATCGCAGCACGCCAGGCCTCCCTGTCCATCACCATCTCCCGGAGTTCACTCAGACTCACGTCCATCGAGTCAGTGATGCCATCCAGCCATCTCATCCTCTGTCATCCCCTTCTCCTGCCGCCAATCCCTCCCAGCATCAGAGTCTTTTCCAATGAGTCAGCTCTTCTCATAATGTGGCCAAAGTACTGGAGCTTCAGCTTTAGCATCATTCCTTCCAAAGAAATCCCAGAGTTGATCTCCTTCAGAATGGACTGGTTGGATCTCCTTGCAGTCCAAGGGACTCTCAAGAGTCTTCTCCAACACCACAGTTCAAAAGCATCAATTCTTCAGTGCTCAGCCTTCTTCACAGTCCAACTCTCACATCCATACATGACCACAGGAAAAACCATAGCCTTGACTAGATGGACCTTAGTCAGCAAAGTCATGTCTCTGCTTTTGAATATACTATCTAGGTTGGTCATAACTTTTCTTCCAAGGAGTAAGCATCTTTTAATTTCATGGCTGCAATCACCATCTGCAGTAATTTTGGAGCCCCCCAAAATAAAGTCTGACAGTGTTTCTACTGTTTCCCCATCTATTTCCCATGAAGTGATGGGACCAGATGCCATGATCTTCGTTTTCTGAATGTTGAACTTTAAGCCAACTTTTTCGCTCTCCTCTTTCACTTTCATCAAGAGGCTTTTTAGCTCCTCTTCACTTTCTGCCATAAGGGTGGTGTCATCTGCATATCTGAGGTGATTGATATTTCTCCTGGCAATCTTGATTCCAGCTTGTGTTTCTTCCAGCCCAGCATTTCTCATGATGTACTCTGCATAGAAGTTAAATAAGCAGGGTGACAATACACAGCCTTGACGTACTCCTTTTCCTATTTGGAACCAGTCTGTTGTTCCATGTTCATTTCTAACTGTTACTTCCTGACCTGCATACAGATTTCTCAAGAGGCAGGTTAGGTAGTCTGGTATTTCCATCTCTTTCAGAATTTTCCACAGTTTTTTGTGATCCACACAGTCAAAGGCTTTGGCATAGTCAATAAAGCAGAAATAGATGTTTTTCTGGAACTCTCGCTTTTTCCATGATCCAGCAGATGTTGGCAATTTGATCTCTGGTTCCTCTGCCTTTTCTAAAACCAGCTTGAACATCAGGGAGTTCACGGTTCACGTATTGCTGAAGCCTGGCTTGGAGAATTTTGAGCATTACTTTACTAGCATGTGAGATGAGTGCAATTGTGCGGTAGTTTGAGCATTCTTTTGCATTGCCTTTCTTACTCAATATGTTATTACTAGACTAACAGAATTATATTATTAATTTATGACCAAAAATGGTCATAGAAATGAATCCATGCAACAAAAGGCCCCGTCTCACATCTTAGTTTGAAAGGAGTGCAGCTTTTCAGTCTGTCCTAAAAGGTCTGTAGGATTCAGAGGATAGCAGGACAGGCCTAGAGTCCAAGATGGTGCTGATCAATATATTGATAATAGCTACTAGTCACATGTGACTGTTAAGCACTCAGAATGTGCCAAGTCAGAATTGAAATGTGCTGTAAAATATGTAAAATATAAAATATACACTGGATTTCAAACCCTTATTTTGGAAAAAAGTTGCATATATACACATACATATATATATTTGGCTGCGAAGGTTGTGGGATCTCAGTTTCTCCAACCAGGATTGAATCTAGGCCATGGGAGTGAAAGGAATCCTAAACATCAGGCCACCATGGAACTCTTTCATTAATATTTTTATATTGGTTACATGCCAAAATGATAATATTTTGCATATACTGGGTTAAATAAGATGTATCAATTTCACCTTTTTCCTGTTTTTGATATGGCTATTAGAAAATTTAAAGTTAGTTAGCTAGGTTGCGTTATATTTCTATTGGACAATGCTGGTTCAGTACAGCCTTCAGCACTGAGTTTTAACAATTAAGGGGTGCTATATAAGAAGATTTTATAAAGGAACATGGGGATAGATTAAATTTCCTCATCCTTGACACTTTAAAACATATTCAAATATATACACATTTATGTATAATATATATTTATATTTAAAAATATATGCCTCAATTTGTGAGATGGCTATAAAACTGAGGGAGCCAAAGCTAATTTACCTTTAAAGAGGCCACAATTGGTAAAAGGTCTTTTATGAGTATAATTTTTTTGGCCGCACTGCAGGGCTTGTGGCATCTCAGTTCCTCCACCACGGATAGAACCCAGACCCTGGCAGTGAGAGCAAAGTCCTAACCACTGGACGGTCAGGGAATCCCCAGGTCTTTTATTTTTATTTTTTTTAAGTAGAAACAAAGATGAAACTAGAAAAAAAGTGAAACATATCTTTTAACATGAAATCATGAAAACAAAACTTCTAATTTTTGAAAGCACTTGCTCAAAGGTCCAAATCTTACTGATTTTAGTAACCTGGATTATTAAAAGATTTTCTGAGAAAATTTTTCATATCATCCCTTGAAGTTACACTGAAAATAACAGGAATAATTACGGCCAAAGAGACTCGGGGCTTTCTGTTGATCTGGAGCTAAAAGTCTAGGCTGGGATTTTGCTCTAAATTGGTATTTTAACATTTTGCACTGACCAACTGCATAGGTTTCTACTCCGAAGACAGCCCGGGGGGTGGAGATGGGGGCGGTGAGGGGAATGTGGGGGACGTGGGGGTGTGATAAGGGAGCCCTCACACCTTTTCTCTGCTTCTCAAAACCTTCCGGGCTTCTTCCGGCTCCGGGAGCAGTCCGGCTGTCCGCGGCGGCGCGGACAGGTGCAGCGCCAGCAGCCCCCTCCCGCCTCCAAGGCTCCCTCGCTAACCCGCATCCTCCCGCCCAGCCGGCCGCGCCCTCGCCGCTCCTTCCCGTGCTTCGGCGCGTGCGCGCACATCGGCGGAGGCGCGCCCGCCCCGCGGGGCCGCGCACGCAGCTGCTGCCGCCACCGCCTTCCCCTGCTGGCCCTCCTCCCCTTCCCTCCCCTCCGCCCCCTTCCCCGTAGGCAGCCGGCCCGCCAGCCCGCCCGCCCGCACTGCCTCCCTCCTGGCCCCTGGCGCTCGGGCTGGGTCTCTCCCCCGCCCCTAGACTCCCCCGGTCGCTCTCCTCAGGCGGTCGCCGGCGCTCGGTGGATGTGGCTGGCAGCCGCCGCCCCCTCCCTTGCTCGCCGCCTGCTCTTCCTCGGCCCTCCGCCTCCTCCCCTCCTCCTTCTCCTCCTCAGCCGCTCCTCTCGCCGCCGCCGCCGCCTCCACAGCCTGGGCCTCGCCGCGATGCCGGAGAAGAGGCCCTTCGAGCGGCTGCCTGCCGACGTCTCCCCCATCAACTACAGCCTCTGCCTCAAGCCCGACTTGCTGGACTTCACCTTCGAGGGCAAGCTGGAGGCCTCCGCCCAGGTACGGCGACCCTCGGGCGCCGGGGGCGAGCTGCCGGGCAAGCAGTTAGGCCGCGCCCGCGGGCTGGGCTGGGGGCCCGACCGGGCGGGCGGGCCTGGGCGCTGCGGACCTGGGGCTGGGGAGGCCGGCTCGGGGACGGGCGCGCCCCTCTGGGGCGGCCGCTGGGCGCCCGGTCTGTGTGCTCTGCCCTGCTGGGCTAGGGCCCGGGCCGCGCGCCTCTGGGGCCAGCACACCTGTGTGGGGCCTCCCCCAGACCCTGGCCCTTCCGGGCTTGGTCGTGGTCTGGGAGAGGCTGGAGGGTGTTGGGGAGGCCAGAGGGGTCATCGGAGTCCATGCTCAGCCTTTTCCGTCTTTTTCCCCACACTCCACGGAGGACACTTTGGAAGGGGCAGTCATCTGGGACTCCGACTGCCGCGCGTTAGAGAGGAGGGGATTCTAGAAGGGGGAAGAGAGTGAGAAGGGGAATGTTAATCCCGTGCAGCCTAGCCGAGTTCTCCCCGCCTGCTCCGGCCCAGGGGCAGGGTTTCTAAGATGATCCGCCCCCTCCCCCTTCCCCTCTAGTGACAGTGCAGCAGTGACTTTGTTCTCTCCTAACCTCTAGAGAAGCTGAAGGAGGACCCCTGTCTCCGCTTTTCCTCCCATCTTCTAGCTTTGCAGCCTTTGAAGCAGGTGGATTTATTGCTACGGCGATGGTTGCTTAGCAGTACCCTCCTCTGAAAGAAGCCATTAGTTTTAGTGTACCACTGGTGAAAATATTCCATTACTCCTCATTGCAGTTTTTGGTGAATCATGCTCCCCCGCCCCTCCCCCCGCAGATTATCTAAAGTATTGTTTGATTTTGGAGATCGTTAGTATTGATGCCCTACAAAGGTCAGGAACAATAGACATTTGTGATATCGTGTTATGTGATGTCTTATGTGAAGTTCGTAATGAAAAATGGGAACTGTTTACTAGTACCTTTAAATATCTTGTAGTAACGATAGCTTTAAATATCTTTTACTTGTTATCTTTAAAAAGAATGATGGTAAATGTATTTTGTTTCATTTCTTTTCCTACTGCAGTTAGGGGGGAAAATCAGTAGGCCTCAATCTTAAAGAACAGGGTGTATGTAGCAATGAAATAAAAGAAATGTACACTAGCCCATAGCGTTGGAATGAATTGAAAGTTGGCAGTTGTATTTGAAAGCCTAGTACTCAGGTTGAAAATGTGTCTAAAAGTGTAGAATTAAAAAGTATACTGTCAGATTTGGGGTGCTTGTAGGAAAGCATGAGGGCTCTGTGGTCTGGCTGCATCTAAAGACGAAACCCCTGTGAAAGTCAGGTGATTTAAAAATTTTCCATTGAGAATATGAATCAGAATGAGTGCACCTTGGGCCTAAATTAGGATTTGAGAGGGTTATTTGGGAGACTGTTTGTTTGAGCCAAGTGACTATAGAATGTTTGATATATATTGGCTGGGGGCAGATGGGAGGGAGTGTAAACAGTAGTGTGTCTTGTGACTTGGCAGACCTGCGGGAAGAAAGACCTAGCAATGAATGAGTTCGCATTATGTCAAAAGGCTAACATTAAAAAAAAAATATTTTGTTTTTTTACTCCATAGTTGTTTTACCCCATAATGGATTCATAATTTTGAGAAGTATACCCTAATAGGTTCATAATTTTCCGAGGTATACCCCATAATGGGTTCATAATTTTGAGAGGTATAGGGAAAAATTTCAGAAAAAAATTGTTAATAAAGGTTTTATTTAAGTGTTAGGGTAGAACAGCAAGCAGTGACATGCTTATCTGTTTTCTGCTTGGCATTTTGAAAGAAATGAGAAATATATGTAAGGCTGGTTCAGGACATTGAGGGAGCAATGTACTATGTACAATGTACAATGGTAATGTACTAGGTATTAGCAGGGACTTGTTAATCTGATACAAGGAAAAAAACAGGTTTTATTAAAGGAAGATTGGACTTTTTAATTGTACACATTGCTGCTTTTGAAAATGTGAAGAGGAGTTAACATTAGTAAAATGTTAACAGTTGTTAGCATATATTGATGTTTTTGAAATAGAATGGAGCAGTAAGTTTAGCCTTTGGGATTAGATGGTATCTGATTATGGAAGTCTAAAAATGTGGACAAAATTATATCTCTGGAAGCCAAATTGATGACTGATATTGTGTCAGTCCCCTAACAGTTCGGAATTACATTGCACAAAGTGTGCAATTTGCTTGGTTGCTTTAGTTGCAAAATTTTGTAATAAGCCCAGAGTATTTGTACAGGTTACATGTTAGGAATTTAGTAGATTTTTAACCAGGCCTGGGTGTGGACTCCTGGGGAAGATGAATTAGTCAGTGTGCACTGATTTAAAAAGTAGTTGTCTTTTACATAAGTGTGTGTGGTCTAATTCAGCAGGTTTTGAAAATGTGTTATCATGGGCCTAGAAAAATGGGACATTCCCTTTCCCCTCCTTGTACATTAGGATATGTGAGAGGAATAGACTTTCATAGCCATTTCAAATTCTGACTCTCTTGCTTTGTAGGTAATTCATTTAAAAATAGATTACAAGTTTATGTGAGTGGTGACAGTTCCTGGTTATGAGTGCATAGTGCTTTATACAGTAATTGTGTTATGGAAATAGTTTACCTGTGCCAGAGAAATAGGAGTCAGGATATACTAAACAATCCCTGGCCTCTGCCAACAAAATATTCATGATGGAGATGACTAAATTGGCACTTTGAGGAGAGTTACAGATACAGTAGATTGTTTGGCAGACTGAAACTTGGCACCTAAATGGATGTTATTGTCAACCCTGTGTTACAGAAATTTCTGCCCAAATTTTGCAGATTTTCTATGCAGTCATTTTGGTAGGGTGTTTTTTTTTTTTCTTGTTTTTTTTTTTAACTTTTAAAAAAGATAAAGGTAATTAATTTTGTCCAGCATTATGCTAGATCACTAAATGGTCTTAAAGTAAATTTGAAAGATTAGTCATAAGGAATTGAATTTGTTCAGATTTCTATTATGTTTCTTGAAATGTATCATTGAGGAAACCCCCAAGTATAAGAGAGTTTTGTATGGTAAGTTTTATCCAGTATCAACTGGCAGTGAATTCTGCGGTGAGTGTTCCAGATAAATGAAACTTACTCTTTGAGACACTCAGACTTTAAAAAATATCTACTGATTTGATGGAAATATTTATCTTTTTAAACTCTTTGATTCCTCATATTCTAGGTTTTCTAAATACTGGAAAGCATTCTCAATATGTCACTGATACTTATAACCATAGATTACCCAGGACTGTGTACTATAATTTATTAGTTTCATATCTGTTCTTTAAAATTTTTTTGTTTTTCTTATTCTCAGGTTATTACTTGCTGCTTACTGTGTGTTGTTGCTCCCTGTTGTGCAATTTCTTCCCTCTTCTGTTTACTAAACTTGATCTGAATAGGTCTCAGTAACCAAATAAACAAACTTGTTTGAGCTTAAATTTTTTTTCTAAATGTGTTTGTTGGATTCTCTTCTGAGTGAAAGGTATGAGCTTTATTGTATGGACTTTGTGTTGTCGCTTCTGGTTTCCATAAAGGCTTTATTTATTTATTTTTTAACTTCCTGGTTCTTGATAATTGATATTGTACAATGCAGCCTACATAAATGTGGTCTTGAGTAGTAAATTATCAGTGAGACGTCTCTGAACTTTGCTACATAAATGAGCCTGTTCTTACTGGAAAGTAAATCTTACTGTAATCTGTATGTGAGTCAGTGTCAAAGGACTGAGTCTTCAGATAGCTGTTTTGTTGTTAATTGAGATGAGTTCTCTAGATCTTGGAGATTCCATTTTGAACACCATACAAGTATGTGGTTCTCAGTTTATTTGGCCATTTGCAATCATTTTAATGTTTTATTTTAAATTAGGAAATATTTTAAATACAGAGAAGTAACCTACCACTTAGATTTAGCAGATATTAGTGCTTTGTCCCCTGTGCTTTAGACTTTAGATGTTTTTTGGAAAATAAAATGTCACAGATGCCACTAAAGTCCATTTCCATCTCTTCCTACCCTCACGCTGAGCGCTTAATTCTCTTTTTTGGTAGGTGTTATTTCTATGTATAATTTTAAACTTTTATGGTATATAAACAATAAATAGTAATGTTCTGTATGTTTACTTGTTATGTTTGACTTTCTGCAGCTTGCTGTTTTTAGTGGCTCTTTTGTTAGAAAACTTGGCTCAATTTGTGTTTACTAATTATTTGCTCCTTATTGTCTTTAGAAATTATAGCAGTTTCACAAAGGCAATGATTATTACAAAATTTTAATGATGAAATTGCTTGTTAGGCAAAGTGGTAGCTTGTCAGGCTTCAGATTGACTGGTTTTTGGAATTGTCAGACTGGAGGTTTCCTTTTACTAAAATCTCAGGGTTTTAGCAATCAGGAAAAAACCCTTTTGCGTCTTAATAGTACACGTAAGGTGTGTTCCTGAGTGACTGTGGTAAAGACTCATTCAGGAAAAAAATTGTCTCAGATTGCTCCCTTTCTAGCTCTTAGGAAACTTCCATTGCAGAATTGTTACCAATGGTCAAGTTGTCTATTCAGTAGAAACGTTCCTTAGCGTGGTTTGGTTTAGCTGAAATACAGTCTGTATGGGACTCCAAGAAGACTTAACTAGCCCTAATTTGAATTAAAGAAAGAATACATTAATAACCCATTTATTCATAGCACCAGATGGAAAGGTTGAAAGTAAGTTTGTTATCAATACAATTTATATGCCCACCTTTAGCATTCTGCTTCTATTTTAAGCTTGGAAAGTGAAGATCTTAATGCTGACATTCTTTTGATTTATTACTAGTATTTTTTTTTTAATTGAATATAGTTGACTCAACATTATCACCTGTGTTTTTGATAGTGGAACATACAAGCAGTATTCAGTAACATGATGATGTTAACCTGTGAGAAATCACTGAATCATCAGGTTAGAGCTCTTGTTGGTAAAGCATCAAAAAGATCAGTGTGATAGTTGAGTGCACATAGTCCACATAGATGTTTTAAATTACATTCCTTGGATGGTACATAAGAGTATGCTGATATCCAATATAATATATAATATGTGCTTTATAATACAGCACATAATTCTTAAGTTTGCTATCATTTTGATTAAGTGCTTTCTAAACCATTAGGTGAATGCTGTTAGATGATATTCAGATTAATATCTTTATGAGTAGAGCACATTTAGTCTTGTTCTCTGTGCATGTGTCTGAATAATAACATCTATTAAAAGATTACTGTGTGTGAGGCACTAAGTGGTAAAAGAAACACTTTCTATGGATTATCCTGTTGTTTATAAAGTGCATTTCTAATACGAGACAGAATATACTGTCTGATTTTTGAAATTTGAGTATTGCCTTCCAGAAATGGCAGTACTCTGGAAAAAAAATTAGTTGCTGTTCAACAAGCAGCTTAATTCATTAGTATAAACTGGTAGTGGTGTTTGTTGTTCAGTTGCTCAGTCGTGTCTGACTCTTTGCAGCCCCACGGACTGCTGCACACCAGGCTTCCCTGTTCTTTCTATGAACTGGTGGGTTTTGCCTAAAGCCAGGAGGAATTGGAATGTACTTGTAACTGGATGTTGTGTCCTGTGCCTTTCCAAAGTACAAACACTTTTCCTCAAAACGGTACAATAGTAGTGAGATAAATGTCATTTGGCATATGTAGTGTAGTACAAGTATCTTGACATGGTAGATTAACTCCTTGGCTGCCATTAAATTCATTGTAGATGTTGATGGATGAAAATAAAAGTTGCCTAGGTAAAGATTAAGACATGTAACTAAACCACTGTTATTATTCGCTATGCCGACTTCAAACCCTGGAAAGTTTTCTATTCATTTTACCCTTTGGTGCATACGCTAGCAAATGCTTTATTCCTGTGTTTCTGAAAAAATTTTTTGAAGTCAGTTTATGAATAGGCAAGGTTGTTTTTTTTCTTTTTGTTTAAATGTAGTTCTAGAAACAGTCAGTTGGGACTAAAAGTTTTAGTGTTGTTTAGATGTGTTCAAAATAAACAGTGTGAAGAAAGGAATATTACCACTTACAAAATTTAAAAACTGTTCACTAAATGGTATTTTTGTTTAGAAACAGGAAGATTTATGAGAAGATTTTGTTTTTTATAACCCAGAATAGTTTCTGTTTACATGTTAGAGATTTTAACAGACTGTTATAAAGTTTAATAACATACTGTCTGTAATTTAGGCTGGGTAATTTTAATTTAATATTAATCATATGTATGTATTGGTTCCTCATAAAATAATTACTCTTAGGTTTTTCATACAAATTTTATATTACTCTGTTTCTTTACCTAGTGTTGTGGTCTGTTCAGTGACCTCGAGGCACTGGTGACTACAGTTGATTTTGTTTGATCTACACAGTGTTTTTGAAAAATCTGAATTAATTGTCATTAATTAAAAATTGGGAGATTGCACGTGAAATTTGTATTTGTGGCTTTTTAAAATTGAAAGATCTGGCAACATTGTTTGTTTTTTCCCCCCCTGTTTAGCAGTAATTGGTTGGCTCCAAGAAATGTATACTTCCTCCTTCCTTTGCACATAGCTTTCCTTTATGCATAGCCTTCACCTGGCCTACTGTACTCACCTGTTTCATTGGCCTCTGTGGGCATTTGTTTGTGATTTAGGACATCTGTATTTTTGTTATTTTAGATTTAGACTGTTCATATGTCTGAAAATGAATTTGAAGTTTTGTTTAATGCAACAATTATATAAAAACAAGGTTACAACCAAATTGGAAAATGAGCAGGGGTTATGAATAAGTTGCAGGGGAAAAACTTAAGGGCCAAAAAAGAAAGAAAATGAGGGAGGGAGGGAAGAAGATAGTTGGGGGGGTGGTTGTAGAAGTTGGGGAGAGAGAAAGAGAAGAAACAAAAGAGATAACTAATGTTACTAGTGATCAGAAAAATTCTCGTTTAAACAACAGTGGAATACAGTGCAAAGATTATACACACTTTGATATCATTTGTATAAGATTAAAAACATTTCTGTTCTTTATATATGTAACAAAAGTACTAAACATATGGGAAAGATATATATTAGCTTAGGATAGTGGTTGTCTCTAAGGAACGAGGAAAAGAGGAAGGGGCATTCTTTATACCTATATTTTACTTTTTTGGATCTAAGTCAAATAAGACAAAGCCGTAAAAGTTTATTTAATCTTGGTGGTGAGTCATTAGTGTCTGTTACATTCAAGATGTTTCTTTGGGAAAAGAAAAAATTTAAAGAGTGTTTTATGAAGTTTTGACATAGTTTACAATACCAGGTTTCTTCCTCTATTCTTACAAAAAAAGCGTACACTCATGATGGGTATGATGTGTAGGTTGAGATACATAATTAACTTGCAATATGTAAGAAAGGTTTCCTAATTAAAATTTTTTTGAAATTAAAAAATTTAAGTTGTTTTAAATCAAGGTTTAAGTGGGGGAAAAAAGCCTTTTATTTAGCTCAGTGGTCAGATAGTTGAATTCTGTGAAATACCTAAGTATTTATTATTGCTTTGAATATTACCACAAAAATGTGAATTGCTGTGGATGTTTAGAACTAGTCATTTATTTCTACCATTGTTGCATAAATACTTAGTTTAGGTTTTAGTCATGTCTGGATTTAAAAAAAAAATTGCCTATGACATATATTAGGCCAAGATGAAGATGTACATATTAATAATCTAGGCTATTTCTGACACTGCTGACTTTTTTTTTTTTGCCATCTTAGGTGAGGCAGGCAACCAATCAGATTGTGATGAATTGTGCTGATATTGACATTATTACAGCTTCATATGTACCAGAAGGAGATGAAGGTAAATGCTGTTTTCCCTTTTAGTTTGCTGTCTCCATGTTTGTGTATAATATGTACTTTTGTGTTTGCTTTGGTGTGTATGTGTGTTTAATACATACACTTCAGATTAAGATATCAATGTTTGTTATATTCAAAATAGGAAAATTCTTTAGATGGTCATAGGAGCTATTTGAATAATATGAAATAAAGAAAATGTCACAATTTTACTTCTACTTCAAACATTGTTATTTTGTGACCCTAGGCAGATCACATTTTCATGAGCGTAAAATATAATACCATTCACATAGATCTGAAGAGTTATTTTGAAAAATTAAATACTTTGAACATGAAAAGTTTCTCAAGCAGACTAGTTTATACGTGAGTTTCTTAAAGTTTTTTTTTATTCTCTTAAACAATAGATTAAAATTGAGATAGTGTTACTCATAATTGGGAGAAAATATTTGCTTTATGAGATCTAATGTGAAGGTTAGAAACTAAATGATGGAGTTAGTTACAGAGGAAGAAAATGTTGAAAAGAAACATAGCAGAGAATGTGTGGGAACTCAGCATCTTTAACAAAGAAATATTTTAGATCTTGTAATTACAATAAGAATTAAACTGAATAATCCATTTCTGCCTGAATTCTTATTCCCACATAAACTGCTTTTGAAAAAGTTACCAAGTTTGGCATGAACTCACAAATATATCAATTTTGGATCTGGATTGCTCTTTACTTTTGATTTGACATTCCCTGTTAAATGGCTTATTGATTAGTCTTTGCTACTCAGACTTTTCCTCTTAGAAAACCTTCTCTTTTGATATACATTGTTAGAAATTTGATCTTTTGATTTACATTCTGTATTGCTATTTCCCCTTTTCACAGTATACTGTAACATTTTAAGGCCCAGCTATATGTGTCTCCTCAATTTTTCTTAAATTATCTTGTCCATAGAAAGATAAGATATGTAGCAGTTGAGCATATTATTGCCAAGAAGTACTTAAGTTCCGTTGATTGTAAATGAGGTCAACTGCTGCCATTTTAAGTTAGAGGAAAAGATCCTTCAAATGGACTTTAATTGAGTGCCAACTTAAAAAAAAAATCTTTGGTAAATGAAAGAGATTATTTTATTTCTTTAACGGAGGAAAAATGGAAGCACCTTAGGTAAGCATATCAAGGCAAGCTTTCTTTGTTGTAGGTAGAGAGCGTTTAAATTCAATATAGGGTTTCAAAATGTTGTTAAGTTTAGCTAGGTAGAACTAGCAACATAAATGTGTATCCTCCAGTTGGCCTAGTTTCAGCTCAGGTTTGTTTTTATCCTCCTCTACTAAAGTGGCAGGAAAAGAATTCAGAGAATTTAAATGTTTGAGTGTGTGTCACTGAATGTGCCAAGTGCATCAAGATCTGAATCTTAAGGAAGCAGTGTTAGTATTATAATGAGAATTGGTAGGCAACAGGATTCAGAGAGAGATTCATACAAATCATTAAATGTTTTTAAATACGTAAAATATTTTCTTCAGAACTAGCTAAGGTACATTTCTCAACTCCTCCTATAGCAGTAGGAAAAACCTGGAGTTATGTGTAAACCCACTTTATTTTAGAGTATAACAGAATAGGAAGTTATATTAATTTGATAGTTTAAGGAGACAGAAACAGATTTGGCCTTCCAGATATATACAGAGCTTAATTTTGCCCTTAGATATGGAAGCATTTCTTGATTTTTTTCTTATTGGGAGAGTATAGCACTGTTTCTTTAGAAACTAGTAGTTGTGAACTTGACTGTCAGCTTCTTCCAGGGCTGTAAGCTGGTGGCAGGGTAATAAATGAGTCATAGGGGAGATAGGATTTTTTACCCCAGCTAATCTCATCCAGTACCTATTAATATTTATGATTGCCTTCTGGAAGACTGCTTTACGTATCTGTAGCCAAAATCTTGGTGCTTTAAGGTAAAATCATAAAATTATTTGAAGGCATGAAATTGTTGCTTCTGTGTGTAAATTTTTAATTGATGAAAAAGGCCATCTTGTGATATGTGCAGTAATCCAGATAGATCTATTGGCGTGTCTTTTTAAACTAAGGCACTGCCTTTTAAACAGAAATGATTTATTTTGAAACCTATTTGAAATCTTACTTTGTAATTTTTAAAATGAGAAATCAGTAAGAAAAACGGCTGAAAACTGTTTTTTTACTGTTCTGCACTTCAAGGGTTGGTGAAATCATTAGCACTTAAGCCAGTGCAAGGAATGCACCTCCCTACACAGTGCAGGGATTAGTATTGTCATCAGCTTCTGCAAGAGAAATACGAAACTTTTGAGTGCCTGAACTCAGGTCCTGACAGGTAAATAGTCTTTTAATTTATCATTAATAGTTGATGGCTTGGGCATAACCACATAGAGAATGATCACTTGAAAGTTTTGTACCAACTTTTCCCTTAGTATACTCTGTCAGGTATGTGTTTGTAGAATTAGCTATGTAAGAAAAAGCTTTTCCGTTGGTTACATAATATATCATGCAAAGTTCTATTATATAGTTTCAGATCCACCAGCATCACTTTGGTTTAGCCATATAAAACATTTAAATTTTAACACATTTATTCTTGAAGTAGAATTGTGTATTTCAGTATGACGCATATGTGCATGTATATTTCATGAAAGGATAAAACAAACAGAAATATTGCCAAATACTAATTTTGAGTAAAACTATTCAAAAACAAGAAGGTTCCTCGCATTTGATCATAAGCTTTTATCCAACTATTCTTCCATACAATTATGTGTGGATTAGTAAAAACAATACACCACTTTCTCTTTGTGATAGAGTTGTTTATGGCATTGTTCTGAAAATATATATGTGACTAATTAAGTGCTAGCTCTCAAATCGGGAAGAGTGAAAGAAGGGAATATATCCTTTTCCAGTACAAATGTACTAAAATATGACACCATGATTCATATGAAAATTTTTAAAGAAATCTGAATATAACTTTAGTTATACTAATAACAGTATAGGGTAGGGCCTAAAACCAATTCATTCAACAAACTTGAATGAATTAATTCAAGTTTGTTGAATGAATTGGGCTGGATGTAGGAAAATAAGAAATTGGGGCAGAGGCTGAACCGAAGAGTCTATATCTCACATAAATATATTAACATTTTAAACAACTTTTCTGGCCAAACAGAACATTTTTGTGGGCCAGAATGCTGTTGATTTTGCAACCTCTGAAGAGGGATTTCAGGGAACTGTGGTGTGTTATGCATATTCTTTTATCACTTGGACATGAAGATAAGACTTGAGCATAGATGTATCATTAAAAAAAGGAAAATCCCTTGTGAGATTCTTCTTGGTTCTTAATTGAAACTGATATAAATTATGTATAATATGCCATTACTATTAAATATGTTAAGCAAATAGTTTTAGTTTGTGATATAAGTTCTGTGGTATGTACTTTTAAAGAATTCAAAATATAGCATAACATCTTTTTTCAGGTAGCTTTTAGAGTTTTTGAACACTAAAATGGCATTATTTTTGAGAACTTGTTTTTACTTTGTCTTTTGTTTATTTGGGGACTTCCCTTATAGCTCAGTTGGTAAAGAATCTGCTTGCAATGTGGGAGACCTGGGTTCAATTCCTGGGTAGGGAAGATCCCCTGGGGAAGGAAATAGCAACCTACTCCAGTATTCTTGCCTGGAGAATCCCATGGGCAGAGGAGACTGTCCATGGGGTCGCAAGAGTCGGACCTGACTTAGCGACTAAACCACCACCACTTGTTTATTTACGATTGTTTTTTCTGGACTGCACCACTCTACTTATGGGATCTTATTTTCCAAACTAGGATTGAACCTGGGCTCGTGGCAGTGAAAGTGTTTAAACCCTAGCCACTGGATAGCCAGGGAGCTCTATTATGTGCTGTTACCCTTCTGAAGAATAGATAAATTATTGCATAAGCTTGCCATAGCGTCCAGGCTACATTAAGGAACCAAGTATTTTCCCAGTTCTCTGGTAACTGTCAGGGCAGCTTGTTTTCAGAATTAAATGTTGATTTTATTTTTTAAATTAAAAAGCTTTAGTTTTTGGAGTTTTAAATTTAGTGCAAAATTGATGAGGAAGTACAGAGATTTCTTTTGTACCCATACGTACAGCCTCTGCCACTATCAATATCCCAAACCAGAGTGGTACATTTGTTACAGTAAATGAGCCTACACTGATGTCATTCTCACCTCAAGTCCATAGTTTAGAGTTCACTCTTGCTGTTACACATTCCATGGGTTTTGACAAATATGTAATGACATGTATCTGCCACCTCCATTATAGTATTGTACACAGTCTTTTCACTACTCTAAAAATCTGCCTGTGCTCTGCCTATTTACTCATCTTTCTCCCTGGCAACCACTAATCTTTTTGCCATAGTTTTGTCTTTGCCAGTTTGTCATTAGTTGGAGTCACACAGTATGCTGCCTTTTCAGATTGGCTTTTTTCATGTAGTAATATGCATTTTTCCATGTATTTTCATTGTTTGGTAGCACCTTTCTTTTTATCTCTGAGTACTGTTCCCTTGTCTGTACATAAGTTTATTTATCCCTTCACCTGCTGAAGGTCTTCTTGGTTGCTTTCAAGTTTTGACAGTTATGAATAAAGGTTCTGTAGAGGACATAAGAGTTGAACTCCTTTCACTAGATACAAAGCAGCATGATTGCTGGATCCTATGATAAGAGTGTGTTTAGTTTTGTCAGAAATTGCCAAAATGTCCTCCAAAGGACTCTTATCATTTTGGATTCCAACCAGCAATGAATCAGAGTTCCTGTTGCTCCTCATACTCCCCATCATTTGTTGTTGTGTTTTGGGTGTTAGCTATTCTATAGGTGTGTAGCGGTGTGGCATTATTTTAATTTACAGGACCGTAATGATTTCTTGCCATCAAAATATCTTCTTTGGTGGGTATGTTCAGGTCTTTTGCACAACATTAGTTGCATTCATGCGTGCTCAATCTTGTCCGACTGTTTGCAACCCCATGGACTATAGCCTGCCAGGCTCCTCTGTCCATGGAGTTTTCCAGGCAAGAACACTGGAGTGGGTAGCCATTTCCTTTTCCAGGCAATCTTTCCCAACCCAGGGATCGAATTCTGTGTCTCTTCCGTCTCCTGCATTGGCAGGCTGATTCTTTACTACTGAGCCACCTGGAAAGCCTGGCACAATGTTAGTTGGAAAAAGAACAATAGAACAATATTAGCTGGGTTGTTCTTTTTCTTATTGTTGAGTTTTAAGGATTGTTTGTACATTTATTTGGCTCCATAGGGTCTTATTTGTGGTGCACATGTTCTTTGATGCAGCATGCAGGCTTCTCTCGTTGGTTTGTGGTGCACAGGCTCGAGTGCAGGCTCTGTAGTTGTGGTACACAGGCTTTAGTTGCCGTGCAGCATGTGGGATCTTAGTTCCTGGACTCAGGATCAGACCCATGTCCCCTGCATTGGAAGGGAGATTCTTAACCACTGGACCACCAGGAAAGTCCCTGGAGCTTTTAATTTTAATGAAGTCCAGGTTATTTACTTCTTTCATGGATTGTGTCTTTGGTGGTGGTGTATGTGAAAAGTCTTCACCATACCCAAGGTCAATTAAATTTTCTTGTATGTTATCTTCTAAGAATTTTATAGCTTTGTATTTTACACTTTGGTCATTGATCAGTCCCTCAGTTATGTCCAACTCTTTGCTACCCATGGACTGCAGCACGCCAGGCTTCCCTGTCCTTCACCATCTGGAGCTTGCTCAGACTCATGTCCATTGAGTCAGTGATGCCATCCAACCATCTCGTCATCTGTCATCCCTTTCTCCTCCTGCCTTCAGTCTTTCCCAGCATCAGGGTCTTTTCTAATGAGTCAGCTTTTCTCATCAAATGGCCAAAGTATTGGAACTTCAGCTTCAGCATCAGTCCTTCTAATGAATATTCAGGACTGATTTCCTGTAGGATTACACCACAGTTCAAAAGCATCGATTCTTCAGCGTTTAGCCTTCTTTATGGTGCCACACTCATATCCATACATAACTACTGGAAAAACCATAGCTTTGACTAGACGGACTTTTGTCAGCAAAGTAATGTCTCTGCTTTTTAATACACCGTCTAGGTTTGTCATAGCTTTTCTTCCAAGGAGCAAGCGTCTTTTAATTTCATGGCTGCAGTCACCATCTGCAGTGATTTTGAAGCCCAAGAAAATAAGGTCTGTCACTTTTTCCATTGTTGCCCCTTCTATTTGCCATGAAGTGATGGGACTGGATGCTATGATCTTAGTTTTTTGAGTGTTGAGTTTTAAGCCAGCTTTTTTCACTCTCCTTTTTCACCTTCATCAAGAAGCCCTTTAGTTCCTCTTTGCTTTCTGCCATAAGGGTGGTGTCATCTGCGTATCTGAGGTTACTGATATTTCTCCCAGCAATCTTGATTCCAGCTTGTGCTTCATCCAGCCCGGCATTTCGCATTATGAACTCTGCATATAAGGTAAATAAGCAGGGTGACAATACACAGCCTTGACGTACTCCTTTCCTAATTTGGAACCAGTCTGTTGTTCCATTTCTGGTTCTAGCTGTTGCTTCTTGACCTGCATACAGGTTTCTCAGGAGGTAGGTAAGGTGGTCTGGTATTCCCATCTCTTTAAGAGTTTTCTTAGGACTGTAATCTATTTTGAGTTAATTTTTATAAAACGGGTAAGATCTGCCTGGATTATTATTATTATTTTTGCATTTGGGTGTTCAGTTTCCAGCACCATATATTGAAAAGATACATCCATTGTATTACTTTTGCTTCTTTGTCAAGGTCAGTTGACTGTATTTATGTGGGTCTGTTTCTAGCCTGTCTGTTCTTTTTCATTTATCTGTTTTTCTCTTATTTCTCCGGTGCCACATCATCTTTATTATTGTGAAGTCCTGAATGAAGTTGGGTGGTGTCAGTCCTCTGACTTTGTTCTCCTTCTGTATTGAGTTGGACATTCTGGATTGTTTGCTTCTCCATATAAACTCTAGAGTCAATTAAAAAATATCCACAAAATAACTTGCTAGGATTTTGATTGGAATTGGTATTGAGTCTGTAGTTCAGGTTGGGAAGAACAGATAGCTTGACAATATTGGGTCTTCTTATCCATGAACATGGAATATCTTTTTCTTCTTTTACTCCTTTGGTATCTTTCATCAGAGTTTTGTAGTTTTCTTTGTATGAATCTTGTACATAGTTTGTTAGATTTATACCTAAGTATTTCATTTTGTGGGGTAATAATGTAAATGATACTTTTTTTAAAACTTCAGATACCACTTATTCATTGCTGGTATATGGGAGAGCAGTTGCCTTTAGTGTGTTAACCTTGTATCCTGCATCCTTGCTTTAATGGCTTATTAGTTGCAAGAGTTTTTTGTTGATTCCTCTGAATTTTCTACATGACCATATCATTTGTGAACAAAGATAATTTTATTTCTACCTTTCCAGTATGTATACTTTTTCCTTTTCTTGTCTTAATTGTATTAGCTAGAACTTCCAGTATGATTTTGAAAAGCAGAGGTGAGAGGAGCCATCCTTTCTCGTTCTTCATCTTAGCTGGAAAACTCAGAGTTTCTCATTAAGTATGATGTTAGCTGTATGGTTTTTGTAACATTCCTTATCAAGTTAAAGATGTTCATCTTCATTTCTAGTTTGTTGAGTGTTTTTATCATGAAAGGGTGTTGTATTTTGTAAAATGTTTTTTGTGCATCTATTCATTTGGTTATGTGGTTTTTCTTCTTTAGCCTTATTGTGATGGAGTACAGTAATTGATTTTTAAACAGTGAAACAGCCTTGCATACTAGGTTAAATTCCACTTGGTCATGGTACATAATTATTTGTATAATTATTTTTTTTCAAATTTAAACTTTTTCTTTTGTATTGGAGTATAGCTGATTAACAATATAATGGTAGTTTCAGGTGAACAGTGAAAGGATACAGCCATACATATACATATACATTGTTGGATTTTATTCACTAATATTTTGTTGAGAATTTTTGCATCTGTGTCTCTCAGAGATATTGTTCTACAATATTCTTGTAATGTCTTTGTCTGGTTTTGATAGTGAGGTAATGACTAGTCTCATAGAGTGAGTTTGGAGATATTCCCTCTGCCTCTGTCTTCTGTAAGAGATTGTAGAAAATGGATCAAGCCCATGTCCCTTGCACTGTCCGGTGGACTCTTAACCATTGACCACTACAGAAGTCCCGCCTTTTTATGGTTTTAATTGAACATTTTATATGATGCCACTTTCTCTCCTTTTTTAGCATATCAATTATACTTAAAAATTTTTTTTAGTGATTGCCTTAGACTTTGCAGTACACATTTACTTCTAGTCCACTTTCAAATAAAAAGATAATATTTCACAGGTAGTGTGAGTACCTTATAATAATATATTCCTAATTCTTCTTTCCTATTCCTTGTATCATTGATGTCATTCATGTCACTTATGCATACACTTCCACACAGAAGCCAACACAGTCAAATACATTGCTGCTATTAGTATTTTGAACAAACGATTATCTTTTAGATGAATTAGGAATAAGAGAAACATTTTTATTTTACTCTTATTTATCATTCTTTGATGCTTTTCCTTTCTTATGTAAATCTGAGTTTTTGGCTTACATAGTTTTCCTTCTCTTTAAAGAAGTTTTAATATTTCTTGGAAATCATGTGTACTGGCAACAGATTCGCTCAATTTTTGTTTGAAAAAGTCTATTTCTCTTCACTTAAAAAGATTTTTTTTTTTTAAGAGCAGTTTAGATTCACAAAAAGATTGAAAGATTTTCCTACAGTTTGAAGGACAATTTTGAAAGGTACAGGATTTTAGGTTAGTAGTTTTTCTCTTTCAACACTTTAAAGACTTCATTCTTTTCTTTTCTTGCTAGTATAATTTCTGAGAAGTTGAATGTAATTCTTATCTTTGGTTCTCTATGCTTAAGGTATTTTTTGCCTCCAGCATCTTTCAAGATTTTTTTTTTCTCTAGCTTTGATCTTCTAAATTTTGACTCTGATATGGCTAAGTGTAGTTGGTTCCCCCCCACCCCTTCTTTCCACCCACTGCCACCTCCCCATTATTCTTTTGGTCTTATTTTAGTTTCCTGGATCTGTGGTTTGGTTTCTGACATTAATTTAGAGAAATTCTTACTCTTTATTGCTGTAAATACTGTTTCTTTCTTTTTTTAAAAAATATTTATTTGGCTGCATCAGGTCTTAGTTGTAGCATGCAGGATCTTACCTTACAGCGTGAGGGCTCTTTGTTGTGGTTCTCGAGCTTAGTTGCCCCTTTTCCGACTAGGGCTCAAACCCATGTCTCCTGCATTGGAAGGCAGATTCTTAACCGTTGGACCACCAGGGAAGCCCCTGCTTCTGTTTCTTTTTCTTGTCTTTTTGGTATTCCTTTTGCATGTGCTTAAATGCCTTTTGTACTTTTCTCACAGTACTTGGATATTTTGTTCTGTTTTTTTTTTTTTTTTTCTTATTTTTTGTCTTTACTTCTCAGTTTTGGAAGTTTCTAGTGTCATATCCTCAAGCCCAGAGATTTCTTTTCTCAGCTGTGTCTAATTGTGAGCCCACCAAAGACATTATTTCTGTTAGTGTTTTTTATCTCTAGCATTTCTTTTTATTTCTTTAGAACTTCCACCTCCCTGCTTGTGTTATCCATCATTAGATGTTATTGTTGTTGTTGTTCAGTTGCTAAGTTGTGTTCAACTCTTTGCAACCCCCTGGACTGCAGCATAACAGGCTTCCCTGTCCTTTACTATCTCCCAGAGTTTGCTCAAATTCATGTCCATTGAGTCGGTGATGTCTTCCAACCATCTCATCCTTTGTCGCCCTCTTCTCCTCCTGCCCTCGATCTTTCCAAGCATCAGGGTCTTTTTCAGTGAGTTGGCTCTTTGCCTCAGGTAGTCAAAGTGTTGGAGCTTCAGTTTTTAGAAAAGTTACTGGTCTGGTAATTCTAACATTTGTGCCATATCCTTCTGTATCTGATTCTGGTTTTGATTCTTGTTCAGTCTCTTTAAATAGTGTTTTCTGCCTTTTAGTATCCCTTGCAATTTTTTGTTGAAAGGTAGACATCATGTCCTGAGTAAGAGGAACTGTGATAAATAGACCTTTAATAATGCAGTGGTGAGGTAAGAGCAGAGGGGAAGCATTCTTATTCCTGTGATTAAATCTTACTCTTGGTGAGCTAGTACTCTCTGGGTAGAGCTTCACTGGTGCTTCTCAAGTTTTCTTACCCCCTTAGGTGGGACAGGATGACTAGAAGGGCTGGAGCTGGGCATTTCCCTTAGGTTAGGCTCTGATAGGAGAAGGCAGTGGCACCCTACTCCAGTGCGCTTGCCTGGAAAATCCCATGGACAGAGGAGCCTGGTAGGCTGCAGTCCATGGGATCGCGAAGAGTCGGATGTGACTAACCAACTTCACTTTCACTTTTCACTTTCATGCATTGGAGAAGGAAATGGCAACCCACTCCAGTGTTCTTGCCTGGAGAATCCCAGGGACGGGGGAGCCTGGTGGGCTGCCATCTATGGGGTCGCACAGAGTCGGACATGACTGAAGCGATTTAGCAGCAGCAGCAGCAGCAGGCTCTGATAAAACCCTAGCAGGTTAAGTTCTGATAAAAACAGTTTTTCCTGAGAGCAGGTTTTGTTAAGAAGAACCAGAGTATGCCAGCATATTTCAGAATGGTTTCTTTTCCCCTCCCCTTGCCAAAAGCTTGAGGGGATTTTCCCCTGATACTCACTTTTAGGACCTTGTATAGCTCCTAGAGGTAAGACTCACAAAAGTGTGAAGGTCCCCCTATGACGAGGTCTTCCTGGAATTTTAAACTCTCAAACTTGTTCACACTGAGCCTCTAGCACTTCATCAGTTACAGTTCAGGTTTTCCTACCCCAGCCCTGGTTGCCAGAGGTGATTTCTTCTTTTGGGTTTCTGCACTGATAAGTTGTGATTTTCTGTGTTTGCCTGTCTCCAATTTTTCAGCAGTGGTTTACCCTTTGTCCTCACTTCTTTGGTGGATCTGAGGAGAATTGGTGATCTCCAGTTTCTCCAGCTTTTTACTTGTGCTCTTAGGATGGGATGTCAGCTTCTAAGATGTTTACATGTATGACCAGGTATCAGAAATCCTCTTGGTGATTTTACTTCCAACATAAAAGGTTGTTATTTTTAAGATGTAAAAGCAATCTGTGCTGTTTGTGGACATATGGTTTCATTGCTCTTGGGTAAATACCTGTAAATAAAATGGCTGCATCATATGGTAAATGGAGAATTTTTAAAGAAACTGCCAGTTTTCTAAAATCTCTGTACCATTTTGTATTCCCATCAACTGTGTGAGAGTTCCAGTTGCTCCATATCCTTACTAACATTTGTTATATTCCATCTTTTCAATTTTAGCTATTCCAGTGGTTGTGTAGTAGTGTCTTATTGTAGTTTTAATTTATATTTCCCTAATGGCTATTGATGTAAAGTCCTTATTTGCCATTTGTATTATCTTCCCTTGATGAAGTGTCTGTTCATACCTTTTGCCAACTGGAGGAAGTTGTTTATCTTCTAAGTGAATTTTAAGGGTTTTCATATATTCCAGGTTTAAGTCTTTGGTGGATATATGTTTTGCATACTCTCCCAGTCTGTGGCTTGCCTTTAAAAAAAAAAATTTATTTATTTATGGCTGCACTAGGTCTTTGTTGCTATGTGTAGCTTTACCTGATTGCAGAGATCAGGGACTGCTTTCTAGTTGCGGTGCACGGGTCTCTCATTGTGGAGGCTTCTCTTGTTGCAGAGCACAACCTCTAGGCTCATAGGCTTCAGTAGTTGTAGCACAGGGGATCCTTAGTTGTGGCTCGCAGGCCCTAGAATGTGCAGGTTTCAGAAGTCGTGGCTTAGTTGCTCTATGGCATGTGAAATCCTCCCAGACCAGGGATTGAACCCAGGTCCCCTGCATTGGTAGGAGGATTCTTATCCACTGTACCACCAGGAAAGTTTTGTGATTTGCCTTTTTATTTTTTGAAGAGCATAAGTTTTAAATTTCAATGGATTCTAGTTTGTTGAATTTTTCTTTTATAGTGTTTGGCTTTTTTATGACTTATTTAAGATGTTATAGAATTCAAGGACATTATGGTTATCTTTTAGAAGTTTTATAACTTTAACTTTTAGATCTTTTGATCCATTTTGAGTTAAAAACTTTGTTTATGTAATGAGATAAGGGTAAAGGTTCTATTTTTAATTAATTGATTAGTTATTGGTATATGGGTGTCTACTTTTTTTAGCAACATTTATTATAGAGGTTATTCTTTCCCCCTTGAATTTCTAGACTCTTTCTGTTGTATTTTGAGTCTTGAAATCAGGTAGTGTCAGGGCTCCATACTTGTTCTTTTTAAAAATGATTTTGGTCCCTTTAATTTTCATTTTAAAATCTGCTTGTCAATTTCTATAGAAAAGCCTGTTGATGTTGTTATAGGAATTGCATTGACTCCATTGGGGAGAGCAATATTGAGGTTTACCATTCATGAAGAATATACATTTCTACCTTTATTTAGATCTTCCTTAGTTTCTCTCAGCAGATTTTAACTCGTTCTAGAGAGGAATTTTCTTCTTTTTCTTCTGCAGACAGAATACAGCTAGGTCATCTTTTTTAAAAAATTGTGGTAAAATTCACAAAACAAAATTTATTGTCTTAACCATTTATAAATGTAGAGTTCATTGGTACATGTTTACCTTGTAGAACTATCGTTCCTACTATCCATCTCCACGATTCTGTCTTGCAAAACCAAAACTCAGTGCACATTGAATAATAACACCCATTTCCCCTATCCCTTAGCCTCTGGCAACTACGATTATATTTTCTGTCTATGAATTTGACTACTCTAGTTAAGTTATATAAGTGGAATCTTCCAGCATTTGTCATTTCATGACCAACTTACTTCAGTAACGTCTTTAAGTTTCATCCATGTTGCGGCGTGTTTCATTTTAAAGGAAATGTAGTTTGTATACTTTGTTTATCAGTAAGACACTTGGTTTGTCTCCACCTTTTACCTACTGTGTATAATGCTGCTATGAACATAAGTGTATGAATATCTCTTTGAGACTCTGTTTTAATTCTTTTGGATATATACCCCAAAACGAATGGCTTGATCATATGCTGATTCTGTTTTTACTTTTTTACCATACTGTTTTCTGTACAGGCTGTACCGGTTTTCACTCCCACTGATAGTGCACAAGGGTTCCAGTTACTCCATGCCCTTGCTGCTGCTGCCAAGTCGCTTCAGTCGTGTCCGACTCTGTGCGACCCCAGAGACGGCAGCCCACCTGGCTCCCCCGTCCCTGGGATTCTCCAGGCAAGAACACTGGAGTGGGTTGCCATTTCCTTCTCCAATGCATGAAAGTGAAAAGTGAAAGTGAAGACGCTCAGTCGTGTCCGACCCCTCAGCGACCCCATGGACTGCAGCCTTCCAGGCTCCGCCGTCCATGGGATTTTCCAGGCTAGAGTACTGGAGTGGGGTGCCATTTCTTTCTCCAGTGCAGGAGAGTGAAAAGTGAAAGTGAAGTCGCTCAGTCATGTTCGGCTCTTTGTGGCCCCATGGACTGCAGCGGCCCCGTGGCTCCTCCGCCCATGGGACTTTCCAGGCAAGAGCACTGGAGTAGGCTGCCGATACCCTTGCTAGCATGTATTATTTTCTTTTTTTGGTAATAACCGTCCTATTAGGTCTGAAGTGGTAACTCATTGTGGTTTTGACGTGTATTTCCTTAATGATTAGTCATACTCAATATCATTTCATTCACTTATTGGCCACTTGTGTATCTTGGAGAAATGTCTGTTTAAGTTCTTTGCCATTTTGAATTGGATTGTTTGTTGTAGAGTGTAGGAGTTCTTCATATACTCTGGATATTAACCCCTTGTCAGATATATTATGCAGATACTTTCTCTCATTCTGTAGGTTGGCTTTTCGCTTGGTTGATTGTGTCTCTTCTTTTTTTTTGGCCCCACTGCATGGCTTTTGGGATCTTAGTTCCCTGACCAGGGATTGAACCTGGCTTTCAGCAGTCCTAACCACTGGAATTCTCTGTGTGCTTTGATGCACAAAAGTTTACCATTCATGAAGAATATACATTAAATTTTGATGATATCTAATTTGTCTATTTTTCCTTTTGCTGCCTGTGCTTTTGGAATTATTGCCAAATCCAATGTCATGAAACTTCTCTCTTTTATTTTCTTCTAAGAGTTTTATAGTGTTAGTTCCACATTTAGGTCTGATTTATAGCATTAATTCCCACATTTTGATTCATTTTTGTATATGGTATAAAGGATCTAACTTCATTCTTTTGCATATGGATATCCAGTTTTCCAAAGACTATTTTCTGAAGACTGCCCCAAGATCCAACCAGTCCATCCTAAAGGAGATGAGTCCTGGGTGTTCATTGGAAGGACTGATGTTGAAGCTGAAACTCCAATACTTTCGCCACCTGATCCAAAGAGCTGACTCATTTGAAAAGACCCTAATGCTGGGAAAGATTGAGGGCAGGAGGAGAAGGGGACAACAGAGGATGAGATGGTTGGATGGCATCACCGACACAACGGACTTGGGTTTGGTTGAACTCTGGGAGTTGGTGATGGACAGGGAGGCCTGGCGTGCTGTGGTTCATGGGCCTGCAAAGAGTCAGACATGACTGAGCCACTGAACTGAACTTTCCCCATGAATGAATGAATGGTCTCAGCACTCTTGTTGAAAATTGTTTGACCACATGTCGAAGAGTTTATTTCTGGGCTCTTCATTCTATTCCATTGGTCTGTATGTCTATCTTAATGCCAGTACCACACTTTTTGGCATTAACAGTAGCTTTATTAGGGACTTCCTTGTAGCTCAAATGGTAAAGAATCTGCCTATGATCCAGGAGACCAGGGTCTGATCCCTGGGTCAGGAAGATCCTCTGGAGAAGGGAATGGCAATCCACTCCAGTATTCTTGCCTGGAGAATTCCATGGATAGAGAAGCCTGGTAGGCTGCAGTATGTGGGGGTCGCAAAGAGTCAGCCATGTAGCTTTATTATCAGGAAATGTGAGACTTCCAAATTTGTTCTTTTTTCAAGATTGTTTTGGCTCTCTAGGGTTCTTTGAGATTCTGTATGAATTTTTGGGTGGCTTTTTAAGTTTCTGTAAAAAATGCTGTTGGGCTTTTGAGAGGGATTGCACTAATCTATATTTTAGGAATCAGTGAACTAAAATGAATGGAAATGGATTATTTTAATTCAGATGACCATTGTATCTACTACTGTGGGTAAGAATACCTTAGAAGAAATGGAGTAGCCCTCATAGTCAACAAAAGTGTCCGAAATGCAGTACTTGGGTGCAGTCTCAAAAACGACAGCATTATCTCAGTTTGTTTCCAAGGCAAACCATTCAATATCACAGTAATCCAAGTCTATGTCCCAACCACTAATGCTGAAAAGCTGAAATTGAACTGTTCTATGAAGACCTACAGAACCTTCTAGAGTGAATACCAAAAAAAGATGTCCTTTTCATCATAGGGGACTAGAATGCAAAAATAGGAAGTCAGGAGCTACCTGGAATAACAGGCAAATTTGGCCTTGGAGTACAAAGTCTGGAGAGGGGAAAAGCAGGCTTACTTAGTACTGTATACTTATTGCAAAATTCAGATTTAAATTGAAGAAAGTAGGGAAAACCACTAGGCTATTCAGGTATGACTTAAGTCCCTTACATTTATACAATGGAAGGGACAAATAGATTCAAAGGATTAGATCTGATAGAGTGCCTAAATAAATATGGACAGAGGTTTGTAACGTTTTACAGGAGGTGATCAAAACAATCCACGTGAAAAGGAAATGCAAAAAGGCAAAATGATTGTCTGAGGAGGCCTTACAAGTAGCTGAGAAAAGAAGAGAAGAAAAGGCAAAGAAGAAAGGGAAATATATGCCCATCTGAATGTAGAGTTCCAGAGAATAGCAAGGAGAGATAAGAAAGCCTTCCTCAGTGAACAATGCAAAGAAATAGAGGAAAACAATAGAATGGGAAAGACTAGAGGTTATTGATATATTAGAGATACCAAGGGAACATTTCATGCAAAAATGGGCATAATAAAGGACAGAAACGATATGGAACTAACAGAAGCAGAGGAGATTAAGAAAAGGTAGCAAGAATACACAGAAGAACTATACAAGAAAGATCTTAATGACCCGGATAACCATGATGGTATGATCACTTACGTAGAGCCAGACATCCCGGAGTGTGAAGTCAAGTGGGCCTTAGGAAGCATCACCACGAACAAAGCTAGTGGAGGTGATGGAATTGCAGTTGAACTGTTTAAACCCTGAGAGATGATGCTGTGAAAGTGCTGCAGTCAATATGCCAGCAAATTTGGAAAACTCATAGTGGACTCAGGACTGCAAAAGCTCAGTTTTTATTCCAGTCCCAAAAAGGGCAATGCCAAAGAATGTTCAAACTACCACACAGTTGTACCTATCTGACATGCTAGCAAGGTAATGCTCAATATCCTTCAAGCTAAGCTTCAACAGTATGTGAACGGAGAACTTGAAGATGTACAAGCTGGATTTAGAAAAAGTAGAGAAACAAGAGGTCAAATTGCCTACACCCATTGGATCACAGAAAAAGCAACAGAATTCCAGAAAAAGATCTATTTCTGCTTCATTGGCTACACCAAAGCCTTTGACTGTGTGGATCACCACAAACTGGAAAATTCTTCAAGAGATGGGATACCAGGCCACCTTACCTGCCTCCTGAGAAACCTGTATACAGGTTCAAGAAACAACAGTTAGAACCAGACATGAAACAATGGACTGGTTCCAAATTGGGAAAAGAGCACATCAAGGCTGCATATTGTTACCCTGCTTATTTAACTTATATGCAGAGTATATCATGTGAAATGCTAGACTGAATGAAGCTCAAGCTGGAATCAAGGCTGCAGGGAGAAATACCAATAATCTCAGATATGCAGATGACACCACCCTTATGGCAGAAAGTGAAGAGGAACTAAAGAGCCTCTTGATGAAGGTGAAAGAAGAGAGAGAAAAGGCTGGCTTACAACTGAACATTCAGAAAACCAAGATCATGGTATCCGTTCCCATCACTTCATGGCAAATAGATGAGGAAACAGTGACAGATTTTTCTTGGGCTCCAAAATCACTGCTTATGGACTATGGCCATGAAATTAAAAGATGGTTGCTCCTTGGAAGAAAAGCTGTGACCAACCGAGACAGCATATTTAAAAAAGCAGAGACATTACTTTGCCAACAAAGGTCCGTATAATCAAAGCTATAGTTTTTCCAAAAGTCATATGTGGGTGTGAGAGTTGGACCATAAAGAAGGCTGAGCTCCGAAGAATTGATGTTTTTGAAGTGTGGTATTGGAGAAATTTCTTGAGAGTCCCTTGGACTGCAAGGAGATCCAACCAGTCAGTCCTAAAGGAAATCAGTCCTGAATTATCATTGGAAGGACTGATGCTGAAGCTGAAACTCCAATACTTTGGCCATCTGATGTGAAGAGGCGACTCTTTCCCTGATGCTGAGAAAGATTGAAAGCAGGAGAAGGAGGGGACAACAGAGGATGAGATGGTTGGATGGCATCACCGACTCAATGTACATGAGTTTGAGCAAGCTCCAGGAGATGGTGAAGGACAGGGAAGCCTGGTGTGCTGCAGTCCATGGGGTTGCAAAGAGTTGGTCTCAACCGAGCGACTGAACAACAACATAGATTTCCTTCGGTAGTAAAGAATCCACCTGCAATGTGGGAGACCTTTGTTCGATCCCTGGGTTTGGAAGATCCCCTTGAGGAGGGCGTGACAGTTCACTCCTTTATTATTGCCTTGAGCCTGGTGGGTTGCAGAGTTGGACATGACTTAGTGACTAAGCACAGCACACAGTTTTGTGGCAGTCTTAACAGTATTGTCTTGTAATCCATGAACAGGGGCTTCTCAGGTGGCTCAGTGGTAAAGAATCTGTCTGCCAATGCAGGAGACGTGGGTTTGATCCCTGAGTCAGAACGATCCCTGGAGAAGGAAATGGCAACCCACTCCAGTATTCTTGCCTGAAAAATCCCATAGACAGAGGAGCCTGATGGGCCATAGTCTATGGGGTTGCAAAGAGTCAGACACGACTGAACGCATGCGTACCCACACACGCACACAATCTTTGAACAAAGGATGTCTTTCCATTTTTCTCTGTGTTTTTTAAAGTTCTTTGAACATAGTTTTGTAGTTTTTTATGTACAAGTCTTCCACATCTTTGGTTAAATTTTTTTGTAAGTATTTTGTTTTTTTGATGCTATTGCAAGTGGAACAGTTTTATAAGTTTCCTTTTGAGATTGTTTACTCTTGGAGTATAGAAATGCAGCTGATTGTTTTAATTGATTTTTTTATCCTGCAACATTACTGAATTCATTTATTAGTTCTAACATATGTATATGTATATAACCTTTAGGGTTTTCTACATATAAGATTATTTCATCTGCAAACAGAGATAATTTTACTTTTTCCTTTCCAATTGAAGGCCTTGTATTTATTTTTGTTGCCTAATTACTTTGGCTAGAACCTCTAGTCCTGTGTTGAATAGAAGTGGCAAAATCAGGCATCCTTTTTCCTCATCTTAGGGGGAGAGCTTTCAGTCTTTCACTAACCAAGGTTATCTTGGTCCTGTTGAATCTCCCCTCTGCCCCCAATTTGCTCTTCTTTCTAGTTTGTAGCCCTGTTAGAGGTTTTTGCTAAGATTTTTCGTTTCTTTCTTGGCCCTGAAATCCAATTGCTAGTTCTCTACCATCATAAAACTGCTATAATATAGGAGGCAGTAAATATCTTGAGGGGAAGTTGAATGAAGAATGTTAGACTTTGTCTGCTATTCCATTTTTCTGGCCATATGAAGACTGGCTGCTTTGGTAGTCCTGAATTCCAAGTTTTATCTCCTCAGCTTAGTGAAATTATTGCAGGCTTTATTACTCTGCTTTCTCCATTGGCCTCTATGTTCTGCTTAGAAGTCAGCAAATGCCAACAAGGGAATAAAGAGCCTGTGAATCTAGAGCTGATCTGTGTGTGACTGATACTCAAACACTTAAAACATTTTTTAAAAATTCAGTATTTATGGTTATTCTGACACCAGCTAAGCTGCTAAACAGCCAGAGTGGAGGTCTAGATGCGTCATTTCTTTTTCTTCTGTACTTCTCTGTTTGTTGTTGTTTCGTTGCTGAGTTGTGTCCAAGTCTTTTGTGACCACATGGACCATAGCCTGCCAATCTCCTCTGTCTTTGGAATTTTCCAAGCAAAATACTGGAGTGAATTAGATTCATCATTTTAAAATGTGAAATATATTTCCGTATGAAATCCGTGGCAGAAGATGATATCTTACTTGATCGTGTAAGTTCAGCAGTTTACTGGCCAGATACAGATGATCGTTTGGGCTTTCCAGCTAGTACTAAAGGCACTAAAGTACTAAAAGTACGAAAGGTGCAGGAGACATGAGAGTTGTGGGCTCGGTCTCTGGGTCAGGAAGATCCCCCCCAAAAAAGGAAATGGCAAACCCACTCCAGTGTTCTTGCCTGGAGAATCCCATGGACAGAGGAGCCTGGCAGGGTGCAGTCCATGGGGTTGCAAAGAGTCGGACACGACTGAGGTGAGGTGCGTGCGCACGCGTGCACACACACACACACACACACACACAGATGATCATTAGGAAGTGTTTTAAATGATGGTTTAATGATTTGAAGATTGTTATTAAAGTGTAAAATACTTTCATAAACATTGCATAGGAACAGTTTTTAAAATGAACAATTATAGGTTATGTTCTTGACATGGTATTTAATATATTGTTTTACCTCTCTTTTAAAATTACAAAAGAAATACATGCTTGTTGTAAGAAAATCGAACAATAGAAAATGTGAGATGTGAAAGTCTTCTTCCCTCTCTTTATTATACCACCTACCCCACTAGTCTCAGAAGTAACCCTTATTAATAATCTGATATGAATTCTTTTTATACATGCAAGTTTTTTCCTGTAATTACAGAAGTTAGATTATGATATATATATACATAATATTTTATAACTTGCTTTGTTTAAATTTATTTTTTAATTGAAGGATAATTGCTTAACAGAATTTTGCTGTTTGTTCTCAGACCCCAACATGAATTAACCGTAGATATACATATGTCCCCTCCCTCTACCAGCCCCCCCACCTCCCTCTCTACAACTTGCTTTTTTTAAAGCTAATGTGGTATACATCTTTTTTCTTGTTCTAATATTTATTTATTTTTGGCTGTGTCGGGTCTTCCTTGTGGCCCTCAGGATCTTTGTTGTGGCATGCGGGATCTTTTATTGAGGCCTCTCTAGTTGTGGCACACAGGCCCCAGAATTGTTAGGCTCTATAGTTGAGGCACACTGTCTCTCTAGTTGCGGCTCACTGGCTTTCTAGTTGCAACTCATGGGCTTTTTTGTCACTTGGCATGGGGAATCATAGTTCCCTGACCAGGTATCAAGCCTGAGCCCTCTGCTTTAGAATCATGGAGTCTTAACCACTGAACTGCCAGTGTGCTAAGTCACTTCAGTTGTGTCCCACTCTTTATGACCCCAAGGACTATAGCCCTCCAGGCTACTGTGGCCATGGATTCTCCAGGCAAGAACACTGGAGTGGGTTGCCATTTCCTTCTCCAGAGTATCTTCCTGACCCAGGGATTGAACCCTTGTCTCTTAGGTCTTTCATAGTAGCAGGTGGATTCTTTACCACTAGCACCACAGGGAAGTCCCGTGTTATACTAACTATACTGAGTATGAGATGTCTACTCTTCTATCCTGTCTTTCTTGAAAAGATGAAAGTGAGACCATTTCAAGTAGAAACTAAAACTTTCCCATACTTTTAGTCCAGATATATTACCTGTTGGTTCTTTTTTTATTTTGGCCATGCTACATGGCTTGTGGGATCATAGTTCCCCAACCAGGGAATGAGCCCAGGCCCTCGGCAGTGAAAGCTGGACTCTTGACCACTGGACTGCCAGGGAATTCTCTGCAGATCGTGTTTTGGATGCTTTGACAACCATAAGCAATTCAGAGACAGTTTTGGAAAGTATGTTGTTTTCTTTTTTCCTCCCAGTATTTTGCGATTTTCTATTTTAATTGAACTTTACTCTGAAGGTGTATATATTCTAACATTTAAGCACTGGTTCCAAACCTACGTTATGTGGCTGCTTTATAAACATTTAGCATTTTTGGTTTATTTGAGTCTTTTTTTTACCCCCCTTTGGTCATGCCCTGTGGCTTTTTGGATCTTAGTTCCCCAACTAAGGATCAAACCCAGGCTCACATCAGTGAAAGCATTGAGTCCTAACCACTAAACCACCAAAGAATTTCCTATTTAAATCCTGCTGATGTGTAAATAAATAATTATTTATGTAAATTATGTTAGAAGCACGTGCATACCTTTGATTATTGTGGAACTGCAAGTAATGTGCAGAAAGTTCCCCTCTATCTCCCAGGTTCTGCTTGCTTTTCAGATAAATTAGTTAAGAAAGCTTATTATTTATTTGAAACCTTTCTGTCCCCAGTATCAAAGTTTGTTTGTTTTTGCTTAAGTGGCCATTGTGTAGTCTTTCAGGTTTTTATTTAATATTGATTTTTAAGTGGTAAGTGTGAAAGGATGTCTGAAGTATCCTTTATCTACAAGAAACTTTTAAAAGCAATTGCAAAAACAATAGAGATAAACAGATGATATATTCTTCAAGGGAAGAACTTATATATGGCATTAACAATAAAATAAAACCTCACATTTTAAATTCCTTATCTTGTTGGGATTTCTGAGTGTATCTGTGAACTGTATTCTGCTTTCTATGCAGAATGGATCTTTTTTTTTTTTTTTGGCATCACCATGGCTTGTAGGATCTCTCAGTTCCTGATCAGGGATTGAAAGCCATGGCAGTGAAAGTGCCAAATCTTAACCACTAGACCACCAGGGAACTCCAAGAATGGATCCATTTTAAAATAAGTAATCTTCGGGAGTTCCCTGGTAGCCTAGTGGTTTGGATTTTCAGGCTTTTACTGATGTGGCCCAGGTTCAGCCCTGGTAACTGAGAACTCATTTGGGGAAACTGAGATCCTACAAGACCTGCTGTGTGGCAAGAAAGTAAACTGGAGTCAGACTGAATAAATCTTGCATTAGAAGGAACAAATGATAGCTTTGTTAGCTTTGATAGCAAGAAATTGCACTGGTCATAGCAAACACGCTCTTCCAACAACACAAGAGAAGGAAGACTCTACACATGGACATCATCAGATGGTCAACACTGAAATCAGATTGATATATTCTTTGCAGCCAAAGATGGAGAAGCTCTATACAGTCAAACAAGATCAGGAGCTGACTGTGGCTCAGATCATGAACTCCTTATTACCAAATTCAGACTTAAATTGAAGAAAGTAGGGAAAACCACTAGACCATTCAGGTATGACCTCAATCAAATCCCTTGTGATTATACAGTGGAAGTGAGAAATAGATTTAAGGGCCTAGATCTGATAAATAGAGTACCTGATGAACTGTGGAATGAGGTTCGTGACATTGTACATGAGACAGGGATCAAGACCATCCCCATGGAAAAGAAATGCAAAAAAGCAAAATGGCTGTCTGAGGAGGCCTTACAAATAGCTGTGAAAAGAAGAGAGGCGAAAAGCAAAGGAGAAAAGGAAAGATATAAGCATCTGAATGCAGAGTTCCAAAGAATAGCAAGAAGAGATAAGAAAGCCTTCTTCAGTGATCAATGCAAAGAAATAGAGGAGAAGAACAGAAAGGGAAAGACTAGAGATCTCTTCAAGAAAATTAGAGATACCAAGGGAACATCCTGCAAAGATGGGCTCGATAAAGGACAGAAATGGTATGGACCTAACAGAAGCAGAAGATATTAAGAAGAGGTGGCAAGAATACACAGAAGAACTGTTCAAAAAAGATCTTCACGACCCAGATAATCACGATGGTGTGATCACTCACCTAGAGCCAGACATCCTGGAATGTGAAGTCAAGTGGGCCTTAGGAAGCATCACTATGAACAAAGCTAGTGGAGGTGATGGAATTCCAGTTGAGCTGTTTCAAATCCTGAAAGATGATGCTGTGAAAGTGCTGCACTCAATATGCCAGCAAATTTGGAAAACTCATCAGTGGCCACAGGACTGGAAAAGGTCAGTTTTCCTTCCAATCCCAAAGAAAGCCAATGCCAAAGAATGCTCGAACTACCACACAGCTGCACTCATCTCACATGCTAGTAAAGTAATGCTCAAAATTCTCCAAGCCAGGCTTCAGCAATACGTGAACCGTGAACTTCCTGATGTTCAAGCTGGTTTTAGAAAAGGCAGAGGAACCAGAGATCAAATTGCCGACATCCGCTGGATCATGGAAAAAGCAAGAGAGTTCCAGAAAAACATCTATTTCTGCTTTATTGACTATGCCGAGCCTTTGACTGTGTGGATCACAATAAACTGTGGAAAATTCTGAAAGAGATGGGAATACCAGACCACCTGACCTGCCTCTTGAGAAACCTGTATGCAGGTCAGGAAGCAACAGTTAGAACTGGACATGGAACAACAGACTGGTTCCAAATAGGAAAAGGAGTACATCAAGGCTGTATATTGTCACCCTGCTTATTTAACTTCTATGCAGAGTACATCATGAGAAACGCTGGACCGGAAGAAGCACAAGCTGGAATCAAGAGTGCTGGGAGAAATATCAATCACCTCAGATATGCAGATGACACCACCCTTATGGCAGAAAGTGAAGAGGAGCTAAAAAGCCTCTTGATGAAAGAGGAGAGTGAAAAAGTTGGCTTAAAGCTCAACATTCAGAAAACGAAGATCATGGCATCTGGTCCCATCACTTCATGGGAAATAGATGGGGAAACAGTGGAAACAGTGTCAGACTTTATTTTTCTGGGCTCCAAAATCACTGCAGATGGTGATTGCAGCCATGAAATTAAGAGACGCTTACTCCTTGGAAGAAAAGTTATGACCAACCTAGATAGCATATTCAAAAGCAGAGACATTACGTTGCCGACTAAGGTCCGTCTAGTCAAGGCTATGGTTTTTCCTGTGGTCATGTATGGATGTGAGAGTTGGACTGTGAAGAAGGCTGAGCGCCAAAGAATTGATGCTTTTGAACTGTGGTGTTGGAGAAGACTCTTGAGAGTCCCTTGGACTGCAAGGAGATCCAACCAATCTATTCTGAAGGAGATCAGTCCTGGGTGTTCTTTGGAAGGAATGATGCTAAAGCTGAAACTCCAATACTTTGGCCACTTCATGCGAAGAGCTGACTCATTGGAAAAGACTCTGATGCTGGGAGGGATTGGGGGCAGGAGGAGAAGGGGACGCCAGAGGATGAGATGGCTGGATGGCATCACCAACTCGATGGACGTGAGTCTGAGTGAACTCCGGGAGTTGGTGATGGACAGGGAGGCCTGGCGTGCTGTGATTCATGGGGTCGCAAAGAGTTGGACAGGACTGAGCGACTGAACTGAACTTTATTCCTTTTTAGTACAAATCAGAGATAAAGAACATGAAGTTTGCAATTGTACATGCTTGAATTCTTTCACTTTCACTTTAGTTGGTTTTGAATGATAGTGAAAGACTGATGAGCTGAGAAAAGAAGATAAAACAGCTGAGAAAACAAGAGAGGTCAAAGGCAAAGGAGAAAAGGAAAGATATATCCATCTGAATGCAGAGTTCTAAAGGATAGCAAAGAGAGATAAGAAAGCCTTCCTCAGTGATCAATGCAAAGAAAGAGCGGAAAAGAATAGAATGGGAAGACCAGATATCTCTTTAAGAAAATTAGAGATACCAAGGGAACATTTCATGCAAAGACGGTCACAATAAAGGGCAGAAGTGGTATGAACCTAACAGAAGCAGAAGAGATTGAGAAGCAGTGGCAAGAATACACAGAAGTATACACAAAAGATCTTAATGACCCAGATAACCATGATGGTGTGATTACTCACCCATAGCCAGACATCTTGGAGTATGAAGTCAAGTGGGCCTTAGGAAGTATCACTGTGAACAAAACTAGAGGATGGAGGTGATGGAATTCCAGCTGAGCTATTTCAAATCCTAAAAGATGATGCTGTTAAAGTGCCACACTCAGTATACCCACAAATTTGGAAAACTTAGGCCACAGAATTGGAAAAGGTCAGTTTTCATTCCAGTCCGAAAGAAAGGCAATGCCAAAGAATGTTCAAACTACTGCGCAGTTGCCCTTATCTCACATGCTAGCAAAGTAATGCTCAAAATTCTCAAAGTGAGGCTTCAATAGTTTGTGAACCGAGAACTTCCAGATATTCAAGTTGGATTTAGAAAAGACAGAGGAACCAGAGATCAGGATGCCAATATCCGTTGGATCATAGAAAAAGCAAGAGAGTTCCAGAGAAAGATCTACTTCTGCTTTTTTGATTACACCAAAAGCCTTTGACTGTGTGGATCACAGCAAACTGTGGAAGATTCTTCAAGAGATGGGAATACCAGACCTCCTTACCTTCCTCCTGAGAAATCTGTACTCAGGTCAAGAACCAACAGAACTAGATATGGAACAGTGGACTGGTTCCAAATTGGGAAAGGAGTACATGAAGGCTGCATATTGTCACTCTGCTTATTTAACTTCTATGTAGAGTACATCATGCAAAATGCTGGGTTGGATGAACCATAAGGTGGAATTAAGATTGCAGGGAGAAATATCAGTAATTTCAGATTACTGATAAAATCTGAGTTTAAATTGGTAAAATCAGATAATCACTGCAGATGGTGACTGCAGCCGTAAAATTAAAAGATGCTTTCTTCTTGGAAAAAAAGCTATGACTAACCTAGACAGAATATTAAAAACCAGAGACATTATTTTACTGACAAAGGTCTGTATAGTCAAAGCTATGGTTTTTCCAAACTAGTTATGTATGGATGTGAGAGTTGGACCATAAAGAAAGCTGAGCTCCGAAGAATTGGTGCTTTTGAACTGTGGTGTTGGGACACTCTTGAGAGTCCCTTGGACAGCATGGAGGTAAACCAGTCAATTCTAAAGGAAATCAGTCCTGAATATTCATTGGAAAGACTGATACTGAAGCTGAAGCTCCAAGACTTTGACCACCTGATTTGAAGAACTGACTCATTGGAAAAGACCCCGATGCTAGGAAAAATAGAAGGGAGGAAGAGAAGGGGGCAACAGAGGATGATATGGTTGGATGGCATCACCGACTCGATAGACATGAGTTTGAGTAAGCTCCAGGAGTTGATGGACAGGAAAGCCTCGTGTGCTGCAGTCCATGGGGTGGCAGAGTTGGACACCTCCTGAGTGACTGAATTGAAAAACTGATACATAGTTTTTTCCATATGGCTATGTACAAATATAAAGTATATGAGTGTATCATAGTTTAAAAGTTTTATTTGGGGACTTTCCTGGTGGTGCAGTGGATAATCATCCACCTGCCAATGCAGGGGACTTGGTTTTGATCCCTGGTCTGGGAAGATTCCACATGCTGAGGGATAACTAAACCTGTGCGCCGCCAACTACTGCACCCTTGAGCACGAGGGCCCACACATCCCAACTTGGGAGCCCACATGGTGCAGCTACTGAAGCACGTGCGCCTAGAGCCTGTGGTCTGCAGCAAGAGAAGCTGCCACAATGGGGCGCTCATGT
The DNA here is from genome assembly GCF_014754425.2 of Oryx dammah. Classification (NCBI taxonomy): domain Eukaryota; kingdom Metazoa; phylum Chordata; class Mammalia; order Artiodactyla; family Bovidae; genus Oryx; species Oryx dammah. Next base: position 23,438,205 of record NW_024070192.1, read on the forward strand.
CCTGCAAGGAAAAATAACCCCACTCACTGCAGCTGGAGAATGCCAGTGTGCAGCAACAAGGACCTAGTGCAACCAAGAGTAAACTAATTTAAAAAAAGCCAGCAAAACTCATGGAAACATTATAAAAATAATAGATGAAAAAATCATCCGTATTTGGTGAGTTTTAAAACATTAAACAGCTTTAAGGTGATATAGATTGCTTTGGTGACTATTAGTTTAAGAATTTAGATGTATTGTTTGATTATGCAAGGTATATTTGTCTTCCTGTTAGGTATATTTGTCTTCCTGTTAGGTTTCCTAACCTTCTGACCACGTGCAACCATGGTATCATTTTTCTTAATAATGATAATGTTAATAGTAATGATAATAAAAACAATGAAGAGTTCATTGTTTACTTTATGCTAGGCACTAAATACAGAATCATACAGATATTCCTCCTTACAGAGAGGTTACTTTTAGGTCATAAAATTGGCTCCTAGGGTCCATGCCCTTAAATCACAGCCTGTCATTAATTTAACCTCACCATATTTTAATTATATGTTTGTGTCTGTGCTGCTTCCTATTAGAATCTAAGTTCCTTAAGGTCTAAGAGCCATGATTCATTCTTTTTCATCTGTAGTCTTCCATAGTGTCTGACATATAGTTGGTGTTCGGTAAATTTTTATTGAGTGAACTAAAGCAAAGTCCTTTAGGAATAGAGTAAGTCTGTCACATTTGTTAGGCATGAATTTCTTCATATGCTTATTCTATTGACTTTATGTATAACAAAATTATATTTGGGATTATTTTTCATTAGCTTTAATTTGTATTTTACTTCCTTTTGAGGAATACAATCAAGATGTATTATACCCAATACAAAATAAAAAGTTTAAAGTTAATTTTAAAAAGATATTTACTAATTGTAGAGATTCTGTATGGTGTTTTACTATTAAGGAAATGGAGAACATAAAAATTTTAAATTATATACTTTTTAAATGAAATGGAGAGAGAAATAATTCCATAGTATTATGTAATACTATATTATATGCTATTGTTTTTTCCAGTTTTATTGAAGTATAATTAGCAAAAGTTATCTATTTTTAAGGTATATAATTTGATGTTTTGATATACGTGTACATTCAGTTCAGTTCAGTTGCTCAGTCGTGTCCTACTCTTTGTGACCCTGTGAATCACAGCACGCCCGGCCTCCCTGTCCATCACCAACACCTGGAGTTCACTCAGACTCACGTCCATCGAATCAGTGATGCCATCCAGCCATCTCATCCTCTGTTGTCCCCTTCTCCTCCTGCCCCCAATCCCTCCCAGCATCAGAGTCTTTTCCAATGAGTCAACTCTTCACATGAGGTGGCCAAAGTATTGGAGTTTCAGCTTTAGCATCATTCCTTCCAAAGAACACCCAGGGCTGATCTCCTTCAGAATGGACTGGTTGGATCTCCTTGCAGTCCGAGGGACTCTCAAGAGTCTTCTCCAACACCACAGTTCAAAAGCATCAATTCTTTGGCGCTCAGCTTTCTTCACAGTCCAACTCTCACATCCATACATGACCAGAGGAAAAACCATAGCCTTGACTAGACGGACCTTTGTTGGCAAAGTAATGTCTCTGCTTTTGAATATGCTGTCTAGGTTGGTCATAACTTTTCTTCCAAGGAGTAAGCGTCTTTTAATTTCATGGCTGCAATCACCATCTGCAGTGATTTTGGAGCCCAAAAAAATAAAGTCTGACACTGTTTCCACTGTTTCCCCCATCTATTTCCCATGAAGTGATGGGACTGGATGCCATGATCTTCATTTTCTGAATGTTGAGCTTTAAGCCAACTTTTTCACTCCCCTCTTTCACTTTCATCAAGAGGCTTTTTAGTTCCTCTTCACTTTCTGCCATAAGGATGGTGTCATCTGCATATCTGAGGTGATTGATATTTCTCCCAGCAATCTTGATTCCAGCTTGTGCTTCTTCCGGTCCAGTGTTTCTCATGATGTACTCTGCGTAGAGGTTAAATAAGCAGGGTGACAATATACAGCGCTAATTAACATGTCTATCACCTCACATAGTTAACATTTTTCTGTTCCTTGCTTCATTTAGTTTTTTTGTGGTGAGATCATTTATGATCTACCTGCTAGCAAGTTTTAAGCATGCAATACAACAAACACATTGCTGTACACTAGATTTCCAGAATGTAGTCATCTTCCATAACTGAAACTTCATACCCTGGACCAATATCTCTCCATTTCCCCCTCCCTCCAGCTCCTGGCAACCACCATTCTACTTTCTGCTTCTGTGAGTTTGATTATTTTAGGTTCCACTTATGTGCTATCATGTAATACTTGTCTTTTTGTGTGTGGCCTATTTCATTTAGCATAATGTCCTCCAAGTTCATCCACGTTGTCACAAAAGGCAGGAATTTCTTCTTTTTTAAGTCTGAATAATATTCCATTTAGAGCTCCCCAGGTGGCGCTAGTGGTAAAGAATCCTCCTGCCAGTGCAGGAGACAAAAGAGGCGAGGGTTCAATCCCTCCCCTGGAGGATGGCAGCCCACTCCGGTATTCTTGCCTGGAGAATCCCCATAGACAGAGGAGCCTGGTGCGCCATATTCCACAGGGTCACAAAGAGTTTTACACAGCTGAAGCAACTGAGCGATATTCTGTTTACACATATAAACAGCCACACACACAAACACACCATGTTTTCTTTATCCATCCATCCATCATTGACAGACATTTATGTTGTTTCTGTGTTATACTTATTGTAAGTAAAACTGGAATGAACTTGGGAGGTACTGATTTCATTTCCTTTATGTAGACAGAAGTGAGATTGCTGGATCATAAAGTTCTCTTTTTTAAAAAATTTTTCATTTATTTATTTATGGCTGCACTGGGTCTTCGTTGCTTTGTGTGGGCTTCCTCTAGTTGCAGCGAGCAGGGGCAGTTCTCATTACAGTGCACTGGCTTCTCATTGCTGTGGCTTCTCTTGTTGCAGAGCACAGGGTCTGGGTACATAGGCTTCGGTAGTTGCAGCACTCAGGCTTAGTAGTTGTGACGCTCAGGCTTAGTTGCTCCACGACATGTAGAAGCCTCCTGGACCAGAGATCAAATGCATGTCCCCTACATTTGCAAGTAGATTCTCACCCGTTGCACCATCGGGGAAGTCCCTGTAAAATAGTTCTTTTTTTACCGTTTTGAAGAATCTTTATACTGTTTTCTATAGTGGCTGTACCAGTTTTCATTCCCAACAATATTACCAAGTTTCCCTTTTGTACATATTGTTGCCACCACTTGTTTAGTATCTTTAGTCTTTTTTCATAATATATATGCTGTTCTTATATGCTAAAGAGTTAATTGTTCTCCAGATCAGTGCCTCTTAGCTTTTTTCCCCCCAAGATATTAATAGAAAAGGATATTTTCTTGGTACACTGCAAAGGAGAGGCTCACAGAAGGGTGAGTCTCTTATTGCTCAGGATCTGCTGGCTGACCCAAAGGCCAAGGAATCAATATTTGGGCAAACCTGTAATCTATATTTAGAACTGCCATAGAACATTGTGTGAAAAATCTCTGCTGTGAATAGTTTCAGATTTTTAGAATTGCAAGGCATCTTTGCTTTGAGATCCCTTATAATAAAATATCAAGACCACCAGGGAAACCGTCACTTTTGATTTTTTTTTTTTTAAATCCTCAATTGAATGTTTGTTTTCTGTTTCCGTAACTTCTGCTCTTACCTTTATTATTTCCTTCTACTTTGTTTGGATTTGTTTATAAAACAACTAAGTTTTTGGGTTTTTATTTTTAATTTCTTGAGATGGATGCTTGGCTTATTAATTGCTTTTCTAGTATATTCATATGAAGCTGTAAATTTTCCTCTTAAAAATGTCCTGCTTTTAGCTATATCCTACACTTTTTTGGATTTTTTTTTTTTTTGATTTGTTTGTTTTGGGGAAAATTCTCCAGGCAGTGACTATAGCTCTTGTTACTTGCTGTTGCTGTTGCTCCTTCCCTCCTCTCCCCTCCCACCCCTCTTATAGCTTTGTGAAGGTGTATGCAATATTCATATATAATAAGCTGCATATCAGAAAATGTATAATTTGATACTGTTTGACCTGTGAATGCAAGGGTCATGAACATATCCATCACCCACACAGTGTTTCCTCATGCCCCTTTGTAATCTGTTTCTCTCCCTTTCCTTATCCCCAGGCAGCCACTGATCTGCCTCTACATTTTTTGATGTTCAGTTTTTATCATTCAATGAAAAATATGTTCTAATTTTTGGTCTATGGAATTTTTATATGTACCTAGAGATTTTCTAGTTTAATTTACTGTATGATGTCTGTATGTGTGCTATGTGCTCAGTAAGACTTGCTTTATGGCCTAAGATATGGTCAGCTTTTAAAATGCTTGTGTGTGCTTCAAAAGAGTATATAGCTGGGATTTCCTGGTGGTCCTGTGGTTAAGAATCTGCCTTTCAATGCAAGGAGCTCAAGTTCTGTCCCTGGTCCAGGAACTAAGATCCCACTTGCTACAGGGCAGCTAAGCCCAGACACTGCAACTATTGAGTCCTTGTGCCACAACTGGAGAGCCCATGTGCTGCACCTATAGCGCCGTGCACTCTGGAGCCCTCGAGCCACAACTAAAGAGAGAAGCCTCTATGCTGCAGCTAAGATCCGACACAGCCAAAAATAAATATATAAAATTTAAAAATAAATTAAAAAAACTTGAAACAATATAGCTGTTGGATGTAGTGTTTTATGTATGTCTTATAAAATCAAGTTTGTTAGTTTTGTTTAAATCTTCATTTTTACCAATTTTTTCCTCCTGTTTGTTTTATGAATAATTGGTTAATGTTTGTATGCAATTTTTTCTCATTCTTTACCTTCACTCTTTTCAGATCTTTATGTTTTAGGTAAACAGCTCTTTTTACTTTTTTTTCCTTTTAAAAGCCAGTCTGAAAATCTTTGTCTTCTAAAGCATTTAATCTGTTCACATTTAATGTAATTACTGTTATTTGGCTTTTTTTTATGTACCATTTTCTTATGTATGTAATTTTAGAACAGTTAAAAAAATTTTTTTTTTCTAAATTTGTAGTTGTTTTTTGGATGTGTGTCAATACTCTGAGAATTAACAGCCATCCCTGACTTTAAAAAAAAATCCAGTGTTGGGACTTCCCTGGTGGTTCGGTTGTTATGGCTCCATGCTCCCACTGCAGGGGACACAGGTTTGATTCCTGGTCAGGGAATTCCTGCATGCCACACTTTGCAGATGGAAAAAAAAATCCAGTATTAATTGATCATTTTACCCTTCTTGGTAGTACAAGTATCTTAGAGCACTTAATCTCCATTTATCATCCTCTGATTTATATGGTATTATTGTGGTATAGTTTAATTTTCTTAAGTATATATTTAGCTAGTTACATGTCTTTGAGTAATAAAGACATTGTCTTAACTGTTTTCATTTAATTTGTCTTGTCCTCCATGCCAGGCTTTATTTGATTATTGGATGTTAAATTAGGAAAATTGTGTCATCAAAATAAGATGATGATTTTTTTTTCATCTAGGGAGGACTTTTGTTTGCTTTATCTGGGAGTCACTAGTACTCAGTTATAATCTTTTTCCAGTATCAGGGCTTTAAATTTTTCTGAAGTCCAAGTGGTTTCCTGTGTGGACTACTTTTCTTTCTTAGTCACCTTTACTATAATGTTCGTAAATTTTGAGGTTCAGATCCAAAGGAGGAATTGGTTTACCTTGACCTCCACCCCGAAATCTTGACAGACCCTGAATTCCACTTTTTGTCCCAGGAGCCCACCAGACTCAGACTTTAAGGCTTGTATACCAGATCAGCAAGTGACTTTAGAACAAAAGTGGCCTGGCATAGAATAGCTTCCTATTTCTGGAATCCTATTTCTTCTTCATCTTGGCTTCCTTATCTTGTTTGTGATGCTTTTGAGATTTTTTTTTTCCCCATTTAACTCTTTTAGTTTTAAGGGAGCTGGGTAAGTGAAGAGGAAAGTTTCTTTACATACTACCTCATTACTTGAAATAAAGTTTCTAATTGTTTTATACATACGGAAAGCAGATCCAGAGATTTAAGTAGTACTATAATACCACATAATCAGTGGCAGAACCAGGTCTAGAATCTGTCTTTGTGTTACTCTGATACTTGCATTGCTGATAAGTCATGTTAACTAATTATGCACCAGTCATTTTGGGTTTCATGTGTATTTGGTATATGGCTAATTCTCTTTAGAATTTTTAGATTGCTTAATAGGGTAGGATGATTATTATATAAATCCATGTCAAAATATGGAACTTTGAATCTAGGTATTGCTTGAAGTGCAACTGTGCATATAACAGAATGGCTTCTAAAACCACAGACATAATATGGTGGGTAGCTTGCCCCCCCAAAAAAAAGTACCTCATCACACGTTTAATCTAGTACTGAACTATACACGCTTATGAGGGCTATATAGAACTACTTAGGCTAGGTTTCCTGTTACTTACATACAGCAGTGGCTTGGAGGGAACAACATTCTGAGTTCCACATAGACAGTTTATAAAGAAACCTTGCAAGTACAGTTGAATTGGAGCCTCTAAGTTGAGATTTTTAGATTTTACATTTGTTCAGTTCAGTCACTCATTTGTGTCCGACTCTTTGCGACCCCATGGACTGCAGCATGCCAGGCCTCCCTGTCCATCACCAACTCCCGGAGTTTACCCAAACTCGTCTCCATTGAGTCAGTGATGCTATCCAACCATCTCATCCTCTGTCGTCCCCTTCTCCTCCTGCCCCAAGTGTTTCCCAGCATCAGGGTCTTTTCCAGTGAGTCAGCTCTTTGCATCAGGTGGCCAAAGTATTGGAGTTGCAGCTTCAATGTCAGTCCTTCCAATGAAAACTTAGGACTGATTTCCTTTAGGAGGGACTGGTTGGATGTCCTTGCAGTCCAAGGGACTCTCAAGAGTCTTCTCCAACACCACAGTTCAAAGGCATCAATTCTTTGATGCTCAGTTTTCCTTATAGTCCAACTCTCACATCTATACATGACTACTGGAAAAACCGTAGCTTTGACTAGACGGACCTTTGTTGGCAAAGTAATATCTCTGCTTTTTAATACGCTGTCTAGATTGATCATAGCTTTTCTTCCAAGGAGCAAGTGCCTTTTGATTTCATGGCTGCAGTCATTATCTGCAGTGATTTTGGAGCTCCAGAAAATAAAGTCTGACACTGTTTCCACTGTTTCCCCATCTATTTGCCGTGAAGTGATGGGACCAGATGCCGTGATCTTAGTTTTCTGAATGTTGAGCTTTAAGCCAACTTTTTCACTCCCCTCTTTCACTTTCATCAAGAGGCTCTTTAGTTCTTCACTTTCTGCCATAAGGGTGGTGTCATCTGCATATCTGAGGTTATTGATATTTCTCCCGACAATCTTGATTCCAGCTTGTGCTTCATCCAGCCCAGCGTTTCTCATGATGTACTCTGCATAGAAGTTAAATAAGCAGGGTGACAATATACAGCCTTGACACACTCCTTTTACTATTTGGAACCAGTCTGTTGGTCCATGTCCAGTTCTAACTGATGCTTCCTGACTTGCATACAGATTTCTCAAGAGGCAGGAGAAGTGGTCTGGTATTCCCAACACTTGAAGAATTTTCCACAGTTTATTGTGATCCACACAGTCAAAGGCTTTGGCATAGTCAAAAAAGCAGAAATAGATGTTTTTCTGGAACTTTGTTAATATGATATGAAGGCAGAATCCATAATGGATTTCATAGATGATGTTAAGCACTGACAACTTTGGCTGATTTTATATAGTTTTTTCCATTTCAGTCTTTTTAAAAATGTGGTCTCTTGAGTGTACCACCTTGTAGTTCTCTCTTTATACTTCCTTTTCTGTGATTAAAAATTTCATTATGTTTAAACAAATGGGGAAGGCCAGTTAGTTCTTGGCTCATTAGTTTCATGGCTCAACTAATGATTACCTTTCAACCCAAGATTATCATGCTCAAGTATTAATATAGGAAGACTTTTTGAATGCAGAGAGAGAGACAGAATATATATGTGTATGTAGAAGACTAACATTAAAAAGTTAGATAAAGTAAGGAAGAAGAGGTGTTGTTTTAAACTTAAAACTTACTGCTTCTGATAAATTTTACTGGTGAAGTACCAACTTTAGTTAATTGTAACATGAGTTTGGGAAAACTCTGGAAATTGGTGATGGACAGGGAGGCCTGGTGTGCTATGATTCATGGGTTTACAAAGAGTCAGACACGACTGAGCAACTGAACTGAACTAAGACTTCCTTCTTAATATAAATGTGGCATCTTCTGAGAAACTGATCTATACTTTGGAGCTTGTTGTAAATCAGTATATAAAGAGCTTCCTCTTTTTTATGATTTAATGGAATGAATGTATAATAAATCATTAAGAACCCATACTGCAATGAGTAGTAGTATACATATCTCACATCATTTTGCACGTGTGAATAGGTCTCTAGAATAAATTCCTGGAAGGCAATTGCTGAGTCAGGAGGTATATTCATAATTTTGCTTGATATTGTCAAATTTATAGAGATCATGTTGTCAGATTTACTTTATAGAGATTGTATCAACATCTACCAGCTTGTTAGTCAAACAGTGTGCTTATTAGCAGCTTATCTTCTCAAATTTTTTGATCTTTTGTTAATCTGATGGTAAAAAATTTGTTACTTTGCACTGCTTTTACTTTGCATTTCTTTATATTGTAAAGTTAAAAATCTTTTCATGTATTTAAAAAGAAAATTGGTAGATATCAGTGAACATTTCATGCAAGGATGGACACAATAAAGGACAGAAACATTTGGGACATAACAGAGGCAGAAGAGATTAAGAAAAGGTGGCGAGAATACACAGAAAAACTATGCAGAAAAGGTCTTAATGATCTAGATAACCACAGTGGGGTGGTCACTTCATACTCCAGCCTGACATCCTGGAGTATGTAGTCAAGTGGGCCTTAGGAAACACTACTATGAACAAAGCTAGTGGAGATGATGGAATTCCAGTTCAGCTATGTAAAATCCTAAAAGATGATACTGTTCAAGTGCTGTACTCAGTATGCCAGCAAATATGGATAACTCACCAGTGGCTACAGGACTGGAAAAGGTCAGTTTTCATTCCAGTCCCAGAAGGGCAATGCCAGAGGATGTTCAGACTATGGTACAATTGTGCTCATTTCACATGGCAGCAAAGTTATGCTCAAAATCCTTCAAGCTAGGCTTCAGCAATGTGAACCCAGAACTTCCAGATGTACAAGCTAAGTTTAGAAAAGACAGAGGAGCCAGAGATCAAATTGCCAACATTTATTGGATCTTAGAGAAAGCAAGGGAGTTCCAGAGAAACATCTGCTTCATTGACTATACTAAAACCTTTGACTGTGTGAAAGTGTTAAGTCGCTCTGCTGCTGCTGCTAAGTCGCTTCAGTCGTGCCTGACTCTGTGCGACCCCATAGATGGCAGCCTACTAGGCTCCTCTGTCCCTGGGATTCTCCAGGCAAGAATACTGGAGTGGGTTGCCATTTCCTTCTCCAATGCATGAAAGTGAAAAGTGAAAGTAAAGTTGCTCAGTCGTGCCCGACTCATAGCGACCCCATGGACTGCAGCCCACCAGGCTCCTCCGTCCATGGGATTTTCCAGGCAAGAGTACTGGAGTGGGTTGCCATTGCCTTCTCCGTTAAGTCGCTCAGTCGTATCCAACTCTTTGCAACCCTAGGGATGAGGTTCCTCTGTCCATGGGATTCTTCAGGCAAGAATACTGGAGTGGGTTGCCAGATAACAACAAACTGGAAAATTCTTAAAGAGATGAGAATACGAGACTACCTTACCTGTTTCCTGAAAAATCTGTATGCAGGTCAAGAAACAATAGAACCAGACATAGAACAACAGACTGGTTCAAAATTGGGAAAGGAGTATGTCAAGGCTGCATATTGTCACCCTGCTTATTTAACTTATATGCAGAGTACCTCATGCAAAATGCCATGCTGGATGAATCACGAGTTTGAATCAAGATTTTGGGGGAAATAGCAACAACCTCAGATATGCAGATGACATCACTCTTAAAGGCAGAAACTGAAGGACTAAAGAGCCTCTTGATGAAGGTGAAAGAGGTGAGTGAAAAAGCTGGCTTGAAACTCAGTATTCAGAAAACTTAAGATCATGGCATCTGGTCCCATCACTTCATGGCAAATAGAATGGGGAAAAGTGGAAGCTGTGACAGATTTTATTTTCTTGGGCTCGAAAATCACTGCAGACAGTGACTGCAGCCATGAAATTAAAAGACACTTGCTCTTTGGAAGGAAAGCTGTGACCAACCTAGATAGCATATTAAAAAGCAGAGACATTACTTTGCCAACAAAGGTCTGTATAGTCAAAGGTATGGTTTTTCCAAAAGTCATATATGGATGAGAGAGTTAGACCATAAAGAAGGCTGAATGCTGAAGAATTGATGCTTTCAAATTGTGGTGCTGGAGAAGACTCTTGAGAATCTCCCGGACAGCAAGGAGATGAAACCAGTCAATCCTAAAGGAAATCAACCCTGAATATTCATTGGAAGTACTGAGGTTGAAGCTGAAGCTCCAGTACTTAGGTCACCTCATGCAAAGAGCCGACTTATTGGAACTGATGGACAGCAAAGAGTGACTAATCACCAAGCACATGGTGGTTCTATTTTTAGTCTTTTGAGGTACTTCCATACTGTTTTCCACGGTGGCTGCACCAACTTACATTCCCACCAACAGTATACAAGGGCTTCCTTTTCTCTACATCCTCACCAGCATTTATTATTTATAGATTTTTTGATGATAACCATTCTGTTATAGATGTGAAGTGAAAATCTCATTGTTGTTTTGATTTGCATTTCTCTAATAATTAATGATGTTGAGTACCTTTTCATGTGCTTAAACACATATTTAGAAAAGCTTTCTCTAGCCAGAGATTATTTTTTTATCAGTATTATTAATAGTTCCTGCTTTTACATATAAATCTTTGTTCCATCTGGAATTTTCCTCTTAGGTATAAGATATGATTACAACTTAAATTTTTGCTCTGACACCATTTATGGAATATCCATCTTTTTCCCCATATCCAAATGCTACCTTTATCATATACTAAATATATATATTTGATTCTGCTTCTTACTTTTGAATATGTTCTGTTATTTCTGAGTTTATTTCCATGCTTACTATAATTATTGTAACTCTCTAATCTGTTCTGCTATCTGGTGGAACAAGCCGCCTCATTGCACTTTTCTTTTTTGAATTCATTGTATGTGTGTATGTGCCCATCACTTAGTTGTGTCTGACTCTTTGTAACCCTATGGACAGTACCTGCCAGGCTCCTGTGTCCATCTATCTTGCCTGTATCCTGGCAAGAATACTGGAGTGGGTTGCCGTTTCTGCCTCCAGGGGGATCTTCCTGACCCAGGGATCGAACCCATGTCTCCTGCATTGGCAGGCGAATTCTTTACCTCTGAGCTACCTGGGAAGACCCTGAATTCACTGAGTTTCTCTTATTTATTTTTGCATATGGACATTGGAGTCCAATTGCATAATTATAAAATGAAAAAAATCCTGTTGGTGTTTTTATTGAGATCATATGGTACGTAACTTAAGAAAATTAACAACATTGTTATATCCCTAACTAAGAATATTATTTACCTTTCTCTTGTTTCTCTTCTATATCTTTTAAGTAGTGTTTAAAATTTTCTTCATAAAGGTTTTACTTTTCTGTGGAGTAAATTCCTTTTGTCATTGAAATCTGTTTTACTGAATTGGTTTAGTTATGTTTAAAACTAAGAAATGTTTTGGGGTTAGGGTAGATGATATCCTTCTCTCTCTCTTTTTTAAATTTGGCTGCACTAGGTCTTAGCTGAGGCTTGAGGGGTCTTTCCCTTACAGTGCTCAGCCTTTCCGCTTGTGGCATGTGGGCTGTATGGCTGGGGCACACGGGCTCTGGACGACGCAGGCTCAGTAGCTGCTGTGCGTTCAGGGTTAGTTGCTCTGCAGCACTTGGGATCTTCGTTTCCTGACCAGGGATCCAACCCGAATCCCCAGCATTGCACAGCAGATTCTTAACTGGACTGGACCACCAGCGAAGTCTTGGTATCCGTCTGTTTTTGTATGACCCCTTCTAGAAATTTTTGAACTTTTTATTGTGAAAATTATCATTACCTCAAAAATGTGCATATAACAGTTTTATAGCTTAGTACTAAACCTCGTAAGCCTCTCACATGCCCGCTTCTGATTACATCCTGTCCTTCCTGGAAGAGATTACCTTACTTTTAAGGTAATAATTGTCTTAATTTGCTTTATAGTGACAATTTAAGTGTGCATCCCTGAACAATATTGCTTCATTTACCCTTTTTTGTATTTTATAAAAATGGGATCATAGTAAATACTGTGTGGTTTCTTTCACTTAAGGTATTAAGTTTTAAAGGTTTATCCACATTATTTTGTGTAGCTTGAGTTTTTTCTCTTTTTGTCACTGCCCTATATTCTATTATAGAAATATACCAAATATTTGTATCCATTCTCCCATTGGTGGACATTGATGAACATTTGGATTGTGTCAGTTTAGGGCTACTGTGCACAATGGTGTTCTTACATATTGTTCAGCTTGGTGCACAGAAGCCCACTTTTCCATAAAGTATATGCCTGGGAGTGGAGTTGCTCAGTTATAGTGTATACGCATCTTTGGGTTATAGCAGTTATATTACTGCCACGAGTGTGTTCCAGCTATGCTGTGTTCTCATTAACACTTGGTATTTTCAGACTTCTTGCTGTTAGCTAACTTGGTGAGTATTTGATGGAGGTTTTAATTTTTATTTTCTGATTTTAATGAGGTTGGTTACCTTTTATATGTATATTGGACATATTTATTTCCTCTATTGTGATGTATCAAAGTTTTTTTGCCCATTGTTTTATTGAGCTTTGTGTCTTTTTCTTAGAATTTAAAAGAATTCTTTTTATGTTCTGGATATAAGTTCTTTGCCACTTACATGTTACAAATATCTTCTGCATCTTCACTTTCTTAATGATGCATCTTAATGTACAGAAGTTCTTAATTCTCATAGGGTCAAATTTATCATTGTTTCCATTTATATTTATTTTTAATTGATTGATGACTGCTTTACAGTATTGGTTTGATTTCTGTCATGCATCAGCATGAATTAACCATAGGTGTACATATGTTCCCTCCCTCCTGAGTCTCCCTCCAACCTCCCACCCTTTCCTACTCCTCCAGCTTATATAGGGCTTCCCTGGTGGCTCAGATGATAAAGAATCTGCCTGCAGTGCGGGAGACTTGGGTTTGATCCCTGGGTTGGGAAGATCCCCTGGAGGAGGTCATGGCAACCCACTCCAGTGTTCTTGCCTGGAGAATCCCCATGGACAGAGAGGCCTGGTGGACTACAGTCCATGGGGTTGCAAAGAGTCAGACACAACTGAGCAACTAAGCACAGCATAGCACAGCTTATTACAGAGCTTTGTTTTCCCTTATTGCTCTTTTGTTCTTAAATTTCCCCCTTATTGCAACATCATGAAGGTATCTTCCTGTATTGTCTTCTAAAAATTTCATTGTTTTGACTTTCATAATCTACTTCTTGGTCTTCCCTGGTAGCTCAGCTGGTAACGAATCCACTTGTAATGCAGGAGACCCCAGTTTGACTCCTGGGTCATGAAGTTCCCCTGGAAAAGGAATAGGATACCCACTCCAGTATTCTTGGGCTTCCCTGGTGGCTCAGATGGTAAAGAATCTGCCTGCAGTGCGGGAGACCTGGGTTTCAAATCCTGAAAGGTGATGCTATTAAAGTGCTGTACTCAATATGCCAGCAAATTTGGAAAATTCCGCAGTGGCCACAGGACTGCATAAGGTCAGTTTTCATTCTAGTCCCAAAGAAAGGCAATGCCAAAGAATATTCAAGCTACTGCACAATCACACTCATCTCACATGCTAGCAAAGTAATGCTCAAAATTCTCCAAGTTAGGCTTCAAACCTATGTGAACTGAGAACTTCCAGATGTTCAAGCTGGATTCAGAAAAGGCAGAGGAGCCAGAGATCAGATTGCCAACATCCGTTGGGTCATAGAAAAACCAAGAGAATTCCAGAAAAACATCTGCTTCATTAACTACACCAAAGCCTTTGACTGTGTGGATCACAACAAACTGTAGAAAATTCTTAAAGAGATGGGAATACCAGACCATCTTACCTGCCTCCTGAGAAACCTGTATGCAGTTCAAGAAGCAACAGCTAGAACGGGAAATGGAACAACAGACTGGTTGCAAATTGGGAAAGGAGTATGTCAAGGCTGTGTATTTTCACCCTGCTTATTTAACTTAAATGCAGAGTTCATAATTGGAAATGCCAGGCTGGATGAAGCACAAGCTGGAATCAAGATTGCTGGGAGAAATATCAGTAACCTCAGATATGCAGATGACACCACCCTAATGGTAGAAAGCAAAGAGGAACTAAAGAGCCTCTTGATGAAGGTGAAACAGGAGAGTGAAAAAGTTGGCTTAAAACTCAGCTTCAAAAACCTAAGATCATGGCATCCGGTCCCATCAGTTCATGGCAAATAGATGGGGAAACAATGGAAACAGTGACAGACTATTTTCTTGGGCTCCAAAATCACTGCAAATGGTGACTGCAGCCATGAAATTAAAAGACGCGTGCTCCTTAGGAGAAAAGCTGTGACGAACCTAGACAGCATATCAAAAAGCAGAGACCTTACTTTGCCAACAAAAGTCCATCTAATCATGGTTTTTCCAGTAGTCATGTATGGATGTGAAAGTTGGACCATAAAGAAGGCTGAGCGTTGAAGAATTTATGCTTTTGAACTGTGGTGTTGGAGAAAACCCTTGAATGTGTCTTGGACTGCTTGGAGATAAAATCAGTCAATCTTAAAGGAAATCAATCCTGAATATTCATTGGAAGGACTGATGCTGAAGCTTCAGCTTCAATACTTTGGCCACCTGATGCAAAGAGCCGACTCATTAGAAAAGACCCTGATGCAGGGAAAGATTGAAGACAGGAGAAGGGGACAGCAGAGGATGAGATGGTTGGATGGTATCACTGACTCAACGGACATGTGTTTGAGCAAGCTCTGGGAGTTGGTGAGGGACAGGGAAGCCTGGCATGCTGCAGTCAGTGGGGTTGCAAGGAGTCAGACATGACTGAGCGACTGAAAAATAATCTACTTTATAGGTGCAGTGTGAATCCAGATCCCAAAGCTTGGCTTTTACTCCTTAATGCAAATTCTGTTGTCTCAGTACTGCTTATGAGAACATGATCCTTTCCCCACTGCTCTGCAGTGTTCCATTTAGTAGATGACAGGGAGGAAATGATACCTTTAGTATCTGTTGATTAAGTTCTTGGTCAACCTTCTGTGGATTTAGTACTACTTTAAAATAGAATTTATGTGACTACTGGTATTATTTAAATTTGGAAAAAAAAATGTGAGCCACTTTAGCATGTAAACAATTTTTTTTTTGGCTGGACCTCATGGCATATGGGATCTTAGTTCCCCTACCACAGGGATTGAAACGTGCACCCTACATCGGAAGCATGGAGTCTTACTCACTGGATTGCCAGGGAAGTCCCCAGATAATATAATGTTTTATGTTTACATTGTCAGTGCAATAAAGAGATCAGATAACCAGTGAGACCTGCATGAAGCCTGTGCTTAATAGGAAGGAAACTGTATATTTATTCTTTATTTTTTATATTTAATGCTTTACTCTTTAATATTTAGGTAGTATGGTACAGATGAAATAAAAGATTAAATTAAAATACAGGATTGTAAGTGCATATGGATATATTTAGAAATTTTCAGTTAGGAGAAACTCTGACCTAGATTTTTTAAATAGGGAAAACAGGAGTTACCTTATAATTCCTCATTGTGTTACTCATTGTTAATACAAATTGGCCTTAACAGCTATAGGTTCCCTCATAGGGGTAGGTGCTTACTAAATAAAAAGCATTGTATGCCTCTTGAGGCCTACTATGACAGAGAGAGTACCAGAATTAACATAATAAATGATAAAATGAGAAAGGCCAGCAGAAAGGGGGAAAATTACAATGAAGTAATTTTTAATTTTAATATTTTTAATTAGAGGATAATTGTTTTACAGTATTGTGTTTCTGCTGTGCAACAACGTGAATTCACTATAAAAATATAGATATCCCCTCCCGCTGGAGGATCCCTCCCACCACCCCTCTATCCTACCCCTCTATGTCATTACAAAACACCCAGCTGAGCTCCCTATGTTATACAGCAGCTTCCCATGAGTTATCTATTTTTACACATGGTAGAGAGAGAGAGAGAGAGAGAGTGTGTGTGTGTGTGTGTGTGTATCAGTGCTACTCTCTCAGTTTGTCCCACCTTCTCTTTCCCCCTCCTCCCCCCCTACCCCCCTGCCAGCCTGCTGTGTCCACACATCAGTTCTCTATTCTGTTCTCTATGTCTCTACTTTGTCTTTACTTCTCTATGTCTGCATCTCTATTCCTGCCCTGCAGATAGGTTCATAAGTAAAGTAGATTTATGAAGGGGCCTGAGGATCCTGGTATTCTTTGTGGAAGTGAGCAGAGTAATTTAAAGGAATGGTACTGGACCAGATAGCATACCTGCACAAATATCAAACAGAAAACAAACTCTGTTCTAGAAGAACTCACATGAGAAAGGTTCTCAAATTTTGTCAGAGACTTAAGTGGTGATTGGTCAGTTTTCATTCCGATCCCTAAGAAAGGAAATGCCAAAGAAGGCTCAAAGTACCGCACAGTTGCACTCATCTCACACGCTAGTAATGCTCAAAATTCTCCAAGCCAGGCTTCAGCAATACATGAAATGTGAACTTCTAGACGTTCAAGCTGGTTTTAGAAAAGGCAGAGGAACCAGAGATCAAATTACCAATATCCACTGGATCATCAAAAAAGCAAGAGAGGTCCAGAAAAACGTCTATTTCTGTTTTATTGACTATGCCAAAGCCTTTGACTGTGTGGATCACAACAAACTGTGGAAAATTCTGAAAGAGATGGGAATACCAGACCACCTGACCTGCCTCTTGAGAAACCTATATGCAGGTCAGGAAGCAACAGTTAGAACTGGACATGGAACAACAGACTGGTTCCAAATAGGAAAAGGAGTACGTCAAGGCTGTATATTTAACAGCCTGTCACCCTGCTTATTTAACTTCTATGCAGAGTACATCATGAGAAACGCTGGGCTGGAAGAAACACAAGCTGGAATCAAGATTGCCAGGAGAAATATCAATAACCTCAGATATGCAGATGACACCACCCTTGTGGCAGAAAGTGAAGAGGAACACAAAAGCCTCTTGATGAAAGTGAAAGAGGGGAGTGAAAAAGTTGGCTTAAAGCTCAACATTCAGAAAACGAAGATCATGGCATCTGGTCCCATCACTTCATGGGAAATAGATGGAGAAACAGCGGAAACAGTGTCAGACTTATTTTTTGGAGCTCCAAAATCACTGCAGATGGTGATTGCAGCCATGAAATTAAAAGATGCTTACTCCTTGGAAGGAAAGTTATAACCAACCTAGACAGCATATTAAAAAGTAGAGACATTACTTTGCCATCAAAGGTCCGTCTAGTGAAGGCTGTGGTTTTTCCAGTGGTCATGTCTGGATGTCAGAGTTGGACTATAAAGAAAGCTGAGCACTGAAGAATTGATGCTTTTGAACTGTGGTGTTTGAGAAGACTCTTGAAAATCCCTTGAACTGCAAGGACATCCAACCAGTCCATCCTAAAGGAAATCAATCCTGGGTGTTCATTGGAAGGACTGATGTTGAATCTGAAACTCCAATATTTTGGCCACCTGACGCGAAGAGCTGACTCATTGGAAAAGACCCTGATGTTAGGAAAGATTGAAGGTAGGAAGGGAAGGGGACGACAGAGGATGAGATGATTAGTTGGCATCACTGACTCAATGGACATGAGTTTGGGTAAACTCCAGGAGTTGGTGATGGACAGGGAGGCCTGGCGTGCTGCGGTTCATGGAGTCGCAGAGAGCCGGACACGACTGAGCGATCCGGACACGACTGAGTGACTGAACTGAACTGAAGTGGTACAGTGATTAAGAGCGTCTGCCTTCTTTTCGTTATAGTGAAAGCTTTTTGCAATGGTAGATTATGCAAACAAGATGAGCCACTTCACCTTTCGTGTTCTCTAAGAATGACTGTGGTTTTTGCATTATGATTGACCAGAATCCTAAAGATCCAGGCAAGAGTGCCTCCTCCTTAATAAGCCATACTTGGAAAGCCCAAAATGAGAACACATATTCATTAGATTTGTTTGATAAATGGGTATGCTCTACAGATTTGATCAGGATCTCAAAAGGAGTATCTTTCAAAAGATTTTACCATTACAAAATTTTTCATAATTAATATGTTCACATGATGCCAAATTCAAAAGTTACACAGTACTAAGTAAGCCTGCTTTCCCCCTCTCCAGCCTTCAACCTCTCCTGCCTAAAGACAAGTTGTCAAGTTTGTATGTATCCTTCCTTAGATGTTCTAAGCATTTATAGACATATATGTTCATGTGTGTCTATATATCTGTATCTACATATGTATTGTGTGTGTGCTCATAAATGATAGCATATTGTGTACATAGTTCTGAAATTCTTTTTACTTCTAAGTCAAAATTATATCTTAAATCATTTTTTAACTTTGTAGGTATATATTGTCATGAATAACGTTTTTTAGTCAAAGTGAATATTGTTAGTTTTGAGTGTAAGATTTTTTTGTTATGGTTTTATACATGCTATGCTTATATTCATGTTTTGCTTCTGTTTATTTGATTACTAAAATACATACTCAACACATGCATGCTTATACCCAAATATGTGTGTTTATGTCCACATATTTCAAAATGCCAATTATATTTAGTTTTTTTTCTGAAATGTAGTGCTCTATTGTAAGTAATTTCAGCAAGAGTCCTTATTTATACAGGTATAATGAATTAGTGGACTTTCCTGGTGGCAGTAAAGAATCCTTCTGCCAAATAGGAGACACAGGTTTGATCCCTGGGTCCGGAAGACCCCCTGGAAAAGGAAGTGGCAACCACTTCACTATTCTTGCCTGAGAAATCCAATGGAGTCTGGTGGGCTACAGTCCATGGGGTTGCAGAGTCAGATATGACTTAGGGGCTCCACAGCAACAATGAATTGTAGTTAACGAAGAACTGTTACATATATTACGATCTAGGAAAAAAGTGTTCATTTTTTTGATGGTCATAACCAGACACTATGCTAAGCACTTTACATAGAGTCATTATATATAACCTTCAAATAACTAAGGAATCGGTAATGATTTTAATTTTATAGATGTGACAGTGAAGGCTCAGATTTGAATAACCACATATGCCTGGTTATAAGATTGCTATTCTCACATTTAAAATCTTTTTTTAAAGATTTTCTGTCAAGGTTAAGTTTGGTTAAGCTTCACTTCAGTTCAGTTGCTCAGTCATGTCTGACTCTTAGTGATGCCATGGACTGCAGCACGCCAGGCCTCCCTCTCCATCACCAGCTAGCTCCCAGAGTTTACGTGGACTCACGTCCATTGAGTCGGTGATGCCATCCGACCATCTCATCCTCTGTCGTCCCCTTCTTCTCCGACCTTCAATCTTTCCTAACATTAGGGTCTTTTCCAATGAGTCATCTCTTCGCATCAGGTGGCCAAAGTATTGGAGTTTCAGCTTCAACGTCAGTCCTTCCAGTGAACATTCAGGACTGATTTCCTTTAGGATGAGCTGGTTGGATGTCTTTGCAGTTCAAGGGACTCAAGAGTCTTCTGCAACACCACAGTTCAAAAGCATCAGTTCTTCGCCCCTAGTTTTCTTTGTAGTCCAACTCACACATCCATACATGACTACTGGAAAAACCATAGCTTTGACTAGATGGACCTTTGTTGGCAAAGTAATGTCTCTGCTTTTTAATATTTTGTCTAGGTGGGCCGTAACTTTCCTGCCAAGGAGTAAGCATCTTTCAATTTCATGGCTGCAGTCACCATCTGCAGTGATTTTGGAGACCAAAAAAATAAAATCTGTCACTGTTTCCCCTGTTTCCCCATCTATTTGCCATGAAGTGATAGGACCGGATGCCATGGTCTTAGTTTTTTGAATGTTGAGCTTTAAGCCAACTTTTTCACTCTCCTCTTTCAGTTTGATCAAGAGGCTCTTTAGTTTCTTCTTAACTTTCTGCCATAAGGGTGGTGTCATCTGCATATCTGAGGTTATTGATGTTTCTCCCAGCAGTCTTGATTCCAACTTGTGCTTCATCCAGCCCAGCATTTCTCATGATGTACTGTGCATGTAAGTTAAATAAGCAGGGTGACAGTATACAGCCTTGACATTCTCCGTGTCCAACTCTTTGCAAGCCCGTGGACTGCAGAACGCTAGGCTTCCCTGTCCATCACAACTCCCAGAGCTTCCTCTAACTCATGTCCATCAAGTTGGTGAGTCCATCCAACCATCTCATCCTCTGTCATCCCCTTCTCCTGCCTTCAGTCTTCCCCAGCCTCAGGGTCTTCTCCTGAGTTTGTTTTTCACATCATGTGGCCAAAGTATTGGTGTTTCAGCTTTAGCGTCAGTCCTTCCAATGAATATTCAGGACTGATTTGTTTTTTTTTACGATTGACTGGTTTGATCTCATTGCAGTCCAAGGGACTCTCAGGAGTCTTCTCCAATACCACAATTCAAAAACACCAGTTCTTCAGCGCTCAGGTTTCTTTATAGTCCAACTCTCACATCCATACGTAACTACCGGAAAAAGAGTAGCTTTGACTAGATGAACCTTTGTTGGCAAAGTAATGTCTCTGCTTTTTAATATGCTGTCTAGGTTCATCATAGCTTGTCTTCCAAGGAGCAAGTGTCTTTTAATTTCATGGCTGCAGTCACCATCTGCAGTGATTTTCGAGCCCAAGATAATAGTCTCTCACTGTTTCCATTGTTTCCCCATCCATTTGCCATGAAATGATGAGACTGGATGCCATGATCTTAGTTTTTGAATGTTGAGTTTTAAGCCAACTTTTTCACTTTCCTTTTTCACCTCATCAGGAGACTCTCTAGTTCTTCTTTGCTTTCTGCCATAAGAGTGGTGTCATCTGCGTATCTGAGGTTATTGATTCTGTTTATACGTGATGTAGGTAACTGTCTACTTATAATGCTGAATTTACATATATACAATTTAAATTATAACTATATTTATGTAAACATTAATTTAGTAATATTGCCTTTTCTCTACTTTATTGAAGCATATTTATTGAGACTTTTCATGTATCTTTAGTATTATATTAATGGCTTTCCACACTTTGAACAATCTAGTTGTTCCAGAGCAAATACTATGTTCTAAGGCCTTTTTGAATTACTGTATTATGTTTTAATTGAAAATTTTCTCTCTAGCCATAAATCCCCATTCATATATTATTAGTAAAGGTATTTTTAATTAATCTATTTTATATGGGTACTACTGATGATCTTCATGATGTAATCCCTTAGAATGTTGTTTTTGAAGGGACCTATTCATTCTGCTAATGTTTTCTAAACCTACTGTGTGCCAGAAACCATTCTAGCATTGGAGGTAGCGTGGTAGACAAAACTAGGAGTCAGCATTCCAGATATATTTATTCAATTTGGGAAGATAAATAACAAATATGTAATGTAATGAATATAGTGATAGGTACTCAGAAATCACAGGAACAGAATATAGAAGGAAGCCTGTTGTTTAAGGTGATGGAACAGATTTCTAAAGAAATGATTTGAGCAGAGACCTGAATGACATAAAATGTATGGGTAACTGGATAAAGAATTTTTCATGAAGTTGCAGAAACTCTGAGGTTAGAGAATGCTTGCAGTCTTTGAGGAACGACAGTGAGGCATCAATGGCAAAATATGAGTTCTAGTTATTACTCCCACATCTACAACAGCATTTTGTTATATTTTTGATGTGCACAGCATTGTATTTCTACTTCTGTATGCCCTTATAGTGTGCTTACCACCAGATTGCTCCAGTATCTTTAACTGTGGAATGCAGACTCTTAGTTGCATCATGTGGGATCTAGTTCCCAACCAGGGATCAACCTGGGCCTCCTGCATCGGGTGCATGTTGTCTTAGCCACTGGATCGCCAGGGAAGTCCCTAATTACTTCATATATATATATATATATATATAAAATCTCAGTGGTGTCATATGGTATGTGTCCTTTCCCTGTCTGACTTATTTTACTTAGCACAATAGCCTCAAGGTCCATCTATGTAGTAGCAGATGACAAGATTCCATCTTTTTATGGCTGAGTAATATTCCATTTTATATATATCCCACATCTTAATTAATTCATCAGTGGGTGGATCCTTAGGTTGTTTCCACATCTTTGCTATTGTAAATGTGATGAACATAGGGATGCATATATCTTTTTGAATTAGTGTTTTTGTATTCATTGGATGAATACCAGCAGTAGGATAGCTGGATCATATGGTAGTTCTATTCTTAAATTTTTGAGGAATATCCATACTGTCTTCCATAGTGGTTATACTAGTTTACATTCCCACCAACAGTGTATGAAAGTTCCCTTTTCTGTAGATCCTTGCCAACATTTGTTACCTTTTTAAAAAGTTTTATTTATTTTAATTGGAGGATAATTACTTTACAATATTGTGATGGCTTTTGCCATACATCAGGGTTTCTTTGTGGCTCACTCAGCTGGTAAAGAATCTGCCTGCAATGTGGGAGACCTGGGTTCAGTCCCTGGGTTGGGAAGATCCCCTGGAGAAGGAAAAGGCTACCCTCTCCAGTATTCTGGCCTGGAGAGTTCCATGGACTGTGTAGTCCATGGGGTCACAAAGAGTCGGACACAATTGAGCGACTTTCACTTTCACTTTTGCCATATATCAGCATGAATCGGCCATAGGTATACATGTGTCCTCCTCGTCCTGAAGCCACCCATCCTGAACGCCACCTCCCTCCCCACCCCATCACTCCATGTTGTCCCAGAATACTGGCCTGTTATTTTTTGTCTTTTCGATAATAACCAGTCTAACTGGCATGAGGGAGTATCTCATTGTGGTTTTGAACTGCATTTCCGTAAAAATTTGTGATGTTGAACATCTTTTCATGTGCTTATTGGCCATTTGTATGTCTTATTTGGAAAAAGTGTCTGTTTAGCTCCTCTGTCCATTTTCAAATCAGGTTGCTGTTGTTGTTGTTACTGTTAGTTGTATGTGTTTTTTATATGTTTTGTAGATTAACCCCTTATAGGGTATGTTGTTTGCAAATGTCTTTTCCGATTTGATAGGTTGTCTTTTTGTTTTATTGATGGTTTCCTTTGCTGTGCAAAAGCCTTTTAGTTTGATGTAATCCCATTTGTTTATTTTTGCTTTTTTCCCCTTTGCCTGAGGAAATATATCTAGAAAGATATTGTATTCCTGAGACCAATGTCAAAGATTACGTTAAAGATGTTTTTGGTTATCTGTCTGTTTATCACTGGGTTGTAGAAGTTTTTATGTATATTCTGGATATAATTTTTTTGCATCTATACAAAGTAAAATATTTTCTCTTCGTCTGTGGTTTGCCTGTTCATTTTCTTCATAGTGTCTTGATAATTACAAGTTTTAAGTGTTTTTTACATATATATACTTTTTCATATTCTTTTCCATTATGGTTTACCAAAGGCTGTTGAATATAGTTCCCTGTGTTATACAGTAGGATATTAATGAAATCTGATCTGTCAGTTTTTTGATTTTATGATTAGTGCTTTTTTTGAATCTTCTCCAAGAAATAATTGCCCATCTCAAGCAGATTCAGATTTTCATTATGAATATTGTAGGACTCCCATTAGAGGCTTTGATCTCACTGATGACCCTAGCTGCTATAACATAGACTATAAGGCAGCAAAAATGGAAACAGACCAATTAAGAAGCTATTATAGTGACCTAGGAGAGAAGTAATGATACACAGGACTGGGCTATAGTGGTAAAACCTGAAAATTCTGGGATTAAGAATGTTGAACTTGATTGTTGACTGTATGGTGTTAGAGACAGACAGACATGGAGGGGGAGGCAGTTAGGATGCTTTCTTATTTTTGGCTTGCGCCCCTGAATGGTGGTGGTGATGTTCAAAACTACAGTTGACTGAGGTTATTTCAAACTCGACTTCTGCAAAGTAGTATGTTGTCCACGCGAAGCAATTAGAAGAGTATCCCATAATCCAGGAGACTTTTAAAGAATTCAGATATGTGGCTACTTTCTTTTTACTGAGAGAGAATTGTGGAGGAAATTTGCTCTTTGTTTTATACACAGGTGTAGTTGATATATGTACATTTGGAAGGATATGCAGTAGGATATAATCTAGCAGTACAGTGTTTGATTATTTCAATTTAAAAACTGCTCTTATTTTGCTTTTCGGTCTTCATTTCTTACCAGTTTGAAGCTTTTCTTGTGCATTTATAAAAACAAGTTAGTTTTAGTAAACTTTTATAGAGATAGTTTTTGATCAGAGTACCTTGCTACTGCTGCTGCTGCTGCTAAGTTGCTTCAGTCGTGTCTGACTCTGTGCGACCCCATAGACGGCAGCCCACCAGGCTCCCCCCGTCCCTGGGATTCTCCAGGCAAGAACACTGGAGTGGGTTGCCATTTCCCTCTCAGTGCATGAAAGTGAAAAGTGAAAGTGAAGTCTCTCAGTCGTGTCCGACTCTTCGAGACCCCATGGACTGCAGCCTACCAGGCTCCTCCGTCCTTGGGATTTTCCAGGCAAGAGTACTGGAGTGGGTTGCCATTGCCTTCTCTGCAGAATACCTTAGAGGTACCATAATGCTACTTTATATCTGAGTTAAAAAGTGCATTCTTAATCCTTGAAGTGCCTTTTAGCTTCCCTGGAGGCCAAGGAATATTCTATTCTTGGGGATCAAGTTAGAGCAAATCTCAGATTTTTGCCAGCAGAAGTCGTTTCAGTAGAGATTTATTTTATCAGTATTGTATATATACCAAACCTTGAGTTTCTGTTCAAATTTAGGCACTATCTTATGATAATAGAAAGAATTTTGGCAATATGAATAGCAAAGGAACTGAGTTCTAGTCCAGCAGTGTGACCTTGAGTAAATCACTTACTTTATATACATCATTTTCTTTATCTGTAAAATGAGGAATAATTGATTATAAAGTTCTTTCAAAAACAAATTATAAATTCTTATTGGTTTTATAAAGATTTTGGCTTTATCAAACTTGTTTGAACCATCATATTAGAAACATTGGGAATTTAATCTTTAGTAACTTATGAGAAGAGAGTGAATTGTGGGCATCTTGCCTGACTCACAGAATGTTATTAAATCTGAATCACTGTTACCCATATCAGACTTAAGCCTGTGACTGGTAAGGCTGCCTCTCTTTTAATAATAACTTTTTGAGATATAAATCACACGCTATAGAATTCAGTTCAGTGGTTTTTAAGCTACTGTCAGAATCAATTTTAGAACATTTTCATCACCCCAAAAAGAAAAAACCCATGAGCTGTCACTTTCCATTTCTGCATGACCTTCCAGCCCTAGGCAGCCACTATTTTCTGTCTGTATGGATTTACCTATTCTGAACATTTCATATAGACATGTGGCCTTTTGTGTTTGGTTTCTTTCACTTAACATGTTTTCAAGGCTTGTCCATATTGTAGCATATATTAACACTGTATTTCTTTTTATTGTCACATAATATTCCATTGTATATCCCATATTATCTGTTCATCAGTTGATAGACATTTGAATTGTTTCTGCTTTTTGACTACTAAGAACCTTTGTGTATAAATTTTTATGTGGACATATGTATTCATTTCTCTTGGGTATATACCTAAGAGTGGAATTTCTGGGTTATACAGTTAATTCTATATTTAATCTTTTGAGGAACTGCCAGGCTGTTTCCCAGAACATTTGGAAACATTTTAAAATTCCTATCAGCAATGTGTGAGGGTTCCAAATTCTCTACATCCTCCCTAAACTTATTATTGTCTTTTTGGTTATAGTTGTCCTAGTGGGTATAAAGTGGTATCATATTGTGGTTTTGACTTGCATTTCCATGATGATTAAATATATTGAACATCTTTTCAAGTGCTTATTAAGGCTACCTCTTTGGGCAGTTTTTCTTTAGGAATGAGAATGTGGGTGGGAGTTGATCTGCTACGCTGTTTTCCTCAAGTGTCAACTAAGCATTCTGAAGTATCATTTAAATAAGCAGGCTCTTCTTACTACTGGTTCAGTTCAGTTCAGTCGCTCAGTCGTGTCTGACTCTTTGCAACCCTATGAATTGCAGCACGCCAGGCCTCCCTGTCCATCACCAACTCCTGTGCACCAGACTCAACGTCCATCGAGTCAGTGATGGCATCCAGCCATCTCATCCTCTGTCGTCCCCTTCTCCTCCAGCCCCCAATCCCTCCCAGCATCAGAGTCTTTTCCAGTAAGTCAGCTCTTCACATGAGGTGGCCAAAGTACTGGAGTTTGAGCTTTAGCATCATTCCTTCCAAAGAACACCCAGGACTGATCTCCTTTAGGATGAACTGGCTGGATCTCCTTGCAGTTCAAGGGACTCTCAAGAGTCTTCTCCAACATCACAGTTCAGAAGCATCAATTCTTCGGCGCTGAGCTTTCTTCACAGTCCAACTCTCACATCCATACATGACTACTAGAGAAACCATAGCCTTGACTAGACGGATCTTTGTTGGCAAAGTAATGTCTCTACTTTTGAATATGCTATCTAGGTTGGTTATAACTTTTCTTCCAAGGAGTAAGCGTCTTTTACTTTCATGGTTGCAGTCACCATCTGCAGTGAGTTTGGAGCTCCAAAAAAATAAAGTCTGACACTGTTTCCACTGTTTCCCCATCTATTTCCAATGAAGTGATGGGACCAGATGCCATGATCTTCGTTTTCTGAATGTTGAGCTTTAAGCCAACTTTTTCACTCCCCTCTTTCACTTTCATCAAGAGGCTTTTGAGTTCCTCTTCACTTTCTGCCACAAGGGTGGTGTCATCTGCATATCTGAGGTTATTGATATTTCTCCCGGCAATCTTGATTCCAGCTTGTGTTTCTTCCAGCCCAGCATTTCTCATGATGTACTCTGCATAGAAGTTAAATAAGCAGGGTGACAATACACAGCCTTGACGTACTCCTTTTCCTATTTGGAACCAGTCTGTTGTTCCATGTCCAGTTCTAACTTGCTTTCTGACCTGCATATAGGTCTCTTAAGAGGCAGGTCAGGTGATCTGGTATTCCCATCTCTTTCAGAATTTTCCACAGTTTATTGTGATCCACACAGTCAAAGACTTTGGCATAGTCAATAAAGCAGAAATAGATGTTTTTCTACTGGTAGGGAGTAAATCAAAACCTTAATTTAATCCGCACACCTGTTTTTACGTTCCTTATTTCTATAAAATGTAACAGCAAAGAATTTCAGTGGAAATAGGACTTATATCTTGTTGGAACTGTTACCTTTGTTTGAGTGGGAGAACAGAACTTTCACTGATAAATCTGTGTTTTTGTTTTATTTTTCGAAATTACTTTTGACTGTGTTGGGTCTTTGGCTTTTCTCTCGTCGTGGGGAGCGGGGGCCACTCCGGTTGCAGTGCAGGGGCTTCTCAGTGCAGTGGCTCATCTTGTTGCAGATCCTGTGCTCTAGGTGCACAGGCTTCAGTAGTTGCGGAATGTGGTCTCAGGAGTCGCAGTTTCTGGGCTCTAGAGCTCAGGCTCATTAGTTGTGTTGCTTGGGCATGCACGGGCTTAAATTAGTTGCATGTGGGATTCTCCCAGATCGGGGATCTAACCCGGGTCTCCTGCATTGGCAGGCGGGTTCTTTATCAGTGACATAGCTTTAACACTGAAACCTTGGCAACCTGTTCTGTGTTTCAAATGTTCAGGAGTAAGACTGCAACGAATAAAGCAGTATCATTATTACACAAAGAAGGATGAAGTATGTCTGGGAATCCGGTAGAAAACCTTTTCACATTTATAGTAGCCCTCTTTCCTTATATCATGAAAGTTTTGTGAATTAATGTTGGATGTGTAATTATTTTTAAGGAGCATATTTAGGTTAGGTTACATAGTCTAAAATAGGTTAGTTTGAAATGACACTCTTGTTAATAGGAACGTAATTTATTAAATTCAGAATATTTAATTTTATTTGGGATTTTGCTTTTGAAAATGTTAATTGCTACAGGCTGGATTTGGTCCAGTCAGATTTGTGAAGTAATTTTTTTTTTTTTTCTATTCCAGAAATACATGCTACAGGATTTAACTATCAAAATGAAGATGAAAAAGTCACCTTGTCTTTTCCTAGTACTCTCCAACCAGGTAGGAGACATGGCTTTTATAAAATCCCATAATGAATAGTGACATCTTACTTCTTCCCCCAAAATTTATTGCATGTTTTCTTTTTTTTTAAAAAAAAAAAAGCGCTTTGTTTCAGGGAGATTAAGATCTTGGGCAAACTCTGGGAGCTGGTGAGGGACAGGGAGGCCTGGCATGCTGCAGTCCATGGGGTCTCAAAGAGTCAGACACTACTTGACAACTGAACAACAGTAACAGAGCATTAAGATAGAGCTTAAAACAGTCAGGTTCATTTCAATGTTTAGCCCCCCAGAAAAGAGTAAGAAATGACAGTCATTCTATTCTAGAACATAATGCATTGTTTTCACTTTTTCAGTTTCAGTTTTTTAAAATTACATCTACCTAGTTCTTCTACTAATTGAATCCAAATATCTGAGGCAAATGTTCCACAGATGATTTTGAGGTACAGTCGGAGATTAGAGAGATGCTATGCTAAGTGAGAGCATGGAAGGAAAGATTCGTTGATACATTACTGTATGTGCCATTTAAAAGCACAAAGAAACTAGACGTTCTGAGCTTAATATAATGGAAGAAATGATATACAAATCAGTTGGTAAAGTACTGAGACTTTGATAAATGAGCATATGAAAAGCCACAGATAATATGAAAGAAAATACAAATGAATAATAACAGTGTGTTAAGATATTTGCCCTCCTTGTAATGAGAAATATTAAAATAACTGCTACTGATAATACCAGTTTTTGTCTGTCATGTAATCAGAAGTAAAAAAATGAATCTCAATGTGACTGCCTTAATGTTACTAGTAAGAATATAAATCCATGTAATTTATTTGGAAAGCAGCCTGGCAGTATGTGTTAAGAGCCTAAAGATATTCATGTCTTTTGACCTGGCAGTTATGGTATTTAGGAATATAGTATCCTAAAGAGAAGTCATAAATACAAGAAATACCTTATGCCTAGAAATGTCTCTACAGACATTACTAAGATAGTAAAAAATTAGAATTAATACATTTGTCCAACACTAAGGGAATAATTAAGCTAATTATGACATATATGTATGGTGAATACATCCAGCAATTAAAAGTGAGGTTTATGGATTCTTAACACTGTAAAGTACTTATTATAATGTAAAATTGAAAAGCAGAATACAGAATTACACATACAAGGTGATGAATCATATCTCTAAAATGGTATGAATAATATTATATGCCTGGTTGTTGACATAATTGATGATTTTTATTCTTATTCATACCCTTCTCTGTTTTCCATAATTTTTATATTGAGAATATATTCCCTCAATATGAAAGTGTTTATAGAAAAATTTTAAATTGGAGAAGTTTTATCTTGGTACTCTTTAAGACTTTTCATTTTGTCTTTTTCTCACTAGGATTATTTTTGTGTGAAATTATTATAAAAACAAATGTTTGCCATGAACCTGTATTAAAAAATACTGAAGATAATAACCTGAAAACTGAGAATTTCTCTCTCTGACCCCTTCTACTTTTATTGCCTAGTGAATCCTTCCAGAAATATTCTATGTATACATAAGTGTGTATATATTTTAACCTACAAATGGAATCACAAATATCACTGGCTTACAACATATTTCTTGTTTACACATGGCCCTGAGGACTGCTGATCATCTGCAGACATATTGCCAACTTCCCTGAACTCCACTAAGCTCATATGACTATTGATGCCAGGCTCTGTAGTGAGTAGCTGCTATGGGCAGTATGCTGTTCTCTCATATGGCAGAGGGCAGAAGCTTGGAGCTGGAGACAGCAACAAATCACAAACATTTAAAGCTTCTACGTGGATGGTGATGTTCATTCACGTTTCATTGTGCAAAGCAAATAGCATGGCCAAGCCCAAAGTCACTGGGGCAGTAATTACCAGACATTGGATAAACTTCTAAATGAAACTATAAAGCAGAAAGGAAAGCAATAAGTATAATAGAAATATAGAAACCCAAACAGATTAATATCCTAAGGAGTATTACTAATATTACATTCATTAAATAAGAGGATGGAATAGAGTAAGAACACTTTTGGAAATTACAATATATTGGGAGTAAAAAAAAAAACAAAAGAAGTTTTGAAAGATGAAATAGAGGCATCTTCCAAATAGGAAGATTGGAGGACTGATCTAGCTGGACCAGACATCCAGCTAGTGAAAGAGAGGACATAGAAAATGGGAAGGGGAAATTATGGAAAACACACAACATGAAAATTTATTTGAACTGATGAGACAGAAGCCTTAAGTTTGAAAAAATACACTATCAAAAGGAAACTCAATAAATGTAAGAAGTCCCACACCAAAGCAAATTTTACAATTTTCAGGGGGTAAAGTGAGGCTCTCAAAGAGTTTCTACCCGAGGCGAGGGAGTTAGGAGGAAGTTACCTTCAAGGTTCAGAAATCAAAAGAGCAGTAGATTTACAATGGAAACCAGACTCTAATAAAACCATTCCTTGAAAATTATAAGTGAATCTGACTCTCAATTTAGAATTCTGTGCTTAGCCACACAGTGAGGTTAAAGAAAATATTTTCAGATCTTTGAAGTTATAGAAAATTTTAATTCTTTGTGAAAGATATAGTAGTGGAGATGTAGTTTAGCTCAAACCTCACTTTTTATAGTAAGAAGAAAATTGAAAAGTTAAAAAAATAGCTAAATAAACAAGGTATTTAAAAATCACAGAGTTGTTACTGAGGCAGGTATAGGGAGTAAGTAGCATTGGGCGTGCCTGCAGCTTATATAGGTGGGCCTGTAGAAAACTGTATTGTGTGTTAGCCGCTCAGTTGTGTCTGACTCTTTGCAACCCCATGGACTATAGCTTGCCAGGTTCCTCTGTCCATGGGATTTTCCAGGCAAGAATACTGGAGTGGGTTGCCATTTCCTTCTCCAGGGAATCTTCCCAACACAGGGATTGAACCTGGGTCTCTTGCATTGCAGGCAAATATATGAGGTTTAAAACTGTAAACTATCATTTTGATAGAAATGATAGGAAATTTTTAAAAAATTTAAAATCTGTATCATTAGAGACTATATTCTGTGTTCATACTGTGAAAAGATTAAAGTTAGTAGCAAAAGACAAAAAATCCCTTCTCATATATTGGAAAAAATTATACTTCTGAAAATTAATGAAGGAATGATGCTAAAGCTGAAACTCCAGTACTTTGGCCACCTCATGTGAAGAGTTGACTCATTGGAAAAGACTGATGCTGGGAGGGATTGGGGGCAGGAGGAGAAGGGGACGACCAAGGATGAGATGGCTGGATGGCATCACTGACCTGATGGACATGAGTCTGAGTGAACTCTGGGAGTTGGTGATGGACAGGGAGGGCTGGCGTGCTGCGATTCATGGGGTCGCAAAGAGTCAGACACTACTGAGTGACTGAACTGAATAAAATTGCTACATACAGAACATGTAGGATGCAGGTAAAGCATTATTTTCAAAGAGGATATTTAGCTCAGAAGAAAGGCTAAAAATTAATTGAGGGCATCAAGATCAATGTTAGACAAAACGAACAGGTAACTTGAAGAAAGTAGAAGAGAAAGATTTAAGAGCAGAAATTAATGAAATAAAAATGAGGAAGAGAGGAGCAAAAATATTTAAAGGTGGCTTAGCAAAAATATTTAAAGGTGGCTTAAAATAGCCTAAGAAGATACATAAATCTAGTTAGCATGTATAGAAAAAAAGTAGCATAGATTCAATTGTTTAGCATTAGGAAATTTGACATAATTTTTTATTATTTTTTTATTTTTTCATAATTTTTTAAATCAAAAATATTAGTGTGTTTATCAAAAGAAGCCAGAATATATTTTCTGGAACTTATCAGGTAAGAAAGGACATAAACTCCCAGAAGATATATGTGCATGTGTGTATGTGTGTGTGTGATGTATACCTGTATATGAATATGTGTGTATTATATATTCACGCATGTATCTACTGAGTGCTTAATCTGTGCCAGGTACTGTTTTATGTGCATCATAAACATTTGTTAATCCGTTTTGAAATAGATTCTATGATCTCTGCTTTAAAGATAAAGTATTGCACCAAATGATGTATTTAACTTACATAACTTGCCCAAGGTCAACAGCTAATATAGTGGCAGTTGGATAACACAAGCAGTTTAATTCAAAACTTTGTACTACTAACCACCACATTATGCTCTTTTTATTTTTTAAATTAAATGTTCAAAAAATATAACACATGCACATGGCTTGAAATTCAAATGATACATAGTGATAATTTGTTGGTTGTTCTATTCCTGTCTTTCAGCTCCA
This sequence comes from Oryx dammah, assembly GCF_014754425.2. NCBI lineage: Eukaryota > Metazoa > Chordata > Mammalia > Artiodactyla > Bovidae > Oryx > Oryx dammah. The sequence continues at coordinate 23,470,825 of NW_024070192.1, forward strand.
CTTCTCTGAAGTGGCGAATACAGTTTCCTATGTATTCTTTGGAAACTGCTCCATGCTTTTATAAGCATTTATGTTTATACCATTTAAGAACACAGAAGTTAGCATGTCATATGTATTCTCTACCCTTCTTTTCTCCTTCTTTATATATAAGAGGTCATTTATTATCAGTATATAAGAGCTACATCATTCTTGATAAGGACTTTTTACAGTAGACATGGTAAATTGTTAAGTCATTTCTAATAAAAGCAGGAACAAGTCATTGAAGATTATGACCATTAGTATACACGATACTTTTTTCCCAGGTGACGCTAGTGGTAAAGAACCCACCTGACAATGCGCAGATTTAAGAGATGCAGGTTCGATCCCCAGGTCGGGAAGATCCCCTGGAGAAGGAAATGGCAACCCACTCCAGTATTCTTGCCTGGAAAATCCCATGGACAGAGGAGCCTTGGTGGGCTGTGGTCCACAGGGACTCTAAATAAGAGTCAGACACAACTGAAGTGACTTAGCACGCACATACGTAGTATATTTGACGAAGTTTTGGAGATTTTTAGCTAATATAATATACTTAAGTAACTAATATGAATATTAGAATTAAAAATTATCTCATTTACAGATGTGATTGTTTATTAAATTATTGAATATATATAAATATGTTTGAAAATCCTTGGCTTTCACATTTTCCTCAGATATCTGGGTCAGAGTTACCTAGTCATTCTTTGCTTTAAGAATAAAATCCTGATTTTGTTTTTCAAATTTCAGTAAGTGGTCTCTCTTGTGGTAATACATACTGAGCATGTATCAGGAAAACATTAGTAACCTTTGTGTTTAGCCGATTCAAACTTAACAGTCATGCCAGATACTATATAACAAAATAAAACATCTTTGTTTCTGAAATTGGCACCATTTTAGAATATTGGTTAACTTCCCATGATCATCTAAGGCCTAACAACCTTAGAATAAGTGGTTAAGGATCCTGTAGAGTGACAATCATTTGCAAAATGCTAGAAGATACTAACATTTTGAGGAGTGGAAAACAGGATCATAAGAAACGGTGACAAAAAGTCAGAGACGTATTCTCTTTATATAAAATAACCTGTCTTAAATTTCATAGCTAGACTCATTAAATTTTTTATAATATAATTTTTAGTAATTTTGTTAGTTCAGGTTTTGCAACAATTATTATACTCTCCTAAGCTTTAAAAACCAAAGTTTTTTGGAGGAAGTCCTAATTTTTCAGTTGTTTAATTAATAAATGAGCTTATATGTTTTAAAAGGCTTATCATTCCAAGAATAAATATTATATACCTTGGATATTCAAATAAGGCATCTGATTTGAGGAAGCAAAGTCAGTTATATGTGAAAATAGGTATAAAATCAGACTTTCTGGCAATTGATTCTTTAGTGTGGTATAAAATTGACAGATGAAATTTATCATGAAGTCCTTTTTCCTCCTGTTTTTGCCCTAAAATTCTGTATCAATAGCAAATATTCTATAATTAGTACTATATAATGTGACACCAGTTAAATTTAGTAATATATTACAAAAACAAACGTGTTTTGCTTGAATTTCAGGTAGTAACCCTCCCCAATAATTTGTATTTTGTAGTCTGCCACTTTTCAGAAATGGTCATTGTCAATATCTTGTTATAGTATTATGACCTTGGAGATTTAAAACCAAGTAAAAATGTGAGCACACTTTCTTATTTAGTTAAGAATGTTAAATCCACTTTTATTCCAAGTAGGAAAAGTCAAAAGTAGATTTACCATGGAATATGAAGACATCTCGGAGAAGGCAATGGCACCCCACTCAAGTACTCTTGCCTGGAAAATCCCATGGACGGAGGAGCCTGGTGGGCTGCCGTCCATGGGGTCGCAAAGAGTCGGACATGACTGAGCGACTTCACTTTCACTTTTCACTTTTCATGCATTGGAGAAGGAAATGGCAACCCACTCCAGTGTTCTTGCCTGGAGAATCCCAGGGACGGCGGAGCCTGGTGGGCTGCCATCTATGGGGTCGCACAGAGTCGGACACTACTGAAGTGACTTAGCAGCAGCAGCAGCAAGAAGACATCTTAACAGTTGACTTATTGAAAAACAGACTGGCTAATTCCATTTATGGAATTGTAACATAAAATTGAGTTAGACACTTGTCTAACTCAATGAAACTAAGCCATGCCCGCGGGGCAACACAAGACGGGCGGGTCATGGTGGAGAGGTCTGACAGAATGTGATCCACTGGAGAAGGGAATGGCAAACCACTTCAATAGTCTTGCCTTGAGAACCCCATGAACAGTATGAAAAGGCAAAATGATAGGATACTGAAAGAGGAACTCCCCAGGTCACTAGGTGCCCAACACACTACTAGAGATCAGTGGAGAAATAACTCCAGAAAGAATGAAGGGATGGAGCCAAAGCAAAAACAATACCCAGCTGTGGATGTGACTGGTGATAGAAGCAAGGTCTGATGCTGTAAAGAGCAATATTGCATAGGAACCTGGAATGTCAGGTCCATGAATCAAGGCAAATTGGAAGTGGTCAAACAAGAGATGGCAAGAGTGAACATCAACATTCTAGGAATCAGCGAACTAAAATGGACTGGAATGGGTGAATTTAACTCAGATGACTATTATATCTACTACTGCTGGCAGGAATCCCTCAGAAGAAATGGAGTAGCCATCATGGTCAACAAAAGAGTCCGAAATGCAGTACTTGGATGCAATCTCAAAAACGACAGAATGGTCTCTGTTCGTTTCCAAGGCAAACCATTCAATACCACAATAATCCAAGTCTGTGCCCCAACCAGTAATGCTGAAGAAGCTGAAGTCGAATGGTTCTATGAAGACCTACAAGACCTTTTAGAACTAACACACAAAAAAGATGTCCTTTTCATTATAGGGGACTGGAATGCAAAAGTAGGAAGTCAAGAAACACCTGGAGTAACAGGCAAATTTGGCCTTGGAATGCAGAATGAAGCAGGGCATAGACTAATAGAGTTTTGCCAAGAAAATGCACTGGTCATAGCAAACATTCTCTTCCAACAACACAAGAGAAGACTCTACACATGGACATCACCAGATGGTCAACACCGAAATCAGATTGATTATATTCTTTGCAGCCAAAGATGGAGAAGCTCTATACAGTCAACAAAAACAAGACCAGGAGCTGACTGTGGCTCAGATCATGAACTCCTATTACCAAATTCAGACTTAAATTGAAGAAAGTAGGGAAAACCACGAGACCATTCAGGTATGACCTAAATCAAATCCCTTATGATTATACAGTGGAAGGGAGAAATAGATTTCAGGGCCTAGATCTGATAAATAGAGTGCCTGATAAACTATGGAATGAGGTTCGTGACATTGTACATGAGACAGGGATCAAGACAATCCCCATGGAAAAGAAATGCAAAAAAGCAAAATGGCTGTCTGAGGAGGCCTTACAAATAGCTGTGAAAAGAAGAGAGGCGAAAAACAAAGGAGAAAAGGGAAGATATAAGCATCTGAATGCAGAGTTCCAAAGAATAGCAAAAAGAGATAAGAAAGCCTTCTTCAGTGATCAATGCAAAGAAATCGAGGAACATTTCATGCAAAGATGGGCTCGATAAAGGACAGAAATGGTATGGACCTAACAGAAGCAGAAGATATTAAGAAGAGGTGGCAAGAATACACAGAAGAACTGTACAAAAAATATCTGCACGACCCAGATAATCACAATGGTGTGATCACTCATCTAGAGCCAGACATCCTGGAATGTGAAGTCAAGTGGGCCTTAGGAAGCATCACTACGAACAAAGCTAGTGGAGGTGATGGAATTCCAGTTGAGCTATTTCAAATCCTGAAAGATGATGCTGTGAAAGTGCTGCACTCAATACGCCAGCAAATTTGGAAAACTCAGAAGTGGCCACAGGACCGGAAAAGGTCAGTTTTCATTCTAATCCCAAAGAAAGGCAATGCCAAAGAATGCTCAAACTACTGCACAATTGCACTCATCTCACACACTAGTAAAGTAATGCCCAAAATTCTCCAAACCGGGCTTCAGCAATACATGAACCGTGAACTTCTGGATGTTCAAGTTGGTTTTAGAAAAGGCAGAGGAACCAGAGATCAAATTGCCAACATTTGCTGGATCATGGAAAAAGCAAGAGAGTTCCAGAAAAACGTCTATTTCTGCTTTATTAACTATGCCAAAGCCTTTGACTGTGTGGATCACAATAAACTGTGGAAAATTCTGAAAGAGATGGGAATACCAGACCACCTGACCTGCCTCTTGAGAAACCTGTGTGCAGGTCAGGAAGCAACAGTTAGAACTGGACATGGAACAACAGACTGGTTCCAAATAGGAAAACGAGTACATTAAGGCTGTATATTGTCACCCTGCTTATTTAACTTCTATGCAGAGTACATCATGAGAGACGCTGGGCTGGAAGAAACACAAGCTGGAATCAAGATTGCCAGGAGAAATATCAGTCACCTCAGATATGCAGATGACACCACTCTTATGGCAGAAAGTGAAGAGGAGCTAAAAAGCCTCTTGATGAAAGTGAAAGAGGGGAGTGAAAAAGTTGGCTTAAAGCTCAACATTCAGAAAATGAAGATCATGGCATCAGGTCCCATCACTTCATGGGAAATAGATGAGGAAACAGTGTCAGACTTTATTTGGGGGGGCTCCGAAATCACTGCAGATGGTGACTGCAGCCATGAAATTAAAAGACGCTTACTCCTTGGAAGAAAAGTTATGACCAACCTAGATAGCATATTCAAAAGCAGAGACATTACTTTGCCGACTAAGGTCCATCGAGTCAAGGCTATGGTTTTTCCTGTGGTCATGTATGGATGTGAGAGTTGGACTGGGAAGAAAGCTGAGCGCCGCAGAATTGATGCTTTTGAACTGTGGTGTTGGAGAAGACTCTTGAGAGTCCCTTGGACTGCAAGGAGATCCAACCAGTCCGTTCTGAAGGAGATCAGCCCTGGGATTTCTTTGGAAGGAATGATGCTAAAGCTGAAACTCCAGTACTTTGGCCACCTCATGTGAAAAGTTGACTCATTGTCAAAGACTCTGATGCTGGGAGGGATTGGGGGCAGGAGGAGAAGGGGACGACAGAGGATGAGATGGCTGGATGCCATCACTGACTCTATGGACGTGAGTCTGGTGGACGGGAGTTGGTGATGGACAGGGAGGCCTGGCGTGCTGCCTTTCATGGGGTCCCAAAGAGTCGGACACGACTGAGCAACTGAACTGAACATAAAATTTCATCCAACAGTTCTATTTTTAAAGAGGTTTTCCTAGTCTAATAGATATTCTTTACTAACTTTATGGGGCTTCCCAGGGGTGGCTCAGCAGTAAAGAATTCACCAGCCAAGCAGGAGACGTGGGTTTGATCCCTGGGTTGGGAAGATCCAAGGAGAAGGAAATGGCAACCGATTCCAGTATCCTTGCCTGGGAAATCCCTTGGACAAAGGAGCCTGGGTTGCAGAGTTGGACATGACTTAGCGACTAAACAACAGCAAAAACTTGATTACTGTGAACACATATGCCCTTTTTTTAAAATCAATGAATTCCTAATGAAAATAGAGAAATGTTATATTATTTATAGCTAAATTCTTTAGTATCAGTCAGAATTGTTTCAGATTCTTTTACTGTTTTTATATTTACTGTCCCAGTAATCTATCATTCTCTTTAAAAAAAAAAGTATTTATTGATCTCTTCAGCCAGGATGTCCAATTTAAAAAAAAATACTATCACAAATGTCTGTTCAGTGGACCTTCAACTGAGTTGTTTGTTTTTATTTTCCTAGCATGATTCAGAATGTGATACTTTGTTTAGTTGTGATTTTGCTGCAGACTTCTGAAATTTTTACTTGAAATTACTTTCAAAACCAGTTTGAGGCATATAAGGAAATTAGCTTAATTACTTAATAGGCACAATTAGTGTTTTGTCTAGAAATAGATTGCAATTTTTTATTCACATAATCTGCAGACTTGAATTTTTTATGACTTGGACATTTCCAAAAAGCAAATTCAATTTTGGAAGGTGAAGATTTGACTTTTTTTTTTTTTTTTTTTAGGATTTGACTTTTTGAACATCCAAAACGATATGTCAGAAAGTCAAGAACATTTTGAACAATGTCAGTGTCATTGCTCTGCAAACTTTCTAAAATGTTAGTTTGAAGCATTAGGATATAAAAGTTTTGATATAAGTGGCTAATTACTTTATGGTCATATTATACCTCTGATTTGTTAGATTCCCATGTTATGGATTCTTTTATAAATAGGCACTTTAAAGGGATCAATTACAAAGTCAATATTTTGGGGGTTTTTTGTGACTGGATTTATAAAATGTAGAATGGGATTATTGTTTTGTCATGACTCTGAATTTAGTAGATGACACTAGATAATAGTGATAAGGTTTTTTCTGTTATGAAAGAAAGTATAGTTGATGCTTGAACAACACAGGTTTGAGCTGCATGGGTGCACTTATACTCAGATGTTTTTCAGTAGTAAATAGAGTACCTCACAGTCCAAGGTTGGTTGAATTTGGAGATAATGGAGAAACTGCAGATATGGAAGGCCCCTATCCCAGTGGTGCCTCTGGAGGTGATAGTTGCTTTTATTGTGCTTGCTTAGGCTGTGCATGGGACTTCCCTGGTGGCTCAGATGGTAAAGCGTCTGTCTACAATGCAGGAGACCCGGGTTCAATCCCTGGGTTGGGAAGATCCCCTGGAGAAGGAAATGACAATCCACTCCAGGACTATTTATTGCCTGGAAAATCGCATGGACAGAGGAGCCTGGTAGGCTACAGTCCATGGGGTCACAAAGAGTCAGACACGACTGGGCGACTTCACTATAGGCTGTGCATATACTAAAATTGGAACAATACAGAGAAGATTAGCATGGCCCTGCGCAAGGAAGACATGCAAATTTGTGAATCGCTCCATGTTTTTTTGGGTTTCTCAGGTGGTTCAGTGGTAAAGAATCTGCCTGCCAAGGCAGGAGACCCTGGGTTGGGAAGTTCCCCTGGAGAAGGAAATGGCAACCCACTCCAGTATTCTTGCCTGGGAAATCCCATGAATGGAGGAGCCTGGTGAGCTACAATCCATGGGATCACAAATAGTCAGACACGACTTAGCAACTAAGCACCTAGAAATTATAGGTGGATTAACCCCCGTATTATTCAAGGGTCAGCTGTATATATATTCGTAAAAACTCTCATTTTGTATAAAAAAAGAATGTCTTTATGGGTATAACTGAGTCACTGTACTGTACAGCAGAGATTGGCACAACATTGTAAATCAACTATACTTCAATTAAAAAAACCTCCTATTTTATCTAAATTGATTTTGCTTTATATAACAATAGAATATGTATTCAGGTTGTATTTTTATTTGCATTAATAATTATTGATTTAAATTTATTTCTTTAATATTCTTAGATTTCAGGAAAGGATCAATCTATATGGCATAATTGGCAGAGAGCATGAATTTTGGATTAAACAGACCTAAGTTTTTAATCTGATTGCTACTTACTAATTGTGTGACCTTGGGCAAGTTATTTAACTTTAGGGTTAGTTTCTTCATCTCACAAAATGGAGACAGTGCCTGCCCAACTAAATACTTTTAGAGCACCAGTGGATAATAGTCAGTCATACATTGAATATATTTATTTCTTTTCCTGCTTTTCGTGTATTGGTGATTTGAAACTCACTAGTAAAATTAAAGAACTTTCTTAGCAGTCACTCTAAACATGACTTTAAGGTTTCCTTTAGGATTAGTTTGCCATTTATTTTAGTAAATACTATATTCTGTACATTGCCAAGAGGAGTGTTTGAGAAACGAAGGAATGATTTGAACATTGTCAGTAGCTGTGAATTAATGCTTAATGACATACTTCTGATAACTTGTACTTAATATCTCCATGAAAGTATTTTCATTTATCTTCAATCACAGGTACAGGAACCTTAAAGATAGATTTTGTTGGCGAACTGAATGATAAAATGAAAGGTTTCTACAGAAGTAAATACACTACCCCTTCTGGAGAGGTGCGCTATGCTGCTGTCACACAATTTGAGGTATGGTATTCTTTAAAATACGAGCTTCCCAGGTGGCGCTAGTGGTAAAGGTCCGCCTGTCAATGCAGGAGACGCTAAGTGATGCTGGTTCAATCCCTGGGTTGAAAAGATCCCCTGGAGGAGGAAATGGCCACCTGCTGCAATATTCTTGTCTGGAGAATCCCATGGACAGAGGAGCCTCGTGGGCTATAGTCAGTGGGGTTGCAAGGAGTTGGACACGACTGATGTGACTTAGCACGCATGCATTCTTTAAAATATTATGATCTTGGGACTTCTCTCGTGGACCTGTGGTTGAGAATCTGCCTGCCAGAGGCTTCCCTGGTGACTCAGTAGTAAAGAATCCATCTGCCGGTGGAGGAGACATGGGTTCTATTCCTGACCTGGGAAGATTCCACATGCTGTGGAACAGCTGAGCCCATACACCACAACTATTGAGCCTGTGCTCTAGAACCCAGGAGCCGCAACTGCTGAGCCTGCCTGCCACAGATACTGAAGCCTGGGCACCCTAGAGCCTGCACGTCACATCAAAGAGTAGCCACAACTTTTCGAAAAGTCCGTGCAGCAACAAAAACAAAGCACAACCAAAAATAAAAAATGAAATAAAATTATTTTTTAAAAAACAGAAAGGATCTCCTGCCAATGCAGGGGACATGGGCTTGGTCCCTGGTCCAGGTGCTAAGATTCCACATGCTGCAGGGCAACAAAGTCCACGCACCACAACTGCTTGAGCTAGCACCCTGGAGCCCATGCTCTGCAGTAACAGAAGCCATGGTGGTGAGCAGCTTGCACACCATAACCAGAGAGTAGCCCCCGATGGCCACAAGTAGAGAAAGCCCACATCAGCAATGAAGAGCCCATGTGCCACAACAAAGACCCAGGGCAGCCAAAAAAAAATCACGATCTTCAGTGAGATGTTCTCACAAAGGTCTGTTCTCTTATTCGCCTGATTATTTGAAGCTAGATGCCTGTAACCGTAATTGTATTAATGATTTTGAAATTTTTATTCTGTATTCAGTTATCTTTATTATACAGGGGAGAGAATTAGGGATGTGGGCTGGGGAATGATATTTTTGTAGCAGTATCAGTATTAATTTAGTAGGAAAAGCCACAGATACAAAGTATAAAAGCAATCCAGGTGTTGAAGTTTTTTTACCTGTATGTATGCATATATAGTTATACACAGATATATGTGGATTTTATATATATATATGTATATATGTAAATATAATGTTGTTACCTGTGTGTATGTGTGTATGTGAGAGTGTGATTCCAGTGCTTATCTCTAACCCTTTTGAGCACTTCTTCATCTTGGAATGATTTGTTGGAGTGTGTCTCCAAATGATTTTTAAAGGGAGAGTATGTAGGTGGTATACTTCCTGAGTATTGGGATATCAGGAAATCTTTCACTTGCCTTTATATACAACCAGTTTTACTGAACATATAAAACGTTTGTTGGGGGAGGGGGAAGAAAAAAAGAGCAGCCCCTGACATAAGTTGTCCTAGCACTAAAGCTAATACATGTTGTTTTCCTGTTGGATGTAAACAGAGTGCCAGCCTCAGCAAGGTTACTACTTTGACACCATGATAAGGTGAGACAAAACAAGGCCCCTTCGTAATTTCCTCCAAGCACAGACAAAAACAAGGTCCTTTTGTTCATTACAAAAGACAAACAACTCCCTCTCTTGGTTAAAATGAGTGACTGCTGCCTTTTTTTACCCAATGCAGTCTTAGGCTTGCTCTAGTTTGCCCTCTTTATATTCACAGAAAAGATAATACTCGCTGATAAAATTGCCTCCACTTTCTTACAGCACTCAACTTAGAATTCTCATCACAGAGTAGTTTCTTATCTTTTAACTGAGACACCCCATAGTTTCTTTGGAGTGAGTTTTCCCTTGACAAGCCCAACTTCTTCAATAAGAGTGATTCAATTGGCTTACAATTTTTCTCTTTCAGAGGTACATAAATGTTGGTCTAGAGACCACCCTGGTGGTCCAGTGGCTACGACTCTGAGCTCCCAATGCGTGGGGCCTAGGTTTGATTCTTGGTGAGGGAACTAGATTCTATGTGCTGCAACTGAAGATCTTGCATGCCACAACTAAGACCTGGCACAGCCAAATAAATATTAAAGAAACCCAGAAACGCTGGACTGGAAGAAACACAAGCTGGAATCAAGATTGCCAGGAGAAATATCAATCACCTCAGATATGCAGATGACACCACCCTTATGGCAAAAAGTGAAGAGGAGCTAAAAAGCTTCTTGATGAAAGTGAAAGAGGAGAGCGAAAAAGTTGACTTAAAGCTCAACATTCAGAAAATGAAGATCTTGGCATCCAGTCCCATCACTTCATGGGAAATCGATGGGGAAACAGTGGAAACAGTGTCAGACTTTATTTTGGGGGGCTCCATAATCACTGCAGATGGTGATTGCAGCCATGAAATTAAAAGACGCTTACTCCTTGGAAGAAAAGTTATGACCAACCTAGATAGCATATTCAAAAGCAGAGACATTACTTTGCTGACTAAGGTCCGTCTAGTCAAGGCTATGGTTTTTCCTGTGGTCATGTATGGATGTGAGAGTTGGACTGTGAAGAAGGCTGAGCACCGAAGAATTGATGCTTTTGAACTGTGGTGTTGGAGAAGACTCTTGAGAGTCCCTTGGACTGCAAGGAGATCCAACCAGTCCGTTCTGAAGGAGATCAACCCTGGGATTTCTTTGGAAGGAATGATGCTAAAGCTGAAACTCCAGTACTTTAGCCACCTCATGCGAAGAGTTGACTCACTGGCAAAGACTCTGATGCTGGGAGGGATTGGGGGCAGGAGGAGAAGGGGACGACAGAGGATGAGATGGCTGGATGGCATCATGGACTCTATGGACGTGAGTCTGAGTGAACTCCGGGAGATGGTGATCAACAGGGAGGCCTGGCATACTGCGATTCATGGGGTCACAAAGAGTCGGACATGACTGAGCGACTGAACTGAACTGAACTGAACTGAAAGAAACCCAATATAGTTCAGGTTAATATGAAAATTTTTTTAATGTATAAAAACTTTGCTTCGTTGTAGCTCCTGACTCCTTCATGCTATTATTGTCATAAAAATTTGATCTTTATATAGTATTAATACATCTAAGCCTGTCAGTCATTTTCTAATTATTACCTTATACAGTTGCCTTTTAAAGACAGAATTAAAGACAAAACAGAAAAGAATTACAAATAAAAATGTTTATGGGAATTCCTTGGTAGGCTAGTGGTTAGGACTTTCTACTACAGGGCGCGGGTCAGGGTTCAGTCCCTTGTTGGGGACCTAAAATCCTGTGAGCTGTGTGGTGCAACCAAAAATGAAAAACAGACAAAACCCAAATAAAAATATTTATGCTGTCTTTATAATTCCTATGTGTTCCCCTTCATAGTGTTCTCCATTTCTTTGTATGGATTTGAGTTACATTTACTGTATTTCACTTGAGCTTACAGGACTTCTTTCAGTATTTCTTATAAGGCAGGTCTGCTAATGATAAGTTCTCTGTCTTTTGGCACAGCCTAATAAATAAATAAAAATAAATATTAAAAAAATACGTTGTTCGAAAGTCTTTTACATCTCATGTTGTCAAATAGGAGGAGTCAGACTAAAATGTGTCTTCTCCCTTTGTAGAGTAACACAATTTAAAATTTTGCTGTATTTTCTTTGTGATTGCTTTTTAAATTATTTCTTTGTACCTAAAAATTTTTACCAGGTGTTCACTTTTCATTAACTTTTAATAATTGGTGAACCCTACTCGGGAGAAGACAATGGCACCCCACTCCAGTACTCTTGCCTGGCAAATCCCATGGACAGAGGAGCCTGGTGGGCTGCAGTCCATGGGGTGGCTAAGAGTCTGACATGACTGAGCCACTTCACTTTCACTTTTCACTTTCATGCCTTGGAGAAGGAAATGGCAACCCACTCCAGTGTTCTTGCCTGGAGAGTCCCAGGGACAGTGGAGCCTGGTGGGCTGCCAATCTGTGGGGTCGCACAGAGTTGGACACGACTGAAGTGACTTAGCAGCAGCAGCAGCAGAACCCTACTCACATTCAGATTCAGATCTTTCGTCAGTATAGCAGTATTTTCTTCTGTTGCATCTTCATTATGTTTCTGCTCTGATCTCTTCTTCAGGAACATTTAATAATAGATTTAGCTCTAGTGTCTATCCCCTAAGTGTACCTTTGATTGCTTTTATCACCTTGTCCTTTGTTTGTTTTTTGCTTAATATATATACTATTGAAGTATAGTTGACTTACAGTGTTTCAGGTGTACAGCAAGGTGATTCAGTTATGCATATATTGTTTTTGAAATTATTTTCCATTATAGTTTATTATAAGATATTGACTATAGTTCCCTGTGCTATACAGTAAACCTTTGTTGCTTATTTCATCTTCCTAATTAGAAATGTAGCATTCTATTCATACTAAGTCAAACAAATGGAATCAAAATATCATAAATTTTTAGTTAGGCAAAAATTCATAAGTTTTCTAAAATCTATATATCATACATATTATTTATGTATGTGTATCAGTTCAGTTCAGTTCAGTCACTCAGTTGTGTCCAACTTTGCGACCCCATGAATCGTAGCACGCCAGGCCTCCCTGTCCATCACCAACTCCCGGAGTTCACTCAGACTCACGTCCATCGAGTCCATGATGCCATCCAGCCATCTCGTCCTCGGTCGTCCCCTTCTCCTCCTGCCCCTGATCCCTCCCAGCATCAGAGTCTTTTCCAGTGAGTCAACTCTTCGCATGAGGTGGCCAAAGTACTGGAGTTTCAGCTTTAGCATCATTCCTTCCAAAGAAATCCCAGGGCTGATCTCCTTCAGAATGGACTGGTTGGATCTCCTTGCAGTCCAAAGGACTCTCAAGAGTCTTCTCCAACACCACAGTTCAAAAGCATCAATTCTTCGGCGCTCAGCCTTCTTCCCAGTCCAACTCTCACATCCATACATGACCACAGAAAAACCATAGCCTTGACTAGACGGACCTTAGTCGGCAAAGTAATGTCTCTGCTTTTGAATATGCTATCTAGATTGGTCATAACTTTTCTTCCAAGGAGTAAGCATCTTTTAATTTCATGGCTGCAGTCACCATCTGCAGTGATTTTGGAGCCCCCAAAAATAAAGTCTGACACTGTTTCCACTGTTTCCCCATCAATTTCCCATGAAGTGATGGGACCGGATGCCATGATCTTCATTTTCTGAATGTTGAGCTTTAAGCCAACTTTTTCACTCCCCTCTTTCACTTTCATCAAGAGGCTTTTAGTTCCTCTTCACTTTCTGCCATAAGGGTGGTGTTATCTGCATATCTGAGGTTATTGATATTTGTCCTGGCAATCTTGATTCCAGCTTGTGTTTCTTCCAGTCCAGCATTTCTCATGATGTACTCTGCATAGAAGTTAAATAAGCAGGGTGACAATATACAGCCTTAATGTACTCCTTTTCCTATTTGGAACCAGTCTGTTGTTCCATGTCCAGTTCTAACTTGCTTCCTGACCTGCATACAGATTTCTCAAGAGGCAGGTCAGGTGGTCTGGTATTCCCATCTCTTTCAGAATTTTCCACAGTTTATTGTGATCCACACACATAAGCTTTTTTACTATGCTTGATAAAGGCTTGAGAAAGAACATTTAAAAAAAAAGAAAAAGATGGAAAAATTCGAAAACATAAACTAAATGAAATGGGAGGACTGAATGTGAAATAGAAAAAGTAAACTAGATAAAAGATCATCATATAGTCCAGTTGTTTTTAAACATAACTGCTCATTAGAAGCATACCTGGAGCTCTGGAGGAAAAAGTGCAATACTGGGCATTTGTATTTAAAAAGTGATTACAGGTTTTTCTGTAAAATTGTAGTTTTGTTTGGTGATATAGAGTACTATTAATTTTCTGTTGACCAATCGTGATACAGTGGTATAAAGTGAGGAATAGTTACATAATCACCATAGTAAAAGGTGTTTATCAGTTTCCCCAACGAATAGCCAGACAAAAAATAAAAGATAATTATAATTTTAAGCCATATTGGGAATATGATTAACTTAACAATATAAAAGAGTTCCATACAGTTGGGGGGCCAAGCACAGTGATGTAAGTGGAAGTACATACATGCACATGTTTTCATCTGCCTAGCCAGTGCATGTCTTTCGGTTGGTGCATTTAATCCATTTATGTTTAAGGTAATTATCAGTAGCTATGATCCTATTACCGTTTTCTTAATTGTTTGGGGTTTATTTTTTGAAGATCTTTTCCTTCTCTTGTGTTTCCTTCTTAAAGTTCCTTTAGCGTTTGTTGTAAACCTGGCTTGGTGGTGCTGAATTCTCTTAACTTCTGCTTGTCTGGAAAGCTTTTGATTTCTCCATCAACTCTGAAGGAGAGTCTTTCTGGGTATTCTTGGTTATAGGTTCTTCCCTTTCATCACTTTAAATATATCATGCTGTTCGTTTCTGTCTTGTGGAGTTTCTATTGAGAAATCAGCTGATAGCCTGATGGGAGTTCCCTTATATGTTATTTGTTATTTTTCTCTTGTTGCTTTTAATATTTTATCTTTGTCTTTAATTTTTGTCAGTTTGATTACTATGTGTCTCAGTGTGTTCCTCCTTGGGTTTATCCTTCCTGGGACTCTCTGTGCTGCCTGGACTTGGTTAACTGTTTCCTTTCCCATGTTAGGGAGATTTTCAGCTGTTACTTCAGATATTTTCTCAGGCCCTTTTTTTCTCCCTCCTCCTTCTGGGACTCTTGTGTTGTGAATGTTGGTGCATTCAGTGTTGTCCCAGGGGTCTCAGGCTGTCTTCATTTCTTTTCATCCTTTTTTCTATATGCTGTTATACAGCAGTGGTTTCCACCATTCTGTCCTCCAGGTCATTTATCTCTTCTTTTGCCTCAGTTATTCTGCTCTTGATTCCTTCTAGTATATTATTCATCTGCTTTTTGTTCTTGTAGGTCTTTGGTAAACATTTCTTGCATCTTCATTGTTCTCACGAGATCCTGGATCATCTTCATTATCATTTTTCTGAGTTCTTTTTCTGGAAGGTTGCCTATCTCCACTTCATTTAGTTGTTTTTCTGGGGTTTTATCCTGTCCCTTCATCTGTGATACAACTTTCTGCTTTTTCATCGAGATTAACTTTTGTTTGGTTATGGTTTTTGTCTTAGCTGCTGTGGGACTGTGCTTTTTGCTTCTTCGATCTGCCCTCTGATGGAGGAGGCTAAGAGGCTTGTGTAAGCTTCCTGATGGGAGGGACTGGCAGTGAGAAAAACTGGGTCTTGCTCTGGTGGGCAGGGCCTTGCTCAGTAAAGCTTTAATCCAATTATCTGCCGATGGGTGTGGTTGCACTCCCTCCCTGGTAGTTGTTTGCCCTATGGTAGGGTTAATGGCAAACTCCAAGAGGGTTTAGTATGCCAAGGGAGGGGCCTTCCTGGCCTGATGCTGCCAGTGCCTCTGTCCCTGTGGTGAGCCCCTGTCAACCCATACCTCCACAGGAGACCTTCCAACACTAGCAGGTGGTTGTGACTCAGTCTCCTGTGGGGTCACTGCTCCTTTCCTCTGGGTCTTGGTGCGTGCAAGATTTTGTTTGTGCCCTCCAAGACTGGAGTCTCTGTTTCCCCTAGTCCTCTGGAAGTCCTGTAATCAAATCTCGCTGACCTTCAAGGCCAGATTTCCTGGGGATTCCCAGTCCCTTTGTCCAGTACCCAGGCTGGGAAGTCTTACTTGGGGTTCAGAACCTCACCATAGTGCAAGAACTTCTTTGGTATTATTGTTCTCCAGTTTGTGGGTCACCCACAACTAGATACAACTAGAGAGAAGCCCACCTACCACCCCAAAATATCCTGTGTGCAGCAACTAAGGCCCAATGCAGCCAGACAGATCAGGAAACTTAAGTCTTACTATCTATGTCATTCGTTTAATTTCCTCTAGTATAAACTCATTTATTTAGTGCTGCTCCTAATTTGAATTTCTCTGTGTATTTTTTCCTTACAGCCTACTTAACTTTTTCAAACATCTTATGTAAATTACTGTTTAGTAGAATTGATAATTTATTTCTTTGACAGTGCAGTCAGACATGTTACATGTTTCCTTCGAGAAATCCTTTTTTAAAAATATTTATTTATTGGCTGTGCTGGGTCTTCGTTGCTGTGCAGGCTTTTCTCTAGTTGTGGTCGGCCTGGGCTACTCTCTAGGTGTGGTACGCAGGCATTGCTGTGGCTTCTCCTATTGCAGAACACAGGCTCTAAGGCACATGAGCTTCAGTAGTTGCAGCATGTGGGCTCAGTAGTTGCAGCTCCTGCGCTCTAGAGCACAGGCTCCGTAGCTGTGGCACAGGGGGCTTGTTGCTCCATGGCACATGGGATATTCTCAGATCAGGGATCAAACCCTTGTCTCCTGCATTGGCAGGCGAGTTCTTCACCACTGAGCCACCAAGGAAGCCCCAAGAAATCCTTTTTCAGAAGTATATGTTTCCCTGGCAGGCCAATGCTTAAGATTCCACACTTCTACTGCTGGGGGCATGAGTTTGATCCCTGATGGGGAACTAAGATCCCACATGCTGTTCAGGCACCCCTCCCAAAAAAGAAACAAAAATTAAGAAGCAACAGTTAGAACCGGACGTGAAACAACAGACTGGTTCAAAATTGGGAAAAGAGTACGTCAAGGCTGTATATTGTCACCCTGCTTATTTAACTTATACACAGAGTACAGCATGCAAAATGCCGGGCTAGATGAAGCACAAGCTGAAATCAAGATTGCCAGGAGAAATATCAATAACCTCAGGTATGGAGATGACACCACCCTAATGGCAGAAATTGAAAAGGAACTTAAGAGCCTCTTGATGAAGGTGAAAGAGGAGAGTGAGAAAACTGGCTTACAACTGAACATTCAAAACACTAAGATCATGGCATCCGATCCCATCACTTCATGGCAAATAGATGGGGAAACAGTGACAAGATTTTATTTTCTTGGGCTCCAAAATCACTGCGGACAGTGACTGAAGCCATGAAATTAAAAGATGCTTGCTCCTTGGAAAAAAAGCTATGACAGACCTAGACAGTGTATTAGAAAAGCAGAGACATCATTTTGCCAACAAAGGTCCGTATAGAGTTGGACCATGAAGAAGGCTGAGCACCGAAGAATTGTTGCTTTTGAACTGTGGTGCTAGAGAAGACTTTTGAGAGTCCCTTGGCCAGCAAGGAGATCAAATCAGTCAATCCTAAAGGAAATCAACCCTGAATATTCACTGGAAGAACTGATACTGAAGCTCCAATACTTTGGCCACCTGATGGGAAGAGCCAACTCACTAGAAAAGACCCTGATGCTGGGAAAGATTGAGGGCAGGAGGAGAAGGGGGCAACAGAGGATGAAATGATTAGATGGCATTATCGACTCAATGGACATGAGTTTGAGCAAGCTCTGGGAGATAGTGAAGGACAGGAAAGCCTGGTGTGCTGCAGTCCATTGGGTCACAGAGTCAGACGTGACTGAGGGGCTCAGCAACAACAATATGCCTTCTCTACCTCTGCGTATTTTGTTTGTTCTTTTTAAGATACAGAATCTTGTCAGTGGTTCTATTTCTATTGTACTAAAGATTCTTTCTTTTATAACTGATACTCTGCTGCACCACTAAATCTTATTTTGCTTTAAAGTTTATTACTCTTTTTATGTTTACAGAAAGAATGAGATCTCTTTAAACAAGTGGGTCAAATGCTGACAGTTCTATGTGTTGTATATGAAAGTGCTACCTTGTATTTTCTTTGTAATCAGTGCCTAGCTTATTGCCTAGTATTAAGTGGAAAATAAATATTTGAAAAAGTGAATGAATGAATGATAGAAAGAATGGTTGTTACATGAAATAGTCCGGTAGGTTCATTCAGTGATAGTTCATATTTCATATTCTTTTTTTAAGGCTACTGATGCTCGGAGAGCTTTTCCTTGCTGGGATGAACCTGCCATCAAAGCAACTTTTGATATTTCATTGGTTGTTCCTAAAGACAGAGTAGCTTTATCAAACATGGTATGTATGTGTTAATGAGCATTCTTATATTTTGAATAAGCATTTAGCATATTTTGTGTGCTGATTAGATGGGATAGCATGGAACTACCTAGTCACCCAGCACAGTACTTGACACATAATGGGAGCACAAGTGTTAGTATTCGTAGTTTCTTGGAAGCCCTCTTTTTTTTTTTTTAATTGCCTCATTTGGGGAGTTTTCCCGCACCCTGGAAGAAATTCCTTGTAAGCTATGTTAACAAGATTACCTGCTTCCTTTAATTTGGAAATCTAAGTAAGAAATGAACTTAATAACTATTACCTGAGAGAAAAAAAATCTGATATTCTTACTAAATGCCAAAAGTTATAGCCACGTAAAGAAGTGTATTTAGGTTGTAACTGATTGTGTTCTTGGATGTGCTCCCTTCACTGATGTCATTGAATGTCATTCATAGTAGAATAAGCATTTACTACTTGAAATGTGTTGTCTAAGACTGCCTTATTTAAGACATAGAGTAGCTGGTAGACTATAATAGGAGTCTAGGGAACTTGGAAACACCTACTGGACCTGAAATAACTGGCTTTGCTTCCTTTATTAGTGGAGAGAATTCCATAGGTTCTCTTCTTAAAGACACTTTTCTCAAATATTCTTAGAGAGGAGGCTAATAAATTACACTGAAATGTTCATTTGCAGTTTAATGCAAATGAATTTATCAGATCAGTTCTTGAATAAGTCTTACTTGGAAGAAAAAATAGCAAGAACTTGAAACTGAGAGCCTGAATAGGAAAAAGAGGGAAATTAGGGAACTCTAAAAGTAAATGAGATTTGTCACAGATTTGCTTAGAGCCAACCTTCATACAGAATATGCTCTAAATCTAGAAATCTGTGCCCTTTGAAATGTCCAGTTTCACAACTACATTTTATTTTCATTAATATTTCTTGTCTTCTATCCTTCGTTCACTTAAAAGTATTAAAGTCTTAAAACATCCCAATACCTGTTATGTTAATAGGTATTCAAGAAAAGTTACTTCTTTTACCTTACAGATCCTTGGTAGTTTTAACACTTGAGCTCCAACTTCTTAGTGTGCATGCTTCATCAGTTCACTTTCTTAGCAGGAAAAGTCTTGAGAGTATAATAGTACTGGGTAAATTAGGATAGAGAAGTAAGCAGTGCTGGAAAGGGGGAAGAAAAGGTTACAAAGCCTACAGTTTGGGGGTAGTGTTTGCTTTAAGGTATTTAATGTAAATCTGTTAAATTTTCCTTTTTTTCCCTTAAGAATGTAATTGATCGGAAACCATACCCTGATGATGAAAATGTAGTGGAAGTGAAGTTTGCTCGCACACCTGTCATGTCTACATATCTGGTGGCATTTGTTGTGGGTGAATATGACTTTGTAGAAACAAGGTCAAAAGATGGTGTGTGTGTCCGTGTTTACACCCCTGTTGGCAAAGCAGAGCAAGGAAAATTTGCGTTAGAGGTAAATGTACTTGAAGAGGATTGTTCCAACAGTCCATAACTCCAGGTTGGGGAATTTACATTTCTGATCAATTATTAGTACAGTTATTTATAATCTAATCTGAAATATCTTGTGCTACTTTGGTTTTACTTTTAATAGACTCTTGGAACTAGCAACTTTGGTGTTAACATTTTGAAAGATAATGATTAAGAGAATATTAGAATGGAATTTATTAACCTAGAGAGTGGGGAGGGGGGGACATATATAATTGTACTTTTCATACTGAGTTATAAATGGATTAAAGTTTGGCTGACATATACAAAGCTTAGGGCTAAAGCAGTCTCTGGAGGTGGGGGTCCCCCAGGGTTGGTTTCTTGTAACTTGAGATATTTGGCTTGCAACTGGATTCCTTTGTGGATTTCTGTAGGAATGGCAATAGGATTTATCAGATGGTTCTTTTCTTTATACTTTTATAGGTTGCTGCTAAAACTCTGCCTTTTTATAAGGACTACTTCAATGTTCCTTATCCTCTACCTAAAATTGATCTCATTGCTATTGCAGACTTTGCAGCTGGTAAAGTAAATTTCATTTTATTGATAAGTTGTAATAACTTTTATTTTGAATTTTATGATTTTTCAAGAAGTATGTATAGATATCAATAAATGTTTATATTTTATTTTATGAAGGTGCCATGGAGAACTGGGGCCTTGTTACTTATAGGTATGTTAATGATGTATTACCCTGCCTTGTCTTTTAAATCACTGATTTCATGAGTGCTTCACTTCTAATTACAGTTCAGTAGCTTCTGCTTTGTGATCTGCCATAAATTTTCCTACCTTCCCCCATTTCCTTGAACATTTCAAGAATGCAGATGAACACCCTCTAGTGCTACTGTCTGAGAGAGTAAGATTTTTAAGTGAGCATCTGGCATTAGTAGTATTTCTAGATGTATTTTTGGCTGAGTTTCTCATTTCAGTGCCTTCTCTTCCTCCTGGTAGTTACATAGTTATATATCCAGCTTGAAGAACTTCCCCTGATTTAATGTCTTCTAGCCAAGTTCTCGGAGAAGGTGATGGCACCCCACTCCAGTACTCTTGCCTGGAAAATCCCATGGACGGAGGAGCCTGGTAGGCTGCAGTCCATGTGGTTGCTAAGAGACGGACACGACTGAGCGACTTCACTTTCACTTTTCACTTTCATGCATTGGAGAAGGAAATGGCAACCCACTCCAGTGTTCTTGTCTGGAGAATCCCAGCGAGGGGGGAGCCTGGTGTGGGCTGCTGTCTGTGGGGTCGCACAGAGTCGGACACGACTGAAGTGACTGCAGCAGCAGCAGCAGCCAAGTTCTTACATGTCTGTCACCACAATACAAACATGTAGGTTGTATAATTTTAAAAGCAATGTCTGTAAACAAGTTTTGGCCTTCTACTTTGAATTGCCTTCTTCGATGAGCTAAGTTTTGGACACTCTGTTCAGTGTTCTTTTGGGGACTGTGGAATGCATCTTCCTCCAGCTTGCCACTTCTCTGCTTTTAATGGAAGAACTGTCTTCTCTTTCTGTCTAGCACAGTAATCCCTGATCCTTTAGACAATTTTTCTAAAATTTCAGGCAGCTATCCTATAAACAAACTGATAATTAAACTTGTGTGTCACATCTTTGATCTTCTCTTGTTTGAATTCAACTGGACTAGTCTTTAATCTTCCCAGAACTTTTCCTATCCTGTGTACTCTAAGGAAATGTTTTCTTGACATCTTTAAAGCCTAACTTGACCATCTTATTTACTCCCTCCCCCACTTCTGCATGCCTGCTTTTATTGGAATACTTTTATTTAAAAATAATTTTTCTTTAAACACAGGGAGACTGCGTTGCTTATTGATCCAAAAAACTCCTGCTCTTCATCCCGCCAGTGGGTTGCTCTGGTTGTGGGACATGAGCTCGCCCATCAATGGTTTGGAAATCTTGTTACTATGGTATTTAATATTTTTAAGTGCTCAAATATATTTTTTTCCTGCTACACCTTATGTTGGCTAAATAGTATTTCAGGTCTGGCTGGCACATTGTACCAAAAAAGTTTTTTTGATAGAAAAGCTTTATTTTTATCAGGATATCCATGTTAATTAAGAATATACAGGTAATCTTTATTCAATAGAAAATACTACCTAAACTGTTCTAAATACTGCCTGCAAATGGGGCAAGTCACGATATTAATTTGGGTGAAAGGAAGAGATTCCACCTAGACAATTTCCATGCAGTGAGATTCAGGCTAACTGAAGTTTTTTGTGTCATATGTCACTAGCTGTAAAGTAACCTGATGAATAGCAAACTATCTTTAATAAGGTTGAAATGTTTTTAAGGGTCATTTTCTTCACTGCCTAAAATTTTAAGTTGATATTTGATAGAAATGAAGGCAAAGAAGCTACAGAATAACAGAAGTATATTAAAATTTCCAGCTCTCCTATTGAAGTCCTTGTTTATTGTAATGTCTGTAGTGAATGATCTCTGTCCTCTAGTCTTGACCTTTCCCTTTTACTCTAAATGAATACTATCTATAGCAACCAACTGTGTTAGAGCTTGGAAGCACAGCTTTTAATAAGTGAACTAGAAGTACCCCTGCAAAGAAGGAACTGGAGATTGTGGAGCCAGCCAAATTCCCTGATGGCATTTTAGGCTGCCAAAGAGCAGAGCCCAACTTGGATGTTAGTTGAGACCACATGTCACAGAAATAAGCAAGAAAGAAAAACATTTAGCAACTCTTAAATGTCTGAGTTTGAGAAACTCCAGGAGATAGTGCAGGACAGGGAAGCCTGGCGTGCTGCTGTTCATGGGGTCACAGAAAGAGTTGGACATGTCTTAGCAACCAAAACAGCGATGTGTCTGAAAGAGTTCCTAAAGAAAGTCAGCTCTTGAAAGTAAATCCTGTCCTTTTTGCTTTGGTTGTTTAAAAGTTTGCTTAGGGGTTAAAAGAAAAAAAAAAAGGTTGTTTGAAATATACTTTTACGTGAAATTAAGTATGCTAGTTCCTGTGTTCAAATGTCAGAAATGTTCCTTTCTCCTAACACAGTAAGTTTGTTGCTACCAAACAATTTTTTTTTTTTTTTTTTTGCTGTGTTGAGGAGATTTTATTTTTTATGATTTTATTTTTAAACTTCCAGTAATAAGTTTTAGTGGGGGAAATGTGTGCATTCTCATGTTGCTTTTAAACACCTTTTTGTTGTATTTGAGTAACTTCTAGTTATTGGATGTCAGTTTTTTCATTAACTGAAATATAGGGGTTTAGAGAGACTTAGAAAATTACTAGCTTTGTACCAGCTTATCCCAGTGGAGTCTGTTAGTTAAATAAGTACACAAAGCATGTAGACAGATAGCCATTTATCACTATATTGAAAACATTTGATCTTTTCAGAATTTTAAAATACCCTTTTGTTTTTCACCATTGCATTTATCCTTTATCTTGAATTCATACAGTATTTGCTTTTTTTATGAGATTTAATCAACTTTAATGAAAATTAGATTGAAATCTCTTTCTAGAAAGTTTATTTCTATTTTAAAAAGCTGATTTTGTCTGTGACCCATTATATTCTTTGTCCACTCCACTATTAATTCTTATTATTAACAAATGAGAATTTTATATTCTATAAATTTTTAAATACCAGTTGTATTAATTTAAACTTACTGCTATGACATTTTGTTAATTTTATGTAATTCTTGTATAAGCAATACTACTTCTCTGTTTATCTAGAAAGTTTAACTTGTCACTCAGCAGTGATTTTTTTTTCCCTGTCATTATGGAGATAGTTCCCAGTTTTCCTTGTCTGGTCCTAATAACTTTCTGGTTTCTTAAAGAGAGTTGTTTATTAAACTAAATTTTATATGACAGTGTAGCTCTTGCACACATTTATGCACTCTCTTCCCGTTTTCCATCCTGAGGGTGTTTTTCATCCCTCTTCTTCCTCCTTTTCTACCTTTAGTACCAAAAAGTTACTTAGCAGTGGTGATAATGCCAATGTCACTAGTTGCCATTCTTGGCAATTCTTTTGTTCATAGATGTAAATTATTTACTAAATGTTTTGAATTGAATTTTAGCTCATTAAGAGTTTTAGAATATAATGGAAGGGACATAAGAGTGTTTTATATTAGTGGAGTGACCAGCATCTTTTCTTTACATATTTCCATCTTCTGTTTTTAGGAATGGTGGACTCATCTTTGGTTAAATGAAGGCTTTGCATCATGGATTGAGTATCTGTGTGTAGACCACTGCTTCCCAGAGTATGATATCTGGACTCAGTTTGTTTCTGCTGATTATACACGAGCTCAGGAGCTTGACGCCTTAGATAACAGCCATCCCATTGAAGTGAGACGTAATTTTCAGTCATTGGCCTTTCCTTTCACTTTCCATGAAATATGTAGTTTTAAAATTTTTCTTTGAGAAGAAAATTGCATGAGTGATGTGACTTACTTTTGTAGTTTATATTTCCATTTTGAAACTGCAGGCAGATTCTTTATGGAGTGAGCTACAAAGGAAATCCCCTTGAAATTCTACAAAGTTCTAGTTCTGTTTCATTTTAAACATCTATATCTTTGTAGAAGCAAGTTTTTTGTATCCATAAACATTCATTGAATCGATTTTTATTGATTAGTAATGGGGTAATCATACCGGTTGGGTAATATTATGATTCTGTTGTTTCAAAGAAAATTCTAAACATACTCTTTTGTTGTCATTGCTTTATATATATTTTAGTTCTTTTGACTTAATCTGTTCTATTTTGGCTAGTTTATATGTATAAATTTTGCCTCCAAAGAGCTAGACTTACAGTCTACTTTGACATATTTAACCTGGGTCCTATGTAACTGTTAGCCATTATAATAAGTGCAAGAAGTCAAATGTTTTTCATCTCTCCCTTCCTGACCTTCACCTCCCACTCTCCAGAGAGATCCACAGTGAGTTGCCTCCCAGGAAAGCAGTGTCAAGACTGGAACCCAGGTCCTAAAGAGATGATGGGGATCGTGTTATATATTCTGTTTTATTAGTATTAGTTATTACACCCTTTTAAACAATTACACAGTATGAGTCACCTAAAGGCAAAAAGTATCTTATAGGTTAGAAGAGTTTTCCTAGAAAGCTCTTTATGTAATTCAGTATTACAGTTTGTCTTCTCCTGTTATAACCTTGAATCACACTGTCTGCCAGGTCAGTGTGGGCCATCCTTCTGAAGTTGATGAGATATTTGATGCAATATCATACAGCAAAGGTGCATCTGTCATCCGAATGCTACATGACTACATTGGAGATAAGGTAAAAAAAATAAATTAATTAACTAAATTCTTTAATGGTGATCTCACAGAGTTTTACATGAAAAAGAAAAGTTTGATTTTATTTAGGTTAAGTTCCTAAGTAATTTTTCTAGAATCTATAAGAATATTACTCTAGCTTATCTTTATTTCTTTTTATGTTGACTGTTTTAGTCTCTTAAATGAATGATGTTGCAAATATTATTTGGGGGTTGGTAGAAGTCTGGTATAAAACTTAAAAGCAAAAGTAGAAGGCAAAGCATATACATTCTTAAATGAAAGGCAATAGACATTACTGTGTTTTAGTAAATCTAATACTCAATTAACTTTGAGTAAATCAGCTTTTGAGTACTCTGTAGTCAAAATATACTATAATTCTGAGTTCTGACTCTCCTGGATTTTAAAAATTGTGTTTTCTCAGGACTTTAAGAAAGGAATGAACATGTATTTAACCAAGTTCCAACAAAAGAATGCTGCCACAGGTAATTTTTAATAACTTGAGATAGAAATGGAGAGAATGTCGGCACATTATCCAGAGTATGATATTTTATTTTTTTCTAAATACTCGATTTTCTATGTGACGGATAGGAAATAAAGTCGACTCTTTTGAAGATATATTACATCATAGATCAGTATGAATCAGAACCTATTATCCTTTTGGTCAACCTCCAGTAGTCTGCTTTCCACAGTTCAGTGTTTTGCTAAAGAGTCTGAAAAGTTCTGTTTACTTTACCAGAGCTTGTTCTTTTTCGGCGATTTGTGGGTTTTGTTGCCCTTAATTGACCATTGGACATTAAAATAGCTGCAGATTACCCATTTGTAGGAGTTGAACTTGTGGAACTGCAGGTTTTCATTGAAGGAAATTCTTAAAATTTTATGATAGTCTATGATTTATTAGATATTAGAGTCAAAAGGAAGAATAAAGGTGATTGATTGATTATGAAACTGAGTTCCTTAATGAACAAAAATAGTTTAAAAAGCAAGAAGATTTGTGTAATGTCATTAATGTTTAATAGAATCCCTAACCAGGAATTTAATAGATCGCCGATCAGGGATCAAACCCAGGCTCACAGAAGTGAAAGTGCAGAGTCCTAACCACTGGACTGCCAGGGAATTCCCTTGTACTTTCCTTTTTGTACATATAGTCCGTATATTTGGAATGTTCCTTTCTCCCCTGTCTAATGAGCAACTCCGCTTCAAGATTCAGAACAAAAATTATGTCTTGTGAAACCTTTATTCTTTGGATTTTTCTTCAAGGACTTTTTTCCCCTGTTCATTCTTCTGTTATAGTTATGCTACATTGTATGGTTGTTTTGCTTATTCAGCCACCAGAGTTGTTTGACCATATGGACTTTACTTCGGCCTCATCAGCATTGAATATTTTTTAACTTCTGTTAGTTGAATGTGTATAATGGTTTTAATTTTGTGAATGATCATCTTGTAGTATTCTTGAATATGTTTCCATTTGTTTGTTCCTGTTTCTTGTTTGAACTCACCTGTTTGTCTTTTGTTTATAATTTGTAATTTTTTAATAAATTGGAACAAATTGTAATATAGTTCACTTAATGGCAAGGCAAGGGTGACATTAACTTGGTCCACTGTTTGTTTCCTGAACCTGACAAAAAAACAGAATTGGTCAATGATGCAGTTTCAAGTTATATAAAATTTCTGGTTTGTTTACAAAAATAAAAATGTAAATATTTTACATTTTCATTGTTTGTATTTATCTTCTAGAGGATCTCTGGGAAAGTTTAGAAAATGCTAGTGGTAAACCTATAGCAGCTGTGATGAATACCTGGACCAAACAAATGGGATTCCCTCTCATTTATGTAGAAGCAGAACAGGTAAACTTATACAAAGTTCTTCAATTTGTCTGATATTATATTAAATGAAATTCAATCGGTGTTACAAATTTGCTTTTCTGTACTTTAAGTATTCTAGGTAAGATTTAAACCAGCCCTTATACTCTTTTCTCAGTGATTTATTATCTCTATACCCAAAAGTTTGCCCCACATCTTTAAAATTATACATGGGTACAGTAGAAAACAAAATATTGTCTGCCCTTACTGTTCTCGAGGAAAACACTGTAACATTGTTGATATAATTCTAAAATCACCAAAGGAGGTTTATTCTAAGAATGCAAAGTTGGTTTAATATTAAACAAATTAAGCAAGGTATTGACTCATAATTACTGCATTAACAGAATCAAATTAGAAGAACCATATGCGTTACTAGATGCATAAAAAAGATTTGATAAAATTCAACACCCGTTTATAATACCCTTCTTCAAAATTAGTTATTAATGTTGGATGGCAGTATGATGTGATTTAGATTAGAATTACATTCATATTAGTTGAACTGTTATCTGAATTCAGACAGGTGTAGTTCAAAATGAGTTGTCCTCCAGAAGGATTGAAAATTACACATCAGAAAGTTTGTCTTAACTTAGTTTAATTGTATGAAATTGTGAAATCTTTCTCTTAAATTTCTTTGCCATGGTTTTATGAGCTGCATAGAGAATTAATTCCATTCATTTAGGGAGGAAGATTCATAGCTCTTTTTTGGTATGTGTTTGTCCTTGTGGTTCTGCGTTGTCCCTAAAGCTAATATTTTACAAAGCCTTCTCATTGTGGCAGTTTAAGTTAGTACATTTGCTTTTCTGTAATTTAAGAATCTAGATGACATTTAAATCAGCCCTTGTACTCTCAGAATGCACCCAAGTGCTTGCAAGTTAACCTTTTAGAGACACATCTTAACCTTAAATATGACTGTATTTTATAATAAAGCATACACATTGGAGGACCTCTCATATTGGCTGCAAGCATTTGAAAAGGCAATTTAGGTAACAATTAATCCTACTTAGTGGGAAAAGATATCTAAAACTTTAGTGAGCTGCCATTGTGACCTTTCTGTTTCTAGTCTTCTTTCTCCACTTTGGATGGACTAGTCTGTTACAGGAGATGACTTGGTCACACTTGACATTGACACTCTACACAGACTGACAGATGGTTTTCATTTCACCTATTTAGAGAATAATATACAAAGATGATTGTTGCTTTTACTTCTGGGGATTTCTATCCCTCAAAAACTGTCAGTACCTCAAAACTATTAAAATATTTAATGATTATAATAAAGCAAACTAAGGCCATAATTTTTTCGAGTATACTTTTAAGAGCATAATAATTTATCAGAAGAGAGGATACTAATACCTCACTTCCTCCCAATGTTATTGAGACTCAAGGAACTTAAAACATCAAGCTACTTTCAAGATCTTACTGTTTTTGCACTTTTTTGGTCTACAAGCATAGCCAAATTCATCCTCCTTTTTACATTACAATAAAATGCATGCCTATGACTCAGTTCTTTTACAAATAGGAGAGCTCTGCAACATAGCATCCTGATTATGATCTGTCTCTCACCTTATAGTCCCTAAATTTAAATATTTTTGCTTTATTTCTGAATCTATTTAAAAGTTACCTAATAACTTTTTTCAAGGAAATCTGTGTGACACGTGACTAATCAGTGATGTAGTAGTTAAGTTCATTAGTGGTTCCTTTATGGCATTGAAGTGGCCATTGCTTCCCCACTCAGATTTTTAAGTTTTCAGTTCTCTCTCTTATAGTCAGTTGATCCCTTTATAAAGGTCATTGACCCAATTTTACGTTTGATTTAGGTGATCTTAAATCTGTTATAGCTTGTGTTATTTAAAATGTTCTAGAGTATAGTAACAATAACTAAACAAAAGATTGAGTATTGTTGAAGTATTTTTTTTTAATGTACTTGCTTTTATTGCTTCTGTTTTTTAGTTTATCACAGTCTCTCCTCCTGACTTTATTGTTTCATTGCAAAGCTTATCCTTTGAAATAGGTCATGTTCTGCTTTCATGTTTGTCATTCTTTTTTTTCACTCAGACTTGAAACTTTATTTTGTGTTGGGGTAAAGCCAGTTAACAATGTTGTGGTAGTTTCAGGTGAAGAGCTGAAGGGACTCAGCCATCCATATACATGTATCCATTCTAAATGACTTCGAATATTGAATCCACATGCTAATTTAATGTTGCCACTTTTTAGAAATGGAAAATACTAAACATATAACCCTCCTTCATAAGTTAACTGTGTATCCCTTTTGAAATTTTGAAGTTCTTATCTGGATACATCTCTGTTCTCGTGGGCAGTATTACACAGTACCTGGCCTTTTATTTTTAGAGTATTGTTATTTTGAGGCCTTAATGAGAAATCGTGAGTTTTCTTCCATTCTGTAGTTTCGTCATGTTTATCACCATTGCATTCTGTGTATTCAGGAGCCATTTGGCTGTACTGGTCTCACCTCTGCTTTGTCACCGAAATGTCTCCTCTAAGAAAAAAAAGTGTCAATGCTCCTACAACCTTTGTTTTGTTTTGCTTCTTTAGGTAGAAGATGACAGATTACTGAGGTTGTCCCAAAAGAAGTTCTGTGCCAGTGGACCATATGTTGGTAAGCAAATGGCTATACATGGGAGCTAATCTGAATTTGGATACTATACCAGTAGTGTTTAAACTAATAATAAATAATTATCCATGTAAAAATAATAGAATTAAATAGAAATAAGGAAATGGTAATAGAATAAAAATGATAGGGAAGGAAAAAGAGGTTCATGGGGTATTTGTAGTATTCTACATCTCTGTGTTATTGGAGGCTATAACGAATGAATAAGGATATGAACTTCAAGAAGTGACGTCTCTAGCCTGAATCCCTGAAAGAAAACTTGGTATGCAATTCTGTACTAGGTCTATGCGCTTGTGTACTAAGTACATTTGGTACACTTGTATATACACAGTGACTTTTTTAAAAAAATTCTTGGTCATAGTAAGTAACTAAGCAGATAAAGCCCAATGATTATTTAGATTTATTTTGTACCAGTCATTGTGCTAATAAGCACTATAGCTGATCCTTATTTTATACTCTTAGCAACCCTACTAAGTGGTTCATATTATTTCTGTTTTACAAATGAGGGAGCTGAGGCATAGCTAGGTAAGTTAAATTGTCCAGGATCACCTATTTAATGAGTTAAAGAGTAGGAATTCAAATGAAATAGTTGCATTATATAAGTTTATACTCTTAACTACCACTCAACTGTGCTTTTTCAAATATTTCTACATGACATTAGACTCTTGTACCCAGGGAATTAAAGATAAATTGAAAAATTATGAAGTGTTTTTCTGCACCTTTCTCACTTCCTTTAAAATAGTTCTCAACAGGGAGAGAGGTATATCAGAACCACCAGTGCCTTTTCATGTTCAACCCACCAAATGATGATGCACTCTACCAAGGTTAAGTGGTACAGCCTTCAACTCTTAGCCTTCCCAGCATTGAGAGTCACTCTCTTAATAAATGTGTCTGACAAGTCCGACGACAGGTTTATTATCTAAATAAATAATGTCACAGATGCTATTTTCCACATGTACCAGCAGTCTGCACTGTATGACTGACAGGTTTTGCGGTTTTTCTGATGCTCTGTGAGCACTGTAGGCTGTATTAAAACCTGAATTATCCTAGTGTCAGGAGAGAATTTTCATCTGTGGTTTAGCCTGATAGCATAAAGCTATTTAAGTGATTAAGATAGTTCCATTAATGTACTGGGCAATGACATTCTTTTGTTTGGCATCTTAATGCAAAATCTATTTTGCTAATACTTGAGACAGTATATGTATTTGTCTTACAAAACCTTTGGCTTTTAGCTATGACTCCTCAGTGACAGAATCTAACAACTCCCAAGGTGCATCCTATCAGTGTCTTAGCAGTATATATACTTATTAAGGACTGCACTTTAGAATTTGTTTAAGTGCTTCGTGAGAGACTTAACCCACTCGAAATGTCTTTTATCGTTAAAATCATTATCTCTATTGCTGCAATAAGCAGACTAAGTGTGATATTGCTCTGAAAAGGGAAAAACAACAAAATCATTGTATTTGTGATTCTACACAAATACAGATTCTGTTGTTCTCTTTTTTTATAGGCTGTTGTGATTTTGTTAGTAAATTCTTTCTTCATTATTATTCAGGTTACCTAGAAGAGTTCATGCATCATTAAAAAGGAGCTGTTGGCTTAACAGATTCAAGCCCATACATGGGACACCAGTCCTCTCTCTCTACCTTACTTTCCATTTCTTCCAGTGAAAAATTATTTTCAAGTTTTCTGTTTGTTATTCTCTTGCTTAAGGAGAAGACTGTCCCCAGTGGATGGTTCCTATCACAATCTCTACTAGTGAAGATTCCAGCCATGCCAAAATGAAGATTCTGATGGACAAGCCAGAGATGAATATAGTTTTAAAAGATGTCAAACCAGACCAGTGGGTGAAGGTGAGTCCAGAAAGGCCATAGACATTTTTATCTTAACTAAATTGATTTATTTCTTTCATTTCCTGTATGCATTTTATGGCTGGCTCTAAATTCTACTGATTCATTTTGGTCTAGGACTTGAAAAGAAAAAGACATTTCTAAACTTTCTTATGTGAATTTTAGTATTGTCTAGATATTTGCCTTTATGTCAGGTAAGGGAGTGGTTAATAAGCAATTACAAAGGGATAGGATTAAAGAGGAAAAAAAGAGTAGTCTCTGTATAAAGTCACATTAACCAAAACATTTGCAGTCTTGCAACTTCAAACTGCCCTGTCATTGTAGTGACATGTTAACTTCAGCGATATGTTGTCATCGTGTGTGTACAACTATAATCAAGTGGGATCAGACATAATAATCAGTTTGTGTCACTGAAATGGGAAGTTCCTTTGAGCTGGTGTTTTAAAGGCGTTTCACAAAAATAACAGTAAATATTATTTTTCATCATTTTGTACTCTACCTTTCATAATGAAAATATCTGCTACAAATTTTTCCCCCAATTAGAGATTCCTGATAGGAATTATGGGCTTCCCAGGTGGCTCAGTGAGTAAACAGTCCACCTGCACTGCAAGAGATGCAGGAGACACAGGTTTGATCCCTGGGTTGGGAAGGTCCCCTGGAGGAGGGCATGGCAGTCCACTCCAGTGTGCTTGCCTGGGGAATCTCATGGACGGAGGAGCCTGGCGGACTCTTGTCCATTGAGTCAAGAAGAGTTGGACATGACTGAAGTGACTAAACATGCTCACATGCAATAGAATCATGTGTTGTCTCAGACTTTGATGCTTGCAGAACTGTTTCTCACTCTGTTTTAAATATATTTTAAAATATTCTCAGTGGACTACTATATTGCCATTTGGAATTATAACCTGGAGCATATGTAGCAGTATGAAGTTTTTCTTATAAGAAAAAAGTACAGTATGGTTATAATTAGGTAAATAAAAATATTCTTCCTATAGTAAAAGAGGGAATCAAAACAATTACTATATTAGAAATGTGAAGTGATTTTTAAATATATATAAATAGTAAAATACATATATCTTATATTGTCATTTTATCATTAAAATATTTTGTATATAAATATTATAAAAAATATTTTTGAGTATTGGTAAATAATACTTTGGTCACTAAGTTGTGTCTGACTCTTGCTACTGTGGAATTTCCCAGGCAAGGGTACTGGGGTGGGTTGTGATTTCTTCCTCCAGGGGATCTTCCTGACCCAGGGATCAAACCCTGGTCTCCTGCATCTTAGGCAATCTCCTGAATTGCAAGCAGACTCTTTACTGACTGAACATAGAAAATAGTGATAGTCAATGATTACCTCACTCCAAAAATCATATGAAGTTGCCTTTTAAGTCCATATAATTCTTTAAAATCTAGGTCCTGGCAGTTGCTATTCTGTCGAGACTCTGGGTTCAGCAGATCAATGTAAAGGTTTAGTCTTCCTTGGAGATTTTATTATCCAAGAATTTTTATATATAGTAAATATTTTCTATAAACTGAAAACTATCCACTGAAATCAGAAACTTAGCCAGATTATTTCCTCCTTTTCAGCCATGTTCTTTCCACTGTCACTCACTTTGCCTCCCACTTATGTCAAGTTTCTGTTTTGTATTGCTTCTGTTTTTATCTTTGACAAGTGATTACTATCTTTATGTGTTGTTTCATTTTATTCCGTCTGTTAACATAAATGAGCTTCATTGTTTTTCATCCAGGTGTACTAAAGCTAAAGCTCTTTTCATATCTACAAAAAACTGATTTAAAAAATAAATGCAACTGTTTAATAATACCTGTTGGATGTCTTTTCAGTTAAACCTGGGAACAGTTGGGTTTTACCGGACCCAATACAGCTCAGCCATGCTGGAAAGTTTATTACCAGGTATTCGCGACCTTTCTCTGCCCCCAGTGGATCGACTTGGATTACAGAATGATCTCTTCTCCTTGGTGAGCCTCAAATAGTATGATGGATTTTGTTGATTAAATGGTTTTGTTTTTCCTGGAATGGCTGACTAGAACATAATTAGAAGAATATAGTTCTTCCTGAGAGGTGCATGCCTTTGGGACTAAAGAACATGACTAATTATTAATTGATATGCAAGATTGAACCTATATAATTTTCCAGAAACAAATCTCACTTTCTTAAGCCAGCTTTTTGCAACTGTACATAAACGATCATTTGTAAGGCATAAATTCTTTTCAGTAGATATAGATATGAACCTTGAAGAGATTTCTCTATTGGTGATTTTTTTTAAAATAATTCAGAGTGATTTATATTTTTCTGAAATAGTGGTTATACTTTGCTGGGAGACTCTAGAATTTTTTAAACATTCCATTATTATTCAAATTATAATAGCCCATTATCATTCTAAAATATTTTATATTTAGCTTTGTTCAAGAAAAAATTTAAAGGAGCACTTAGTAGTATTATCTTTATAACTCCAAAACATAGGTTAGATAATTTCTAGATGTCTTTGTGATAAAATTGTCAGATTCCTCCTAATGTTCCTTTAATTGGACTTGAAATTTTCATTCCCATCTGTAGTAACTGGTTTTGGATTCCTCCTTTGTATAAACACAGATTAGCACTGATGCACAAAACCTCACATCTGCTGAGCTCATTGCTGAGAGAGACCTGTCCCAGGAGAGTGGTGTGTTTGTGCACTTGGCTGCTGTAACAGAAGTTCTTTTTCCTAACTCTGTTAGTTAATTCTGAAAGGGATGAATTTGTAGTACCTTCCAGTTTGTCTTCTTTTAGAAATGAGTAAAGGACAGGCTGAAGTTGACACAGTTTGCAGCTCCAGTTTTGAAAGCGCCTCTGTCAAAAACTAAAGCCCCAACTGTTTTTGTACCTTTTCTGACAGTATGAAAATTTTCAAAAGACAAACAATACCAAGACCCTAGAAACTGAATAGAAATAGGAAGTTAACTGTTCTCTTTGTTCTTTGTTCTTTCTAAATTGGTGAAATTTTAACATTTTTAAAAAGTAGCTGTTTTATAAATAGCAAAAAAGTAAGGAATGTTGTCATAATACTGTTTTTATTTTATAAAATTCTACAGTGTTCTGAACTTATATAGTCTAGTCTCTTCCCTAAGGGATGACTAATTAGCAGAAGACACTATGCCAAAAACGCATGCTTGTGCTTTTTGTTTTGTTTTTGTTTGAAGACTAGATTGATTTATGTTTTTTCCTATCCCAGGCTCGAGCTGGAATCATTAGCACTGTAGAGGTTCTAAAAGTCATGGAGGCTTTTGTGAATGAGCCCAATTATACTGTATGGAGCGACCTGAGCTGTAACCTGGGGATTCTCTCAACTCTCTTGTCCCACACAGACTTCTATGAGGAAATCCAAGAGTTTGTGAAAGATGTCTTTTCACCTATAGGGGAGAGACTGGGCTGGGACCCCAAACCTGGAGAAGGTAACGAATGTACTGAATGCGGAAGGAACTGATCAGAAATTGGTCCTTTTTAACTCAGCTGTTTGTTGTTGTTGTTGTTCAGTCGCTCAGTCGTGTCCGACTCTGCAACCCCGTGGACTGCAGCTTGCTCACACTTGTGTCCGTAGAGTTGGTGATGCCACCCAACCGTCTCGTCCTTTGTTGTCCCCTTCTCTTGCCTTCAGTCTTTCCCAGCATCAGGGTCTTTGAGTCAGCTCATTAGAAAACTTAGCTGTGGTTAACAGTAACATCATCTTTGTATCTACTGGACATTACTATATATTCAGCTAACTAGAAATTAAGACTTAGGACTTTTAAGCCTCCTAGTGAATTTATATGGGTAACCAACATAAAAACGGTGGTATGTGTATTTGTTGCTAAATATGATTTACACACAGAGCAAATGGTGGAAATAAGTCTTTTACAGTTCCAAAGGCCCATTTTTAGTCAAGAAAAGCTAAAAGGGATTTTGGATTATTTTGTTATTACCATAAATACCAGACACCTATGTACAACCTGAAATGATGTTCAGAGACACAGAGGCCAGTTTTCTGAATTAAAGGAGTTATTTGCTTTCTACATGTGTTCTCTTTATCTCTGTAATCATGTGTTTATTCTTTTGCTGTCATGTAAATGTTAGGAATAGTGAGTACAGGCTTTAGATATATTTTCTACCATATGCTAATAACTGAAGGTTGTATTTTCCCCTGCCCTTCTTGTTCTGGGAGTCTTTTGCAATAAGAATAATAGTAAAAATTGTCTAGAGCTCTATATCTTTCTTTCACTGATTCAGCAAGCACTTATGCACCCAGTAAATACCAGGTACTATACTAGGAGCTGGTGGTATAACAGTGAATAAAAAGTTGCCCTGTGTGGCTTACATTCTAGGGGAAGGCACAGCAAACAATTCAATAGATAATATTTTAGGTGGCAGCAAGTATCATGAAGAAAAAGTTTAGGTAAGGTAGGTCAGGAGTAGGAGTAATAAGCCACTGTTTTATAGAATAGAGAGTGGACAGGATATTTAAGCATAAGCCGAGACCTGTAGAAGAGAACTATGAGGCTGTGTAGTGGGGAAATG
This sequence comes from Oryx dammah, assembly GCF_014754425.2. Lineage (NCBI taxonomy): Eukaryota > Metazoa > Chordata > Mammalia > Artiodactyla > Bovidae > Oryx > Oryx dammah. Next base: position 23,506,524 of record NW_024070192.1, read on the forward strand.
GTCCAAACAGAAAACAGCAAGTACAAGAGACCTGAGATAGAGGCATGCTTAGGTGCTCAAGGAGTAACATGGAGGCTGGTAAAGTCAGGGCAGAGTAAGTGTGGGAGAGAGGAGGGCAGGAGCAGAGCAGCTCCAATAGGACCTTTGGGACTTTCACATTTAGTGGTATGAAAAACTCATTTGGAAGTCTGAAGCAGAGGAACATGACTTGATTTACTCAGCTGTGTGAAGAACAGGCTGTAGCGGGGGAGGCAAAAGAGGAAGCAGGGAGACAAGTTAGAAAGCTGTTTGAGTAATGCATCTGGGTGCTGCCTGCAACTAGCATTTGCAAGTAGTAAATTCTGGGTATGTTTTGAGGGTGGAACTAAAAATACTTGGTGGTGGGCTGACTGTGTGGTGGAGAAAGACGGGAGTCATGAAATTTTGGCCTGAAGAACTGAGTGAAGTTACCATATACAGAGACAGGGAAAACTTGTAGAAGCAGGTTTGGGTGCAAAAGGGAATCAGGAGTTTCATTTTGGACATGTTAAATTTGAGGTCCTTTTAGACATCCAAGTAGAGAGTACCATGCTTAGAGGTGCAGGCTGAGTAATACATTTAGTGCATAGATGGTATTTACAGCCATAAGATTGGATGAGATCACCTATGGCTTGAGTGTAGGTGGAGAAAAGAGGTGCAAGGACTGGGTCCTTGGGCAGTTCAGGATTCAAAGATTGGGTAGAAGAGGGGGAATCAGCAAAGGAGACTGACTGGCCAGTGATGTGTAGGAGAGTTAGGAGGAAGAGGAGTGTCCCAGAAGCCTTAAGCAATAGAGGGAGAAAAGCGATTAACTGTGCCAATATTGTACCAAGCCAGGCAGATGATGATGAACTGATGGTTACATTAACTGGGTTCTGTGACATGGTGGAAGTCCACCAGGACTTCCCTTCCTCAGATGGTAAAGCATCTGCCTACAGTGCGGGACACACAGGTTTGATCCCTGGGTTGGGAAGATCCTCTGGAGAATGAAATGGCAACCCACTCCAGTACTCTTGCCTGGAAAATCCCATGGACAGAGGAGTGTGGTAGGCTACAGTCCATGGGATCACAAAGAGTTACACACGACTGAGCAACTTCACATGGCATGGTGGTGAACAACACCAGAATGGAAGGAGAGGAAAAGGAGACAGCAGTTTTAGACAACTTTTTAAAGGAGTTTTGCTAAAAAGAAAATCAGATAAAAGGAACTAGGAGAGAGATGTGGGACCAAGGAGGCAATTTTTACGGTGGGAAATTTTATAATATGTCTTTGTTGATGAAAATGATACAGTAAAGAAAAATTCATGATGTGAAAGAGAGAGGTAGCTGCTGGAGTGATGGCTACATACTTGATAGGAGTTGGCTTTAGGTTGTAAACCAGCAGATCCATAAGAACAAGACAGGAAGTAGGTGGACACAGATGGAGGTACATTGATGGGTGCTGCACTTTTATTTCATGATGACAATACGTGAGACTTCAAGGGCTCAAAAACACCATTTTGAAATAAGGAGAAATGTCTTCAGTTTTCCAGTTTTATAGATGGAAGAATCAAATATAGCAGAATAATAAAGATACTGCATCAACACAGCAAATCAGCACCAGAATTATAAACTGGTTCTTTTAAAAGAACCTTAACTAGTCTCTAGTTGTGTTGTCTATTGATTTCTTGTGGTTTCCTTAAACCTTTTATGGAGTTACAGTTTAAATACAGCAGAACGCATAAGTTCAGTTCAGTGCCTGGACAAATGCATACCACGTTTCCGTCCCCACAGGAGGTTGCCCTGAGGCTACTTCCCAGTCGGTTCCTGCCACCCTCTACCCTTCCACCCACTTCAGGCAAACGCTATTCTGACTTCTTTCACCCTAGATTAATATAGTCTCTTCTAGAACTTTATATAAGTGGGATCATAATATATATATATATTCTGTTATCTGGCTTCTCTCAGTATAATGTTCTAGAGATACATATAGGTTGTTCATTTCTTTTTACTGCTGAGTGGCATTTCATTGTATGAATATATCACAATTTATTTGTCTGTTGTGCTGTTGGAATCTTATCAGTTTGTGTGCTAATATTAACTTTTTTGAGATATAATCAATATACCAAAAAATGCGCCCTTTTAAATACACAGTTCTGTCTTTTCTCACAGGGTTGTACAACTACCACCACCACCATCTTAATTCCAGAAAAATTTCTTTACACTCAAAAGAAGCTCCATACCTGTTGGCAGTTACTCTCTATTCCCTGGCAGCCCAGTCCCAGGCAACCACTAATCTGCCTAGTGCCTCACAGATGTGCCTTTTCTGACATTTCATATAAATGGAATCATACTCTGTGTGGCATTTTTTATTTGGCTTCTTTCACTTACTACAGTTATTTTCAAGGTTCACCTGTGTTACAGCATGTATCATCAGTACTTCCTTTTTATAGTCAAATAATATTTCATTGTATTGCATGAGTATACTGCATTTTCTTTGTTCGTTCACCAGTGTATATATGCTTGGATTGTTTCTACTTTTTGACTGTTAGGGATTCATTTCTCCAGAGTGGAACTGCTGGGTCATACTCTATGTTTATTAACCTTTTGAAGAATTACTGGACTTTTTTTCAAAGTGCCCACACCATTTTACATTCCTACCAGCAGTATATGAGGGTTCTAATTTTTCTCCATCCTGGCCAACACTTGTTACTGTCTTTTTTATTTTAGCCATCCTAATTGGTATGAAGTGGCATCTCATTGTGGTCTTGATTTGTATTTCCCTAATGGCTAATGGTATTGGTTTCATGTGCTTATCAGCTACCTGCATATCTTTGGAATAATCCATCAGATTTTGATTTTAAAAATCTAAGATTCCAATTTAATCTCCCTGGCGTACTAGTTCTGTATGTGGCCTTCCTCTAAATTTTGGGTCAAAACTGTATGATCTAAGTGTATTCCTTCCACACATAATTCTTATTGGTGTAATTACCTAGATGGAGAGAATATTTAATAAATATTTAAATAGATACAGTTGGCATTTAATAAATATTTAATAAATACAGTTGGCATAGACAGCGTATTTGCTTATCTTAGTGTGTTACATACTTCATTCTCATTATTTGATAAATTTAAATCAAGTGTTCTCTCAAGTACTAAGGTAATTGATTTTGTTTGTTCAAGATTGTAGGCATGGTCTAACACAATTATACAATATCCAGGTGGCATATTTGTAAAAAATAAGCTTTTTAAGTAGTTTTGTATCTCTTTTACTTCTCAATCAGGTCACCTAGATGCACTCCTGAGGGGCTTGGTCCTGGGCAAACTAGGAAAAGCAGGACATAAGGCAACATTAGAAGAAGCCCGTCGTCGGTTTAAGGACCACGTGGAAGGGAAACAGACTCTCTCTGCTGATCTGAGGAGTCCGGTAGGTTTTCTTAATAAAGTACTTTGATTTCTAGGTGTCTGCATCATTCTGTGTAGTGTGGAATGTATTTAATAAGAACCAAAAATGACTTAAAGAATCTGCTTGCAGTGCAGGAGACTTGGATTTGATCCCTAGGTTGGGAAGGTCCCCTGGAGAAGGGAATAGCAACCCACTCCAATATTCTTGCCTGGGAAATCCCATTGACAGAGGAGCCTGGCAGGCTACAGTCCTTGGGGTTGAAAAGAGTCAGACACGACTCTGATTAAACAACAACAAAAATGACCTGAGTATTGACTACAAATCATGCCTAATTCTTGTAATACACACCATCTAGGGAGTCTGTAGGCAACATCTCGTTTGTGTAGTCTCTCAGCCCACACTAGGGTACTAAAAGGTGATTATCAGTGCACAGTCTCCTGTGCTCTGCTGTTACTACGTGCCCTCTACCTTTCTGGTTGTTGAAGTGGGCTCTTAGATTGTTGCCATAATTTGAATGTAATATCCACACAATTTTTTTTACTTGCTTTCTGTCTTAACATTAGAATATTTGGAATAAGTTACATATAATCAGATGCCTTCTTTTTTGTTCCTGTATTCTCTTGTAGGTCTATCTGACTGTTTTGAAGCATGGTGATGGCACTACCTTAGACATTATGCTGAAGGTGAGTAAATTTGGAAAGGGCTCCTATTTTCTGCTTTTGAAGTTGAATTGACGCAGAGTATGACCTTGAATGGTTAAAAATAAAAAGTCCTAACAAAAGAAATACATGCTGATATGCATACTGTAGGCATGCATATATTTAGGAAGCTATAGGAGAAATATCTGGAGAAGGCAGTGGTGACGCACTTTAGTACTCTTGCCTGGAAAATCCCATGGACCAAGGATCCTGGTGGGCTGCAGTCCATGGGGTCGCTAAGAGTCAGACACGACTGAGCGACTTTACTTTCACTTTTTACTTTCATGCATTGGAGAAGGAAATGGCAACCCACTCCAGTGTTCTTGCCTGGAGAATCCCAGGGATAGGGGAGCCTGGTGGGCTGCCGTCTGTGGGGTCACACAGGGTCGGACATGACTGAAGCGACTACGCAGCAGCAGGAGAAATATCTGCTCATCTGTGCCACCAATACAAGTGCCAAGTCATCTCATTTCTTCACTTTCATAAATCACAAGTTTATGTATCTTAATCTTAATACTAAAATATTAAGTCAGATTTAAAAGTCCAGTTCCTAAAAGTTTTCCCATCAGTGCAAACTTACTCGGGGTTCTGCCCATTTTAAGTTTATTTCTGTGCCTAGGAAAGGAATAGATGATTAGGTGCCTCAAGGATTTGGTCTATGCTGGTGCCTCTTATGAATGGAAAGGAAATTAATTCACTTGCCTTCATAGCCTCTGTAGTTTCCCAGGGTGGTTGGCATATAGTTAACTCTGACTTAGAAAAAATATAGATAAAACCATGTCCTTATAATGGCAGTGATCTGTTTGAAAGTCCTACTGTAGAGCACGTGCTGTCTCCAGTCTGTATCCATGCAGTTATTAGTCTAACCTGGTTGCATTAGAGGTGGAGGGAGCTGATTCTACTTACCAAATAAAATGTGCAATACATGCCTAAATACCCAAGTCATCCATCAGACCCATTCATTAAAAGATCCACACTTAGGGATCTTAATCAGAATACTTTTCTGACTCCAAGTGCATCAGAACTACAAATCTAACTTCTGGTATTTTAGTTTTAAACAAATCGTATTTAAATGATTAGAATGTTTTAAAAATACACAAACTTTATTTAAGAAACTACATTGCAATTGTATTGCTTTAACTGCCTATGTTGTATAAGGGTTTCCTTTCTAATAACACAAAAAATTATACTTTGGGTTTACCTTTCAACTAAATGACATTAAGGTCTCTTCTCACTCTTAATATTCTCTGAACCTGTGCACTATAAACCATGCATTTCTTTGCATGTGAAATGAGATACTTGGTATATTTTGTCTATTCCATAAAGATATGGGAAAAATAAGGGTTCTGAAAATTTCATGACAGGTCGTTTGACATTTTCATGTCATGGCATACGTTTAAGAATTTATACCAGTGTGTTTATTTAATAAGAGTTTGCATCTGTTTAACACAAGGGAGCCCACAATGATTCAACTTACTATGCAAAGAGCTCTAATGAAGGCAGAATCAGGGTTCTTCAAGAAGCCAGTTAGGGGAGGTTGGGGAGGGACGGACTGGGAGTTTGGGGTTAGCAGGTGCAAACTATTACTGTGTATGTGTAACTGAATCACTTGCTGTACACTGAAAACTAACACAACACTGTACATCAACTATACCTATGTAAAATTAAAGGAAACAAAGCCAGTTGATGAGAGATGAGAAGGATTTTGTGTTAGTAATTTAAGAATAATGAAGCAGGCTGAAGAACTAATTCAGAGTATATTTGAAATGTAGTGTTATGGTGCCATCTAGTGGACTCCTGTAACAGGTCCTCTTGGGGGTGGGGTGGGGAATGCTTCCTAAATGCCAGAGTTCAGACCTTGAATATTAGAGCTGAAAAGGACCTTAGAAATCATCTGTCCACCCCGCTCATTTTACAGATGGGGAAACTGAGACCCGGAGAGGTTAAGGACTTAGTCAAGATCACACAGCTAGTTAGAGGCAAAACTGGGTCTAGAACCCAGGTCTTCTGACCTCCTATCTATTTTACTACACTGCTGCTCAAAAGAGTCCAAAGGAAAGGAAGAGGAGACTGGGAGCTGTGATGGGGTCTCCAGACACTGGTCAGTGTTAACTCTTCAGAGAGAAAAAAAAGGTCAAGAGGGTCTATAAATTAAGTTGTCTTAGAGAAGTATCTCATATACATTTGAAGTTCTAATTTTTTAAAAAACATAATAATGTTTTGTTTCTAATTATGAAAAGAGATTTTGGTATACTCACTATGGAAGATTTAGAGGCTAGAAAAGTATAAAGAAGAAAATAGAACTTACTTGTAATTTTAAAAAGATCACAAATATAGCATGTATAATATGATCTTATTCATGATTTGGTTAATGTAAACATAGTAATTTTTTCTTTATGCTTTTCTATTTTCTTAATGTTCTGCATTCATAATACTTTGCAGTTAAAAATGTGATGCTGCATAATCCTACTGATCACAGAGACCATTATTAATGTTAACATTTGATGTGTTTTCAGGGTTTTTTCTCCCCTTCTCGTTAAATTTTTTAAAATTTAGAACGATTTTGCTTTGTATCCCTTCTTTCAATTAATATATCAGTGGCATGTTTATGTCATCAAATATTCTTAAAATATTACTTTCAATAATGCTTCCTGTATTTTTTATTGATGAGTTGAATTGATTTCCAAGTGTATCAGTAATGATGATTATTTTGCCTATCTAACATAGAACATTAGTCAGACATCAATGAATAAAGAATTTGGTCATGACGGGCTCACCCCTTAGATCTTGAGGTTGAACTGCTCAGAACTGATGACAAGCTAGTCAAGTAGTGAGCACTTACACTTAATGATTTACTGTAGGGGCACAGGACAAAGTTAGTGCTCAAACCTCTTGAAAAATATTCTTTTGTTAATTTCATATCCTGCAATCTTAGCCAATGAGAATGTAAAGCAAAAGTTTCACCTTATTCAGGGAGAAATTAATTGTCTCTTTCTGTATTTTTTTCACTATAGCTTCACAAACAAGCAGATATGCAGGAAGAGAAAAACCGAATTGAAAGAGTCCTTGGGGCTACTCTTTCACCTGAATTGATTCAAAAAGTCCTCACGTTTGCACTTTCAGTAAGTTACAGTGAAAACTGCTTTTAGAGGGAATTATTACCAACTGATCTATAGCAAGTGTCCTTGATTCATTATTCTCTTGATCTGTCTTAATCCTAGACTAAAGGCTTCCTCTTTCTTGAAAAACTGGAGTAAGCTTTTGTTACTAACCACTATATTTCCCTCTAGTGGTAAGAATCAGAATAGTTGGGAGACGAAGTAAACTGTAAGGTTGACACATCCGTGTGCCTACTTCATGTCTCTTTCTTTCTTTACCCTAGAGCAGGTATCTGTTGAGCAGCCATCTGTTGTACCCATCTCAGTGCTTCATTCTCAATTTGGCTGATCTGTAGGTTAAACATTCTCCTCTTTGCTAGACGCTTCTGGTGCCAGTTATTCCTGAAACAAAAAGGGGATTACGTGGGTACCTCAACAGCATTTGCCCTTTCTGGCATCAGACAATATTCTGGATACGGTAGACTTGTAGTTTTCTTTTTTTAGGAAGAGGTACGTCCACAGGACACTGTGTCAGTAATTGGTGGAGTGGCTGGAGGCAGTAAGCATGGAAGGAAGGCTGCTTGGAAATTCATAAAGGACAACTGGGAAGAACTTTATAATCGATACCAGGGAGGATTCTTAATATCTAGACTAATAAAGGTAGGTGAAAATGTTTGAGTAGCTTGCTTATGGATATTACTGAGAGACAGTCATGATTTACTCAACCCATAGATTATTGTCTTTGCTTTTTAAAACTTTCCTTAAGTAGTTACTAGCTTTACTAAAGAGTTTCTCCATAACCCATCCTGTATCCTGTAGAGTAAACTGAAATTGGGAAAGAGTGGAATGATTTGTTTTTATGGTAAATGGAAGTTTGTTCCTAACCTCTTAGTTGTACTTACTATTTATAAACCATTGTTTTTTCAGCTATCAGTTGAGGGATTTGCAGTTGATAAAATGGCTGGAGAAGTTAAGGTAAGGAAAGTATAGTTTACTTTTCACTTTTCAATCCGGAAAATAAAAATGCTAATCAAATTATAATCATAGATTGTTGGGGTGACGTACTTTAGTAGTGTCTCCATGTTTTTCTTGGAGAAAGGTTAGGTTGTATCCTTAAGGCCTGAAGAATTTAGAGTTGGAATCATCTTTGAGGGGATTAAAGTGGTTTGAAAGAATGTGGAATTTAGAGTCAGTCAACCTGGATGTAAATCTGTGCTCTGCCCCTTGTTAGTTGCGTGATTTCAAGCAGGCTTTTTAACTTCTATGAGCCCGTCTCCTCTTCCATAAAATGAGGTGATAAGATTGTCTAGACTAAGTAATATAGGGGGCCTGGAACATAGTAGAGCTTTCATATTAGTTCTTTTTCCCTTCTGATACTTTTCATAGGTCTTTTATGTGCACAGAGAGACAAGATGACTATGTAGGGACTCTACTCCTAGCCCTTTTCAGTGTCACTTCCACCTTCATTCTTGAAAGCAAGAAGGTTTCAGGGGTGAACTTGGAAATTCTGAGAGCTATAATGTTTGGTTCACATTATGAGTTAATTTACTTAGTCACAGGTTAGTACATAACGGAGAGTCTAGATCAAGATTCAATATTATGTATTGTATTATGTAAATGATTACTTTATTGTAAATGTAATAAATATTCCTGAAGGAGAAATACATATAATTAGTTCAAGGGGAGGCCAGTGGCCAAGTTAAGGCTAGTAAAGTAGAGGCCTGACTGAAGAGGGCCTTGTAGGCCATATAAAAATGCTCCTAAGAATGGGAAGCCCTTGAAATGGCTTATAAACAAAGGGATGACTTAATCTGGTCTATATGATAAGAATTTCAATCTGGCTGCAGTACAGAGAATGCAGTTTGAAAAGGGGAGATATTGGGAAGCAAAAATGATAAAGTAGCTTGGAGGAGATGGAGTAATGAGAGATTCAGTTCAGTGCAGTTGCTCGGTCGTGTTCAACTCTTTGCGACCCCATGACTGCAGCTCGCCAGGCTTCCCTGTCCATCACCAACTCCTGGAGCTTGCTCAAACTCATGTCCATCACCAGTTCCCAAAGTTTACCCAAACTCATCTCCATTGAGTCGGTGATGCCATCCAACCATCTCATCCTCTGTCATCCCCTTCTCCTCCCGCCTTCAATCTTTCCGAGCATCAGGGTCTTTTCAAATGAATCAGTTCTTTGTATCAGGTGGTCAAAGTATTGGATTTTCAGCTTTACCATCGGTCCTTCCAATGAATATTCAGGACTGATTTCCTTTAGGATGGACTGGTTGGATGTCCTTGCAGTCCAAGGGACTCTCAAGAGTCTCCTCCGACACCACAGTTCAAAAGCATCGATTCTTTGGCGCTCAGCTTTCTTTATGGTCCAACTCTCACTTCCATACATGACCACTGGAAAAACCATAGCTTTGACTAGATGGACCTTTGTTGGCAAAGTAATGTCTCTGCTTTTTAATATGCTGTCTAGGTTGGTCATAACTTTTCTTCCAAGAAGCAAGCATCTTTTAATTTCATGGCTGCAGTCACCATCTGCAGTGATTTTGGAGCCCCCCCAAAATAAAATCTGTCACTGTTTCCATTGTTCCTCCATCTATTTGCCATGAAGTGATGGGACCGGATGCCATGATCTTAGTTTTCTGAATGTTGGGTTTTAAGCTAACTTTTTCACCCTCCTCTTTGACTTTCATCAAGAGGCTCTTCAGTTCTTTACTTTCTGCCATAAGGGTGGTATCATCTGCATATCTGAGGTTACTGATATTTCTCCCGGCAATCTTGATTCCAGGGCTTGTTTTGTTAATCTTTAATACAGCCAATATTTATTGAATGTTTTGTCTGTATTGTGAACATATCTGGGGGAGGAAGAAGGAAGTAGTCAGGGATGTTTTCCACGTTTCTCATACGTAAGCAGTGGTACTATTCGTTGAGGTAGAATGAGAGGAAGTCTTACTCAGGCTCTAAGAACTCAGCTGTGATAGGAGCCTTGGAGCAGGAGCCATTGTCATCCATGTCAATAAAGCGACTGATTTCTAAGAGGTTTAGACTTAATCTGATGAGTTAGCCATTCTCTCTTGTAGACCTGTGATGACTAGTTCAAAGCAAAGACCCCCCCCACCCCACCCCCAGTCCCCATCCTTTTGCTGGTTGATATTTTCTATGAAACCAGGTGTACTTCATTAGAAAATGGTTTATTCAGCCTTTAATCAGTAAGCACTGCAATAATTGCAATGAACTCTGAAGTAGTTTACTGTATGAAAATGTGTCTATAAAATTTTAAATTATTAGAATATGGCAGCAATTTAAGCTTCTTAGTTTTATTATCCCTTACACATTAATCTTTATTGGAAGTAGCCAAAATGTGTTGAATCCTTAACTACTCTATGCCAAGTATTATATTTTCTCATAGATGATAAAACAGAGCAGTTAATTTACTCAGTCACACTTTAGTACATGATGGAGCCTAGATCAAGTCCCAAGGCTGATTTCAAAGTCTAGACTTCAGGTAGGTTTTTTTAAACCCGTGAGCCAGTCACATCTGTAAATTGGGTGATAAGATTGTCATTTAGATGAAATAACATAATAGTTCTTTTTTACTGATAATAGTTCTTTTTTACTTTCTTTTGCTGCTTGGATAGTGAACCTTAAAGAATATAGGTTCTTCCTCTCTGATTAGGCTTTTTAGCATATAATACATTAGGGGAAGAATTCCTACAGGTCTAAGGTGCAGCTTGTTTTCTTTTAGCCTGGCAGTGGTAAATTTTCATGACTGAAGCTTATGAATCCTTCATAGACAGTGGGTATTTTTTCATGACCTGTGATATTAGCTTCTTATTGTTGCTAGTAATGATCCTACACTCTGGATTGTTTTATGCCAGGCTTTCTTCGAGAGTCACCCAGCTCCTTCAGCTGAGCGTACCATCCAGCAGTGTTGTGAAAATATCCTGCTGAATGCTGCTTGGCTAAAGCGTGATGCTGAGAGCATCCACCAGTACCTCCTTCAGCGAAAGGCCTCGCCGCCCACAGCATGAGCCTGGAGCACACCGCCACTGCGGTTCTACTGCTTTGTGCAGGGATAAGGCGGAGCGACTGAACAGCTGATTCACATGCCAAGAATTTGGAGTCTGCTTTCAAGCCAGTGGGGGTTGGACAATGAATGTAGTTAACTGGTTCCTGCTCACACTCCAGAATTAAATTCTATTGAAAAAGGAAAATCAGCAATTCAGCAAAAAAATAAAAATGTAAATATGATAGTAATAAAATAGAGCATAACGAAACTGTGAAACTTCCTGAAGCCTTGTCAGTGGTTAAAAGTATTTAACACTCTCCTGTTAATGACAGATGTTCTGTTTTTATAACCTACGAAAAGGAAACTAGAGGCTTCTGTAAAGAGGATTTTTGTGAAGTGGGTTCTACAAGCAGCCTACAAGCCAAGTGTCCATTGCTGGGAATGGTTAAACATTAAAGGCTGATAGCTGGTATAATATAGAGTCTGTGCATAATCTCAAGTGGGGTTTTTTGTTTTTGTTTATTTGGCATGGGGACTGATCAGGAAGATATATTTTCCTGCATAACTCAATCTGAACCAAGGATTGTAGTTTTCCTCCTTGCCTTCCCTTCTGTGTGACCCCTTGGCAAGAAAAAAAAAAAAAGTTAAAAAAAAAAAAACCTATCCTGGTCTGGGTTTTTTCCTTCCCTTAGTTCCATCCCAACCCACCACCCCGGTGTCCTTCTTAGAGATAAATAATAAGGAAACATCTTTTATAGCCACATTAAATAAGAGAAACTGATATACATTATTTTTTCTTTCTTTTTTAAGATGACTTTTAAGAATCCTGAAATGCATATAGGTGAGACAATAGAAATGAAAAGTTTTCAGCCAGGCCTTTCTGAAGGAGTTATTCTGCTGAAAACGGTCTGACAGGTCAACTGTTGGCCCTCTTTCTGACAGTATCAGCACTGGCTTCTCCTGGTTCAGTTCGGGCCTGTAAGAAGTCAGTGGTTGCTGATGCAGGGCCCATGTATTCGTGGTAACTGGTTTAAAAAAAAACAAAGACTGTAAGCCTGTGTGTGCCACTCTGCTTCCACAGTGTATCCTACTAACAAGCCTCACCAACCTAATCCAGTGAGTTTTAACTCTAAACCTCATTCCTTTCCTCTTTCCCTACTTTTTTTCTTTTCTTTTTCTTTAAAAAAAAAATATTTTTGTGTGTTATTAACAGGAATTCATATTTGGTGTGGCTTAACTGTATTTCAGAAGGTCATCAGATTGTGAGACTGCTTCCTTGAAACATTTTTGTGCTATTGTTTTAAAAAAATAATAATTAAAAAACAGTTGGCGTTAATAAAAATGTCAATGTGAAACTGATGTCCTGACGTCCTTTATTCTCTTCGGTACGCAACTAAAACCTTTTCTGTCATCCAGTAGGATTATAAGAAGTTTTCCTACCATAGGGGTTTTTTGAGTCTAAGAAAATCCAGTTGCTGAATTTCTAATGAATAGTACCTAGCCAGAAATACCCTAAGATTCCTCCTAAATTACTTCTGGATTAACTCAGAAACCTCTTATAGCTCCTTAGAGTCAGCATTCAGGAGTTAACCTTAGCCTGCCAGTTCCTATGTCCTGAGGCTTCCTTTTATCTAGGCATGTGCTTACGGTACCAGCAAAGTAAAGACACCAAACAGACTGAGAGAAATTGTTTTAATGAAAGAACTCACAATCAAATGCTGGAAAGAAGTTGTCTCAGTTTTAGCACACATGCAAGTTGTGTGTATGTAACAGTTCAGTGGTTTGAGTCATGCTGGGGAGGAGATGGTGCTGGCTGCATTCCTCTGCAGAACTGCTGCTCATCCTGTTCTGTGTCCCAGGTCTTGACCCCCGTGGACTGCATCAACAGGTTCCGTTGCCCTTTGACTTTAGGTTGTGTTGATCCAATTAGTAACACCCTCAGAAGATCAAAAGGCTGAGGAATGGATATTTAGAAGCCTGGGTATTTATTTCCCTGGCTTCTAAGTCACCAGGTCACATAGGTTGTCTGTGTTTCTCTACCAAAGACTGTGACTCCTAACAAGCAGCCCTCTTTAGCTTCCAGCTCCTTCTCTCTGCCCCTTTAGATCTAGGGATAGAAAGGACCACTCATTTACTAGCTCCTGAACTCTGCCCATGTCTTTTCTGTGAACAGTCCCTTTATTAAACCTTCTTCAAATTACACAGTTTTAGTGTATTCTCTGTTTTCCACTAATACCTTGATTGATTTGGGCACCATAGTCTTGATGCTTTGGGTCTCTAAAGGTCTTGATCCAGCCTTTTCCATGTCAGGTATTTTGTTTTATGTGGCTGCGCCGTGAGGCTTGTGGAATCTTAGTTTCTCGACCAGGGATTGAACCGATGCCCTCGGCAACAAAAGCATGGAGTCCTAACCACTGGACTGCAAAGGAATTCCCTGTCAGATGTTTTAGTTCATTGTTTGTCTTCCAAATAGCTCCCTATCCTAGGTAATATACTCATTTTACAAATGAGAAAGCAGGCTCAGAAAAATTAGGTAGGTAAACAGCAAATAACTCTCAGTCCTAGTGGTCAGTCAAGCTTGCCAGTCTGCACGAACCTGTGTTCTTCCAGCTGATTGTTAGGTTTCCACAATTAGAAGATCATGCAGTCACAATGGATACAAGCAATAGCTTTAAAAATACTTAGTGATTCTCCTTTTCCCTAATTTTTGTGAAAGTTCCTCAGTCGTGTCTGACTCTGCGACCCCATGGACTGTATCCTCAGTCATGTCTGACTCTTTGTGACCCCATGGACTACAGTCCGTGGAATTCTCAAGGCCAAAATACTGGAGTGCGTAGCCTTTCCCTTCTCCAGAGGATCTTCCCAACCCAGGGATTGAACCCAGGTCTCCCGCATTGCACACGGATTCTTTACCAGCTGAGCCACAAGGGAAGCCCAAGAATACAGGAGTGGGTAGCCTATTCTTTCTCCAGCATATCTTCCTGATCCAGGACTCAAACCGGGGTCTCCTGCATTGCAGACGGATTCTTTACCAACGGAGATTATCAGGGAAACCCCTTTTCTGTAATATCCCTTGGTTAAAATTTTTAGAAATGAGAAAGTTGGGAAGAAAGACGTGTTAGTTTCTTATAGAAAATGTTATTTTATATTCATGGGAAGCAGTAGAGGCTTTTGGGACAGTGGGCAGCGGTGGATGAATTCTTATCTGCCATTTTCTAAGAATGAGTTTCAGGAAGTAAGGAACCCCTTTATAAAGAATGTATCTCTGTAGTGTACAATTTGGGGAGTATGAGGGGGTTTATAGCTTTAAATCAAGTCTTTCAACTCATCGAAATGAGTCCTGGACTTGGAGCCACATTTGTAGGTTTAGTGATTTTTTTCTCAGCAAGAAAATAAAAAGCTTTTGGTAATATAATATTGACTCTATACTTACAGTATCATATTTGACTGAAAAATAAATCTGCTGTTACTAAATACTAGTTTTAGGATCTCGGTGGTGTTTTTAATAAGACCGTCTTCTGTGGGCTTATACCAGGTGGCTCAGTAGTAAAGAATCCACCTGCCGATGCAAGAGACTCGGGTTTGATTCAGGAAGTTCCCCTGGAGAAGGGATAGGCCACCTACTCCAGTATTCTTGCCGGGGAAATCCCATGGACATAAGAGCCTGGTGGGCTACAGTCGTTGGAGTAGGGTAGCAAAGAGTGCATGACTTAGCGTGCATCTTTTCTGGTAATGCAAAATACCCACCCCAAACTGACCTGCCTTCTTAGAACAATCCTAGCACAAGTGAAGTGGTCAAGGTGTTTGGTTTCAAATGCAAGAGTGAGATAGGGGACCCTGACATTAATGAAACATGTGGGCCAAATAACTTACTTTCCCTAGGAAACCAAGTCAGAGGATGATTGGTTCTTCTAACGGTTTGATGGTTAACTTTGTGATAAACGGTAGTGTCAGGAAGGAAAGCTGATTGGGCTGTTACTGCCACTTGTGGATAACTCTTGTTGTTCAGTCGCTAAGTCGTGTCCGACTCTGACCCCATTGACCGCGGCACGCCAGGGTTCCCTGTCCTTTGCCATCTCTGGAGTTTGCTCGAACTCATGTCGTTGAGTCAGTGATGCCATCCAACCATCTCATTCTCTGTCACCTCTTCATCCTGCCCTCAGTCTTTCCCAGCATCAGGGTCTTTTCCAATGACTTGGCTCTTCACATCAGGTGGCCAACGAGAACTCTGCTTCTCTGATTTTGTTGCTGATATCTGGGAACTGTAGCTTTCACTCCTGAGTTCCTGGTCCAATGTTGGTGTGGAATTAGCAACAGAGAAGGAACATAGCTTACTATCTATCATAGCTTGTGCTTTCTCAGGAAGCTGCCGCCAACTGACAGTAGATACGCTATACACCAATTAAAATGAAAACCAAGAAGGGAAAAACAGTCTTGCCATAGTTTGGCTGGTCATACCAATATGGTCCTCTGTGATATCCACCTCCTCTCACCTCCCAACAACCTTAACCTTTATCATAAATTTGACAAATTGTACAAGTATACATTACACTGCAGTCTTAACCCACTCATTAAGGTGTTGATTACCTTGTATTATGTATACTAACTGGGCTTCCCTGGTGGCTCAGACGGTAAAGCGTCTGCCTGCAATGCAGGAGACCCGGGTTCGATTCCTGGGTCAGGAAGATCCCCTGGAGAAGGAAATGGCAATCCACTCCAGCACTCTTGCCTGGAAAATCCCATGGACAGAGGAGCCTGATAGGCTACAGTCCATGGGGTTGCAAAGAGTCGGACACGACTGAGCGACTTCACTTTCACCTTTCAACCTTAGGGATATACTCTTCTTCATGCTTATTAGACTTTTAAAGACATCAAGAAGAAAACAGTACACTGGATGGCTGATGATTTAATAGGAGAAATCTCAAGACAACATAGGATACAAGATAGTGGAGGAGAGGTGGAGAGAAACAGTTTATAAGAAAAAATACAAAACATTAAAAATACTTGAATGAGGATGGGTGAGATGATTACTGCTTTTCTAATAGGTCAGTGGCCTCTTCTATCAATGGAGCATTTAAAGTCAGGAGAATATGAAGGGTGTAGAAGGATGAAGTTAATGCTGTGGCCTTAACAAGTGTAAAGAAGCGCCTCCTCTCATGTCATCCTCAAAACAAACAGACTCTCTCTCCACTGGATAGACAGCATGTCTTATAAAAGATCTCTTGGCTACCAAAGCTGGTCTTTCCCTGCCTCTGCTGACACTTTGCTCCCTATAAATGGAAAATTCTAGACCTGTGTGTCCAAATACAGTAGCCACCAGCCATATGCAGCTATTTAAGTTTAAAGTAAGTTCCACATTCAAGTGCTCAGTAGCCACCCATGGCTGCTTCTGCTAAGTCGCTTCAGTCGTGGCTGCCATATTGGGCATTACAGATAGAGATCATATCCATTGCCGAAGAAAGTTCTATTTGAGCACCCTGATCTACACCTAGTATGTGGTGTATGTTTTGTGTATGGTAGAGAATAATTAGATAAGTCTATGCAGAATGATCTGTTTGTCTCCAAGGCAAACCATTCAATATCACAGTTATCCAAGTCTATGCCCCAACCAGTAACGCTGAAGAAGCTGAAGTTGAACAGTTTTATGAAGACCTACAAGACCTTTTAGAACTAACACCCAAAAAAGATGTCCTTTTCATTATAAGGGACTGGAATGCAAAAGTAGGAAGTCAAGAAACACCTGGAGTAACAGGCAAATTTGGCCTTGGAATGCAGAATGAAGCAGGGCAAAGACTAATAGAGTTTTGCCAATAAAATGCACTGGTCATAGCAAACAGCCTCTTCCAACAACACAGAGAAGACTCTACACGTGGACATCACCAGATGGTCAACACTGCAATCAGACTGATTATATTCTTTGCAGCCAAAGATGGAGAAGCTCTATACAGTCAACAAAAACAAGACCAGGAGCTGACTGTGGCTCAGATCATGAACTCCTTATTACCAAATTCAGACTTAAATTGAAGAAAGTAGGGAAAACCACTAGACCATTCAGGTATGACCTAAATCAAATCCCTTGTGATTTTACAGTGGAAGGGAGAAATAGATTTAAGGGCCTAGATCTGATAGATAGAGTGCCTGATGAACTATGGAATGAGGTTCATGACATTGTACAGGAGACAGGGATCAAGACCATCAAGACCAGGGAAAAGAAATGCAAAAAGGCAAAATGGCTGTCTGCAGAGGCCTTACAAATAGCTGTGAAAAGAAGAGAGGCGAAAAGCAAAGGAGAAAAGGAAAGATATAAGCATCTGAATGCAGAGTTCCAGAGAATAGCAAGAAGAGATAAGAAAGCCTTCTTCAGTGATCAATGCAAAGAAATAGAGGAACAGAAGGGGAAAGACTAGAGATCTCTTCAAGAAAATTAGAGATACCAAGGGAACATTTCATGCAAAGATGGGCTAGATAAAGGACAGAAATGGTCTGGACCTAAGAGAAGCAGAAGATATTAAGAAGAGGTGGCAAAAATACACAGAAGAACGGTAGAAAAAAGATCTTCATGACCCAGATAATCACGATGGTGTGATCACTCACCTAGAGCCAGACATCCTGGAATGTGAAGTCAAGTGGGCCTTGGAAAGCATCACTACGAACAAAGCTAGTGGAGGTGATGGAATTCCAGTTGAGCTGTTTCAAATCCTGAATGATGATGCTGTGAAAGTGCTGCACTCAATATGCCAGCAAATTTGGAAAACTCAGCAGTGGCCATAGGATTGGAGGTGGTCAGTTTTCATTCCAATCCCAAAGAAAGGCAATGCCAAAGAATGCTCAAACTACTGCACAATTGCACTCATCTCACATGCTAGTAAAGTAATGCTCAAAATTCTCCAAGCCAGGCTTCAGCAGTCTGTGAACTGTGAACTTCCTGATGTTCAAGCTGGTTTTAGAAAAGGCAGAGGAACCAGAGATCCAATTGCCAACATCTGCTGGATCATGGAAAAAGCAAGAGAGTTTCAGAAAAACATCTATTTCTGCTTTATTGACTATGCCAAAGCCTTTGACTGTGTGGATCACAACAAACTGAAAAATTCTGAAAGAGATGGGAATACCAGACCACCTGACCTGCCTCTTGAGAAACCTGTATGCAGGTCAGGAAGCAACAGTTAGAACTGGACATGGAACAACAGACTGGTTCCAAATAGGAAAAGGAGTACGTCAAGGCTGTATATTGTCACCCTGCTTATTTAACTTATATGCAGAGTACATCGTGAGAAACGCTGGACTGGAAGAAACACAAGCTGGAATCAAGATTGCCGGGAGAAATAGCAATAACCTCAGATACGCAGATGACACCACCCTTATAGCAGAAAGTGAAGAGGAACTAAAAAGCCTCTTGATGAAAGTGAAAGAGAGTGAAAAAGTTGGCTTAAAGCTCAACATTCAGAAAACGAAGATCATGGCACCTGGTCCATCACTTCATGGGAAATAGATGGGGAGACAGTGGAAACAGTGTCAGACTTTATTTTTCTGGGCTCCAAAATCACTGCAGATGGTGACTGCAGCCATGAAATTAAAAGACGCTTACTCCTTGGAAGAAAAGTTATGACCAACCTAGATAGTATATTCAAAAGCAGAGACATTATGTTGCCAACTAAGGTCCATCTAGTCAAGGCTATGGTTTTTCCTGTGGTCATGTATGGATGTGAGAGTTGGACTGTGAAGTAGGCTGAGTGCTGAAGAATTGATGCTTTTGAACTGTGGTGTTGGAGAAGACTCTTGAGAGTCCCTTGGACTGCAAGGAGATCCAACCAGTCCGTTCTGAAGGAGATCAGCCCTGGGATTTCTTTGGAAGGAATGATGCTAAAGCTGAAACTCCAATATTTTGGCCACCTCATGCGAAGAGCTGACTCATTGGAAAAGACTCTGATGCTGGGAGGGATTGGGGGCAGGAGGAGAAGGGGACAACAGGATGAGATGGCTGGATGGCATCACGGACTCGATCGACGTTGAGTCTGAGTGAACTTCGGGAGCTGGTGATGGACAGGGAGGCCTGGCGTGCTGCGATTCACGGGGTTGCAGAGTCGGACATGACTGAGCGACTGAACTGAACTGCCTGATGCTCTGCTTGGGCCTCCCAGGTGGTGCTAGTGGTAAAGAACCTGCCTGTCATTTCAAAAGAGATAAGAGATGTGGGTTTGATCCATGGGTGGGGATGATCCCCTGGAGGAGGGCATGGCATCCTGCTCCAGTATTCTTGCCTAGAGAATCCAATGGACAGAGTAGCCTGATGGGCTACAATGGGGTCACAAAGAATTGGACATGACTGAAGTGACTTTGCATACATGCATGCTTTTACCAACCTCATTGTAACAATTTGCTATTCATCTAACAATGTATCCCCTTAAAATTTTAATTCTGTTCACAAATGTAATACATATCCATTTTCCAAATTTTGAAAGGAAAAAAAGAAACCCCAGAGAATGACTATCCTTTCTTATAAATCCACCTCCTGAAGAAAATCATGCTTGCCAGATAAGTTTGGGCATATTCTTCCAGCTATGTTTTTATACACTAGGCATCTAATTATTTTTAGTACGAAGATAGGCTGTGCCCTCTTTGCCTGTTCCCCTTTGCAACCAGTGCCACAAACTTTCAGTCTTTGCCTTATGCATCTAAGTGTGCCAGGCTTACACCTGCAACCCCTGATGTCAAGCTCTAAGTCATGGAGCTCACCACCAAAGATGACTGGAGAACAAAGAAACAAATGGTAAATGCACTCCTTGAGAATATCTTCCTTGTTTAGATTCTTTGGTTCACGAATGTTTTCGTCAGCCTGACTGCCTGACGCTAAGTGCCAGTTCTGTGGACTGTACATATTTGAAGAATGTGGCTTTAAGCTCTTGGGTTCAGTTAGTTTAAGTGGTTCATGTAATGAATTCACTCAATGTTCTTTCCTCACTGGCAATGTGAACTGCACTATATTTGGAACTAACATTTGCAACCTTATACACCACTGCCTGGCTATCTAGCCACAAATTTTGATTACCATGACCTGGACTGAGGAAGGTATATGGTGACGGATTTTATGAAGACAGTGCTAAGGAGAGAGATAGCTGGCTTGAAAACCCACAGGGAGGTCAGCTTGCTGCAGCTGTGGAAATAAGGCCATGAGTTCCTCCTACTGGCCCCTGCTTACCTGCTTGATGCCTGCCTGCCAGCTTGGGCCACTGTGTTACTTCCACTGTTGTGCTTGTACCACTAATTTGGTAACTGTACCTCACTGCTTCCAACATGGAAAACGAATGTGCCACACAACTCCAAATGACCCACCTGTGTGCATCAAACCAAGGCAAGACCTGGGACAGGAGTAGTCTGAGTAGCTTTCAATGTCGCTGTCATCTGTGATCCACCCTTGACTATCTCAAAAAGGTGCTGGGCAAAGGTGGTCACTGGTACAGGAGCGTCACAGCGACAACCGAAGAGGTGAGAACAGCACCAGTCTCTTCCAGTTGTTAACAAAGAATACGGTGGCACTGTGCTCTAACCCCGCCACCTGCTATTGATGCGGGAGGTGTGCCTTTTGGTCACCACGGACCTTGATTATTGGAATATCAGAAGCAGCACCACAGCATTTGACTAGAAGACAAGGTTCTGATGCATTAGTTCCACGGCCATGGAATCTAGACAGCAGACTCGTTACAAAAGCTTTCAGAGTAAAAGTATATTATACAAGGCACCAAGCAGGAACAAGGACCACCGAATGAATAATTTATACTTTTATTTTTAGCTGCACAGGTCTTCGTTGCTATGCAGGCTTTCTCTAGTTGCAGCAAGCAGGGTCTTCTCTAATTGCGTGCATGGGCTTCTTGCTGCAGTAGCTTCTCTTGTTGTGGAGCACAGGCTCTAGGCAAGTGGGCTTCAGCAGCTGTGGCAGGTGTACTCAGTAGTTGGGGCTCATGTGCTATAGAGCATGAGCTTAGTAGCTGTGCACACGGGGCTTAGCTGCCCCACAGCACGTGGGATCTTGGATCAGGGATTGAACCCATGTCTCTTGCATTGGCAGGTGGATTCTTCACCACGGAGCCACCGAGCAAGTCCTGAATGAGTAATCTGCAGTGTGATGAGTCTTTGGAATGGGAAGTGCTGGGTGGTACAAGGGGTGTTACTGGCAAGTTCCACATAGCCTCAATGTTTAGGAAAGACTCCCGTGAAGAAATGTTGTTAAACTGGGACTCAAAAGATGCTAGCTAGGCAAAGAGGACAGGGAAGAGTGTTCTAGATGGGAGAAACAGCACATGCAATGCCAGGCCTATGGCTGGAGAGAACCTGACCTATTGAAAGAACCAAAAGAAACCCAGAATAGCTAGAACAAAGAGAGTTCCTGGGAAGGTGGTGAAACAGGCTCTGGAGAGGGAGGGAAGGCCTAGGCTGGGGTGGGACTTAGGCCACACTGAAGATTCTAAACTTTAGCTAAAGGACAATGGGAAACCATCAGTTTCCTTATCGAAAAGTGAGAAGTAATAATCTCAGAGTTACCAGGAAACAAGATGAGAAAAATGCAAGTGAAAGGTCTTTGTAAGTTAAAAAGCATGATAGGAATGTTACTAACATTGCAATATCATTAGTAGTAATAATAATAAGCAGGGCTGCTTTCTCAAGTAATAGAAGTAATAGTACAATCTTCTAAGTGGGAACATGAGGCAGTCATTTCCACCCCACCTCCCCAGCCACGCTGTGCAACTTGCAGGATCTTAGCTCCTGGATCAGGGACCAAACTTGTGCCCCTCCACAGTGCAATTACAGAGTCTTGACCACTGGATAGCCAGGGAAGTCCCTGAAATAGTCTGTAGAGTATAAAACTCTGACTTATTCAAGGGAACTGACAGAAAGGTCAGAAGTTTATTTTAGTTGAAACTTGCAGTGTAAGGTTCATGAAACCCAGGCGTTAGCTCAGCTCTTTGGAGCAGGATCACACCATTTATGGACATGTGTTTCTCAACTCCACACTGACTCCCCAACACCACTTGCAGAAAAGATCAGTATTCTGCCTCCTTCTCAAACCCACCAGAGCAGAATGGCTGACACATTCTTTCCTCTTCATTTCTTCCAGCCAGAGCTGGGGTTCAGCATCTCCTTCCTAGGTCAGCTTTTGTGGAAGCTGTCACTATTCCAGAAACATTACACTCTTCTGAGCTCTTCGTGGCAAGCTAATTATCCCAGTTAGCACCTGCATTGCATTTTAGGAAAAATTTGACACCTTTCCAATTCTATGACGTTTTACAATGGTTCTGTGAAGTAGGCACAACTGAGTATCACAGAAACGGTGCAAAACTGGGAGCTCTCCTCTCCTCTCCTCTCGGACCAGCACAGATATGCCACCAGAACTTAATGGTTCATTTTAGGCCACTTCCTCTCTGCCTGCAGCACATTAAGTTCTATCCAATGATAGAAGGGCAGAGTTTCTGCAAGTGTAGCATTTGATCTGGTCAACCAAACCAGACCTAATTCTTCCCCAGAGGTCAATATCATCAATGCTCCACACTACCACACACCAGAAGTTGCAAACTTGCATTTTTGTCTTTAACATTCAGAATGTCTTTAAAACTTTTTGAAAATTTTAACGCCAGTTTTTAAAAGTCAAATTGCACATCAAAGTTCAGATTTCTAGCTTTTCCCTTTTTAAAAATTTTTATTGGAATATAGTTGATTTACAGTGTTAAGTTTCAGTTGTGTCCAGCTTTTCTTGAAAAAATCAGATCTGACATCAGTCTTTGGAGATGAGCAGAGTCTTCTGACCAACACACTCTACCTCTGTCCCTACTCTGACCAGATCTTTTACGAAGGTCCCATCACAGTTCCAGAATATGAGTTTGTATACCTACCCCCATTCCCACCAGGCCTCATGAATATGGAATTCCTCCCGTGTGACCCTTCCATATACATAGGGCTTATTCTGTTTGGATGCAACTTTGAGAATGTTTTGGAGATCTTTGTGTAGATGAGAAAAAAAACGCCTTGGCCACTCCAGTCTACCCCTGGTGGGTCTTAATTATTTGCAGCTACTTCCCAAGGGTAAAGATAAAAAACTTGATCCCACCAGACTTCTGTTAGGCCACTCCTGTCTGTTGTCTCCTCTGTTCCTTCACTCTGGCCCTTTTTTCATTCATTTAAAATTCAGAACCTTTTTTAAAAATATATATATACTTAAGAAGGTGCCAAGACAATGGCCTCAAATCACTTTTAAAATTTTATTTGTTCATTCATTCATGTATTTGACGGGGCTAGGTCTTCACTATGCATGTGGGCGTTCTCTAGTTGCAGTGTGTGGGCACTGCAGGGGCTTCTCTTGTTGCAGAGCATGGACTCTAGAGCTTGGGCTCAGTAGTAGTGGCCCACAGGCTTCATTACTCCAAAGCATGTGGGATCTTCCTGGACCAGAGATAGAACCCGTGTCCCCTGCACTGGCAGGTGGATTAACCACTGGACCACCAGGGAAGTCCTCAAATCATTTTTGTAATGAGATGGAGAATTTTAAAAATGTCTTACTGGAATCCCACTTCCAGTATATATCCAAAAGAACTAAAAGGAAGATCTCAAAGAGATATATATACACCCATGCTCATAGCAGCATTACTTACAATAGCTAAGAGATGGAAGCACCCAAGTATCCACTGATGGATGAATGGATAAATAAAATGTGCTCCATACAACATAATATTGTTTGGCCTCAAGGGAGGAAATTGTTGAACCTCGAAGAAATATGCTAAGTGAGATGAGCCAATCACAAAGAGACATACACTGTGTGCCTCCCTTACAGAAGGTATCTAGAATGCTCAAATTCATAGAGACACAAAGTAGAATGGTGGTTGCCAGGGGCAGGGATGGGTGAGGGGAAAGTAGAGAGTTGTTCAGTGGATATAGAGTTTCAAATTTGCAAGATGAGTAAGTTCTAGAGAGCCATAACCCACAACCATGTGACTATATTTAACACTACTGAACTATACACTTAAAAATGGTTGATGGTAAATCTTTTAAACCATGTTTTTTGTAAATGTTTTTTAAATGCATCATTAGAGATCTGAGTTCTGCTAGGGGTTCCAACACTGACTTCTGTGAACTTCGGGAAGGCACTCTCTGGAACTCAGGTCCTCTTCCAAAAAATGAGGAGGGAGAAGAGAGGATAATAAAAACACCAGCCTCAGTGTGGGGCAGACAGACGCGACAGCGCAGGGTGAACAACTGAATGCTCTGCAAATAGTAGATGTCCGCGTCAACTCAAACCGCGGTGACTTAATCGTAGGTTTTTTAAAAAAAACCCAAGGTCTGTATTAAGTGCCAGAACCTTACAGAGGAAAGAACAACAGCCTGCCCTCAAACTACTCACAGTCTAATGGAAACAATTAGAACAGAACTAGGAAACAATTTACCAAGTGTCACAGGTCAGTCTAACATATAACAGATTCAAATATACACAACTTAATTCCCTATTAATGGGATGAAGGCTGGACATACACAATGACTGGTTGTTTGGGTAAATCAACAGTCTCAAATTAGAGCACAAGTTTAAATCTAGATAATCTTTTCCAGGTGTTTAGTGTAAAAAGGAAAAAAAAAAATGTGTGTGCATGTATACTTTCGACCATAGACTTTTGCTTAGATGCATTTTAACTGATATTTTAATTCTTTAATTAGTTTATTAATGTACTGATTTATTAACTGCATTTAATCAACTTGATTCCCATTTAAACAAAAGAAGCCCCAGACAGCTGGAACAAAGAGCACTCCTGCTGGCTGGACCACAGTCTACAAGGAAGAAAGCCTGAAGTGTGCGGGTTGATGGAGACCAGCCTCCATACTCTGTTGACACAATTATGTCTCCATAAATATTATCCACAGCCAAGCCAGTCTATTGTGATTAAGCTTTGGTTTTCAGTTCTTAAAAATATTTTTTTCCTGGAGTTATTAATTTAGAAAAAAAATTAGGGGGTGCACACTTAGATTTCCAGGTCCCTATAATGAAATTTTCCTACCATCAAAAGTGTAGATATTTCCTATGTTAATTTCGTCTGATTTCTTGGAGACATCCCTTCTGGGGCCTTCTGTCCTCCTGCCCCAGTGCTGACTGATTACTCTGGAAGGCCTGCAGCCAGGTTATGTCACCCTGGGATTTCCTTTCATCATTATCATGAGAATTCTCTTCACTTCTCACCTCTGTTGAATATCCTGTTTCCAGGATCACATGTCTTCTTGTTTCTTGATTTATTGTCTCATTTTGGCGTACT
The DNA here is from genome assembly GCF_014754425.2 of Oryx dammah. Taxonomy (NCBI): domain Eukaryota; kingdom Metazoa; phylum Chordata; class Mammalia; order Artiodactyla; family Bovidae; genus Oryx; species Oryx dammah. The sequence continues at coordinate 23,532,011 of NW_024070192.1, forward strand.
ACATCCTCCAGTCATTTCCTGAGAAGGGGTACATAGGTAGGAAGTAAAATTTTTTAAGATTTCACACATCTAAAAATATGCTTACATTACTGAATTAACAATTTGACTAATTCATAAAGTTATAGGTCATAAATAATTTGAAAGCATTCCTCTGCTGTCCTCCCGAATGCCTGACGGGAAGCATGGTACCATTCCGACAACTGTTCCTTTGAATGTTAATTGCTTTTTCCCTCAGAAGGTTTTAGTAACCTTTCTCTACTTACTCAACAAGCTGAAATATCTGATTTCTTTTCCATCCACTGTTGACATCACTTTGCTCACAAAGGTCCATATAGTCAAAGCTATGATTTTTCCAGTAGTAATGTACAGATGTGAGAGCTGGACAATAAAAAAGGCTGAGTGCCAAAGAACTGATGCCTTTGAACTGTGGTGCTGGAGAAGACTCTTGAGAGTCCTTTGGACTGCAAGGAGATCAAACCAGTCAATCATAAAGGAAATCAACCCTGAATATTCACTGGAAGGATTGATGCTAAACCTGAAGCTCCAATGCTTTGGCTACCTGATACAAAGAGCCGACTCACTGGAAAAGACTCTGGAGCTGGGAAAGACTGAGGGCAGGAGAAGAAGGGGGCAACAGAGGATGAGATGGTTGGATGGCATCACTGGCTCAATGGACTTGAGTTTGAGCAAACTCGGAGACGGTGATGGACAAGGAAGCCTGGCAGGGTGCAGTCCATGGGATCACAAAGAGTCGGACATGGCTGAATGACTGAACTGACCGATGTTGGGCACTCAGTGGGCTTCTCATTCTGGAGATATAGTTCGTTCAGTCCTGATTTGACTTTTTTAAGTTTTCCTTTTTCAGCTGTGTCAGGCCTTAGTTGTGGCGCACAGGCTCCAGGAAACATGGGCTCTGTAGCTGCAGCACTCAGGGTTAGTTGCCCATGGCATGTGGAATCTTTGTTCCCCGAGCAGGGATGGAACCCATGCCCTCTGTATTGGAAGGTGGATTCTTAACCACTGGACTCTTAGGAAAGTCCCCTGATTTGATTTCTTGGATTATCCCTTTGATGATTGCTTTCCCTCCAGTTTTCACACTTTTCACATCTGCTCTATTTCTCTGTAACTCCTAAGATGAATGTTAACCCTTCTGGGCTATTTCCAGTTTTAAAAAATCTTTTCATGCCCATTTTCCAGCTTTTTTTTTTTTTTTCCTTTGGCCACACTATGCAGCTTGTAGGATCTTAGTTCCCCAACAAAATCAAACTCGGGCCTTTGGCAGTGAAAGTGAAGTGTGCTAACTACTGGACTGCCAGGGAATTCCCCAGCTTTTTTGTCTTTATTTAATATAAGGATAAGTCCTTTACAATACTGTGTTTCTGCCATACATCAACATGAATCAGCCACAGGTATCTGTATGTCCCTTCCCTCTTGAACTTCTCTCCCACCCCATTCCACTCCTCTAGGTTGTCACAGAGCGCTGGTTTGAGCTCTGAGTTACACAGCCAATGCCCACTAGCTATCTACTTTACATATCACAATGCATATGTTCCCATGCTACTCTCCCCATCGTCCCACGCTCTTCTTCCCCACCATGTCTACAGCTCTGTTCTGTCTCCACTGCTGCCCTGCAAAAAGGTTTACCAGTACTGTCTTTCTAGATTCCATATAGAATATGTTAATATATTTTTCTCTAACTTATTGCATTTTGTATAATAGGCTCTAAGTTTGTCCACTTCATGAGAACCAACTCAAATGCATTCCTTTTTTAGCTAAATAATATTTCCTTGTGTATATGTACCACAACTTCTTTATCCATTCATCTGTCAAAGGACATCTAGATTGCTTTTATGTCTTCAGTTCAGTTTAGTCGCTCAGTCATACATGGAACAACAGACTGGTTCCAAATTGGGAAAGAAGTGCGTCAAGGCTGTATATTGTCACCCTGCTCATTTAACTTATTTCATGTCCTAGATATTGTAAATAGTACTGCAATGAACACCAGGTACATATGTCTTTTTCACTTGTGGTTTCCTCAGGGTATATGCCCAGTAGAGGGATTGCTGGATCATATACTTTTACTGCCAGGTTTTTTTTTTACAGCATCTCCATACTAGTCTCTGTGAAAGTGAAATCACTCACTCATATCCCACTCTTTGCAACCCCATGGACTGTAGCCTACCAGTCCCCTCAGTCTATAGAATTCTCCAGGCAAGAATACTGGAGTGGGTTGCCATTTCCTTCTCCAGGGGATCTTCCTGACCCAGGGATTGAACCCAGGTCTCCCGCATTGCAGGCAGATGCTTTGCCATCTGAATTTGTCTGTATAAATTTGCATTCCCACCAACAGTGCAAGAGGTTCCCTTTTTTCCACAGTCTCCAGCATTTATTGTTTATAGACTTCTTTTTTGGTTGTCAAATAATCCTTTTTCTTTTTCCTTTGCCGTTCTTAACTACCTGAGCACCCCACCGCACCACTGTTGATGTCATCTATGATGTCATGAGGTGGCGGCCAGCAACACTGCAGCCCATAGACTGGGAAGTCCCCAGGATATCTTTAATGGTTCCAGAAAGTTCTCTAGCTAGAGACTGATAACGCATATATGCTGGGCAATGTTGATGATATCATCAAAAGTGGTTTCCACTGTGCTTAATTTTTTCTGCTTCTTTCTGTCTCTTGGTGGTTCCCTGAGGGCTTTGATGATCAGGGCAGAAACAAAAGGCACTGCCTCAGTCTGGGGCTGTCTGAATCATCAGTTTCACTGTAATCCTCAGACCCTTCCAATCACCAGTTGCCTTGGTGATGTCATCACCGACCTTTTTTGGAGACAGGCCCAGGGGACCCATCTTGGGGGCCAGGGCAGAGGTGGCACCGACTTCCCCACCAGTGCACCTCAGGTATACAGCTTTGGTCTCGTTAGGGTAGAACTTAAATAGCATCGTGGAGGCGGCTGGTGTCAGATGAACCTGGATTCGGGAGGACCAAAGAAAGTTGCACCTTTGCCTCCTCTGAGCCGAAAGGTATTGTTTGTAGGTTTTTTGATCATGGCCATTATCACCAATGTGACATGATGCCTAATTATAGTTTTGACTTGCATTTCTCTAATAATGATGTTGAGCATCTTTTCATGTGTTTATTAGCCATCTTATGTCTTCTTTGGAGAAATGTCTGTTTAGGTCTTCTATCCACTTTTTGACTGGGTTGTTTTTCTGGTATTGAGTTCCATGACCTGCTTATATATTCTGGAGATTAATCCCTTGTCAGTTGTTTCACCCAGCTTTTCTTTTTTTTTTTAAAGGATATTTTCTCAATTTTATCTTCTAACCCTTTGTGGGTTTGGGGTTTTTTTTTTAGTATTTATTTATTGGCCCCATGTTTTAGTTGCAGCAGGTGGGATCTTAACTATTGTGCGTGGGATCTAGTTCCCTGACTAAAGTTGAACCTGGGCCCCCTACACTGGGAGCACAGAGTCTTAGCCACTGAACCAGCATCAAAGTCCTGTAACTCCTTGACTGCAGTTATTGGTTATCACATTTTAAAGATGTTTTATTCCCTAATTTTTTTATATCCATGTTTTTATTTCATGGATGTAACATCATCTTCATATCTGAGAACATTTATCATCTTTTAAGTTATATTTTCTTTTGTTCTAGTCTGTGCTGTTTCTATATTCTCCAAGTTCCTTTGTTCTTATTTGTTTGGTCTTTGTCTTTCATGTTAGAGACTTTCTTCAACTATCTGGTGATCCTTGACATCCATTCACATTTCCAACTGAGGCACTAAAACTTTCTGGACACTCTGTAAACAGAGAGTGAGACGGGGCTTCTCAGTTGCTGGACCTTACTGCAGTGAGCTGACTTTCACTTTGGACTCTCAGCTCTTAAGAGTGGTTGAACGGTGGTTCCCCAAAAGACATATCCACATCCTAATCCCCATCATCTGTGAATGTGACTTCATTTGGAAAATAGAGTCTTTGCAATTAAGGATTTTAAGATAAGACCACCTTGGATACTCTGAGTGGGCCCTAAACCCAATAACAAGTGTCTATAGGAGACACCCAGAAGAGAGACACAGAGAGGAGAAAGTTATGTGAAGATGGAGGCAGACTGGAGTGCTGCTACCTTCCAAGGAATGCCTGGAACCACCAGAATCTAAGAGGCACAGAAAGAAACGCTCCCTAGAGCCTCGGGAGGGAACATGGCCCTGGCATGTTTTCAGACTTGATGGATTTTGGACTTCTGACTTCCAGAACTGAGAAAGAATAAATTTCTTTGGTTTTAAGCTACCAAGATTTTGTTATAGCACCCTCAGGAGACTAAAGCACAAGTTGGAATCAAGATTTCTGGGAGAAAATTATCAATAACCTCAGATATGCAGATGACACCAGCCTAAAGGCAGAAAGTGAAGAGGAATTAGAGAGCCTCCTAATGAAGGTGAAACAGGAGTGAAAAAGCTGGCTTAAAACTCAACATTCAAAAAACTAAGATCATGGCATCCAGTTCCATCACTTCACGGCAAATAGATGGGGAAACAATGGAAACAATGACAGACTTTATTTTCTTGGGTTCCAAAATCACTGTGGATGGTGACTGCAGTCATGAAATTAAGACACTTGCTCCTTGGAAGAAAAGCAATGACAAACCTAGACAGTGTATTAAAAAGGAGAGACATTACTCTGCCTACAAAGGCCGTATAGTCAGAGCTATGATTTTTCCTGTAGTCATGTATGGATGTGAGAGCTAGAAGGTTGAGCACTGAACACTGAAGGCAGAAGGAGAAGGGACAACAGAGGATGAGATGGCTGGATGGCATCACCCACTCAATGGACATGAGTTTGAGCAAACTCCAGGAGATGGTGGAGGACAGGGAAGCCTGGAGTGCTGCAGTCCATGGGACTACAGAGTCGGACGTGACTGAGTGACTGAACAACAGGAGACTAACACAATATCTGCAGGTGTTTCTTCATGAGATGATCAGTTTTCCCAAAGGATCCTCCAATATACTGACTGAAGAGTATTAATCTGCTTAGGACAATCTTAGGGCCAAGTGTGACAAAGGGGCCAGGTTTCGCTATATGCTATGTAGTTGTGTTTCAGCTATGCTTAGCATCCCTGAGTTCAGATAATATACCTTTCAAGAAGGTGTATTAATCATGGTTTTACATTTTTTCTGTATTTATTGATGCTTTGACATCTCAGGGCCTTTTCAGCCTAGGACAGACTGCCCCTCTGAATGCTAAAAAAAGTGAAAGTGAAAGTGAAGTCACTCAGTCATGTCCGACTCTTCGAGACCCCATGGACTATATCCTACCAGGCTCCTCTGTCCATGGAATTTTCCAGGCAAGAGTACTGGAGTGGGTTGCCATTTCCTTCTCCAGGGGATCTTCCCGACACAGGGACTGAACCCGGGTCTCCCGCACTGCAGGAAGACGCTTTACCCTCTGAGCCACCAGGGAAGCCACCAAAATAAACTCATTGTTGCTTCTGAAAGGCACCGCTGGGATTCGAACCCAGGATCTCCTGTTTACCAGACAGGCTCCAGTTTACTAGACAACTAAGCCACGGCGCCAAAGACTCTGAATGCTAACCAATTCTTAAAAGATTCTGCCAGTGCACCTTTTATAAAACCACCAACCAATCCAAAACCCTTACTCCAAACCACCTAATTTATCAAGCTCACAATTAAAGTCACTATTCCTTTGTCCTAGTCACCCCAGGGCCAGATACCAGACTACTAAAGACAGCTCCTATACAATGGAACACAATAGAAAGGAATGAACTGTTGCTATGTGCCACAATGCTGATGAATCCCCAAAATAAGAAAAAAGCTGAGCAAAAGAAGGTAGGCACAAGAGGACGAGCTGCATGATTTCATTTAAAGAAATCTATAAAAATGCAAAACAAAGATGCCAGAAAGCAGACTGTGGTTGAAGATGGGAGAGTTGACTGCACAGAGGCACAATTTAGAACCAGGTAACTAGTTTTCTTGCCTGGAGAATCCCAGGGACAGAGGAGCCTAGTGGGTTGCCGTCTATGGGGTCGCAGAGTCGGACACGACTGAAGCGACTTAGCAGCGGCAGCAGCAAACTGCTTCTAAAAAAGAAAATTTTAAACCCTAATTTGTGGCACTCTACCAATTTCTGTGGTGTAAGTATTCCCAGCATGGCCACTTTTGAGCTACTAATGTGATATCGCTAAATGTAGACCTGAGAAGAGATGTACATAAAATTGGTTCTCCTGAGCTGGTACTAGGGTAACTAGTCAGCTTCATTACACCACTACAGAGAGGAACAAAGGTGATGAAAACATGCTGTATCTTGTCCTGGTTGTAACATTTGTCAACTTTTCAAACCGTACCCTTAAAATGGATGCACTTTATTGCTTGCAAGTTATAGTTTAAAAATTGACTATAATGCTTCAAATGAAGTTATCAGCAAAGACCACAAGGCCCAAAAAGAAAGGACTGGTCATGTTATTGTCTATCTTCCTGACAGAATATGATGCAGCCATTCAAACAATTTATCAGATTTTAGCAACATGGCAAAATGCTTTGCTGTTTTGTGAAAAAGGCAAAATAGGAATTTTATTTTTAGCTTGTGTTCGCCTATGCACATTCTGCAGGCAGAATGCTTGGCTTTTTAAGTTAGTTTCTTTTGTATTTAAAAGCAGCAGATAGCAAAATGGTTTTAGTCCAGAATCTGCAGCTGCACTGCCTGGGTAGGCAAATCCCAGATGTTATTTTGCAGGTGGGTGACCTTGAGCAATTAACCAAACTACTTTTGAGTCTTGGTTTCTTGACTGTGAAAAGGGCATAATAGTTCCTACCTCACAGGGTTGTTCTGAAGATTAAATGAGTTAATATATGTAAAGATCTTAGAATACTACAAAGAGCAAGGCTTTATAAAGATTAGCCATTACTCTCATGAGGCAATGATACTGTTTGGACAATAAACTTACTATATGGAATACAGGCATTTATTAGATGTCAAGGAGCAATGGTTCACAACTGCAGGGGTAGGAGAGCAATTTTTGCTACCAGGGGACAGTTAGCAAGGTCTACAGACATTTCAAGTTTTTATTTATTTATGGTTGTGCGGAGTCTTCGTGGCTGCGTCTTCTCCAGTTGCAGCAAGTGGGGGCTACTCTCTGGTTGTGGTGCTTGGGCTTCTCATTATTGTGGTTTTCTCTTGTTGTGGAGCTTGGGTTCAGCAGTGGCTGCTCACGGGCTCTACAGTGCTGGCTCAGTAATTGCGGCTCACGCAGCCAGTTGTCCATCCCACAGCAGGTAGGATCCTCCAGGACCAGGATCAAACCCATGTCCCCTGCACTGACAGGTGGATTCTTTACCACTGAGTCACCAGGGAAGCCCTGGAGAGATATCTGATGGTCAGGGTTGGGGACGGGGGTGCAATACTGTAAGTCAGCTAAAAGATCCTCAGGGCACAAGACAGAACCCCCACAAGAAAGAATTATTTGGTCCAAAATATTAATGGTTCCAAGGCTGATAAACCTTCAGTTATGGTCTAATAGGGGACAAAGATATTATACTCCATCCTCGAAGCGGGGATCCTGAAAACCCTTGTAAATCTGAAGTGCTTACATTGGGAGCATTTTTTGTTCAGGATGGGCTCCTGGATGGCGACTGGTCACCAGAAAGACCAAAACATAATTAGAAGGTCGGAATTTTCAGCCCTGCCTCTTACCTTCAACCTCTCTAAATAGGGGAGAAGGGATGGAAATGGAATTAACACTTGATCACATCTACATGAAAGTTGCTCAGTCGTGTACGACTGTGCGATTCCAACTCTCCAGGCTAGAATACTGGAGTGGGTAGCCTATCCCTTCTCCAGCGGATCTTCCTGACCCAGGAATTTAATCAGGGTCTCCTGAATTGCAGGTGGATTCTTTACCAACTGAGCTATCAGGGAAGCGTGATCTACATGAGGAAGCCCCTATAAAAATCCTAATAGTAAGGGGTTTGGGAGCTTCCAGATGAGTGAATACACCCTAACAGTAGCTCCTGTGTTCAGACCCTCCCAGACCTCCCCCTATGTATGTATCTCTTAATCTGTATCCTTTAAAATTTTTATTTATTTCACTGCACTGGGTCTTGGTCGTGGCATGTACTACCTTTAGCTGCGGCATGTGGACCTAGCTCCCTGATGCAGGGTAGAACCAGGGCCCTGCACTGGAAGCATGGTGTCTTAGCCACTGGACCACCAGGGAAGTTCCTAAAAAAATACTTGTATTTCGTTTTGGCTGCGCTAGGTCTTCGTTGTTGCGTGGGCTTTTCTCTGGTTTGCAGAGAGTGGGGGCTACTCTGGGTGTTGTTGCCAGGGCTTCTCATTTCAGTGGCTTCTCTTGTTGCAGACCACAGGTTTGCAACAGAGTTGCGGTTCCCACACTCTAGATCACAGGCTCAACAGTTGTGGCGCAGGGCTTAGGTGGGATGTAGGTTGTAGGGTCTTCTGCGGCATGTGGGATCTTCCAGGATCAGGGATTGAACCTGTGAGCCCAGGGAAGCCCCATCTGTATCCTTTATCATATCCTTTAATGCACTGGTAAATTTAAGTGTTGCCCTGAGTTCTTTGAGTCACTCTAGCAAATTTAGAGATCCCAAGGAGGGGTCATGGAAGTCTCAGATTTCTAGCCAAGTCAGAAGTTGTGGGTAATCTGGGGGCCTACTACTTATGATCAACATTTGAAGTGGGAGGTGATCTCGTGAGTGGCTGTGCTGTGCTCAGTCGTGTCTGACTCTGTGACCCCATGGATGGTAGCCCGCCAGGCTCCTCTGTCCACGGAGTTTCCCACTCTGCCCGAGAATCCTGGCGTGGGTTGCCATTCCTACTCCAGGGGGTTCTCCTGACCAGGCGATTGAGCCCACGTCTCCTGTAGTGGCAGGTGGATTCTTCATCACTGGGCCACCTGGGAAGTACCGAACCCTTAGCCTGAGGAAGCTGACTCTATCTCCAGGTAGACAGCGTCAGAATTGAGTTGAATTGACCCTCACTGTCAGAGAATTGCTGGGGGTTGGGGGGGAGGTGGGGACGGGGAGACTCCCACACATCTGGTATCAGAAACCTGTAAGAATAAAGGAGACACACAAGACAGCTTGCCTTTTCTTAAAACAGCGAAGCATATAATCAAAACTGAGTATGTACTCAACTAAATAAAGAAAAAAAGAACAGAACATTAGAAGGGTGCTGCCCGGAACACAGGATTCCCTGTAACACCTGGCCAGGAGGAACAGCCTCAGTGAGCCTCAGGGTCTGTGATCCACTCGGCATACTCAGTGATTTTCAATTTTTACCTTATTTTATTGGTACATTTTTTAAAAGCTTAAGTCAACGTTAAAAGCCTTTACTTACCTCTCCATCTGCATTCCAAGCATGAAAACCCAACTGGAGTCAGTTCAAATATGTTTAGTACATATACTACTTTTTAACACAACCTGACAATGATATCAAGCAATTAAAAATTCTAAAAAGTACTTTTTTGGGGGGAGGAGCAGGGTTTACCAAAATGTTACATAGTAATACTTTGATTTTCATTTAAAATTAAACTATGTTGAGAAATATCAATAACCTCAGATATGCAGATGACACCACTCTTATGGCAGAAAGTGAAGAGGAACTAAAGAGCCTCTTGATGAAAGTGAAAGAGGGGAGTGAAAAAGTTGGCTTAAAGCTCAACATTCAGAAAATGAAGATCATGGCATCAGGTCCCATCACTTCATGGGAAATAGATGAGGAAACAGTGTCAGACTTTATTTGGGGGGGCTCCAAAATCACTGCAGATGGTGACTGCAGCCATGAAATTAAAAGACGCTTACTCCTTGGAAGAAAAGTTATGACCAACCTAGATAGCATATTCAAAAGCAGAGACATTACTTTGCTGACTAAGGTCCGTCTAGTCAAGGCTATGGTTTTTCCTGTGGTCATGTATGGATGTGAGAGTTGGACTGGGAAGAAAGCTGAGCGCCGCAGAATTGATGCTTTTGAACTGTGGTGTTGGAAAAGACTCTTGAGAGTCCCTTGGACTGCAAGGAGATCCAACCAGTCCGTTCTGAAGGAGATCAGCCCTGGGATTTCTTTGGAAGGAATGATGCTAAAGCTGGAACTCCAGTACTCTGGCCACCTCATGCGAAGAGCTGACTCATTGGAAAAGACTCTGATGCTGGGAGGGATTGGGGGCAGGAGGAAAAGGGGACGAAAGAGGATGAGATGGCTGGATGGCATCACCAACTCGATGGATGCGAGTTTGAGTGAACTCTGGGAGTTGGTGATGGACAGGGAGGCCTGGCATGCTGCGATTCATGGGGTCACAGAGTTGGATACAACTGAGCGACTAAACTGAACTGATGTTGAGAAATACACCAATATTTCACTGGTATTATAATTTGGGATTACAAGTGATTTCTGCTTAACTCTTCACGCCTTTTCAAATTTCTCCAGTGAGAAGCATGTATTATTTTGATAACTAGGAAAAGAACAAAGGAGCCTCCCCTAGTGGCTCAGCGGTAAAGAACTGCCTGCCAATGCAAGAGACCCCTGGCCTGGGAAGATCCCACAGGCTGCCGGGCAACTAAGCCTGTGCGCCACAACTATTGAGCCTGTGCTCTAGAGCCTGGGAACCGCAACTACTGAAACGCATCCACCCAGAGCCCATACTCTGCAACGAGAGAAGCTACCACAGTGAGAAGCCCATGCACTGCAATGAAGAGTAGCCTCTGCTCACTGCAACTAGAGAAAGTCCCAGCACAGCCATACAGAAATACAGCTATTAAAAAAGAGGAAGGAAATAATGGAGGACTGAAAATGAAAGGAGAAAGCAGCTGAGGGTGTCTGGTCTGTCTCCAGGCTCGCTCTCTGGTCAATACAGGAGAGGGCAGGGGCAAGGCTCTACTTCCCCCCCATCTCTCGGAGGCCCTAACTCAGGATCCAGGAAGCTTTTACCTCTATATTCTTGCCTTTGTTCTTCTTCCTTCTTCGTCCCCAGGATTGAATCCCTTTCTGTTGGGGGTGGAGGGGATACAATTTTTTAAAAAATCACCTATTTGCAGAAAATTGTTGATAGTGGGTTGGTTGTGCCAGGCGCTCCAGGGCCCTTGCCCTTGAGCATACAAAGCTTTCTTCAGACTTTCCCTCTACCCATTTTCCTTGATTTTTAAAAACTAATTTTTGATCACAAAAGTAATACCTGTTCACTGAAGAAAAACTGGAATTCACAGAAATAAAAAATGAATATAAAAATCATCTGTAATCTGCCACCCAAAGGTAGACATTATTAACATATGGTTTATACAGTCTCAGTCTTTTTCCTATTCGGATACACTGGTTTAATACAGGTTTAATACACTTCTCTTCTTGGAACAAAACAGGACATCTACATAATATCTGCAAAACTTTTTTATTGAGGTATACCATGCCTACGTTCAGTGCAAAAAATGTGTAACTCTTAAGTGTACCTCTTGATGACTTTTTCACATAAATACCTACAATATTTTTACTTGCTTTCTGTATTTAGCAATCTATTATGAACATTGCCCATATTATTAGATGATCTTTAATGGCATAATTTTTAATGGCTAACTATAGTAGTCCACCACAGTAATGTATTGTAACTTATTTAACCAATCTGTCACTGCTAGGAATTTAGGTTGTTTTCCGTTGTTAACCCCTGCATTAGTTTTCTATCACTGCTGTAACAAATTACAAACTCAGTGCCTTACAGCAACACAAATTTATTCTCTTCCAGTTCTGAAAGAAGGTTAAATGAGTCAGCAGATTTGTGTTCCTGGGGCTTTGCTGGTGCTCGAGTAATTAAAATTTCACCTGCCAGTGCAGGGGATGGGGAAGCTAAGATCCCACAACCCTAGCAGTCAAAAAGCCAAAAGGTAAAACAAAAGCAATACTGTAACACATTCAACAAAGACTTTTATAAAAAGAACTGTTTTCTTTTGGGAAGCTCTAGGGAGAATCTGTTCCTTGCCTCCTCCAGCTTTCAGAGGCTGCTGCCATTCCCTGGCTCGTGGCCCCGAATCACTCAGGCCTTTACCTCTGTCGTCATACCTCCTTTCCTGACACTCATCCTCCTGTCTCCTTCTTCTAAGGATTGGGATTACAGTGGGTCCACTGAGACAATCCAGTTCCCACCAGTCAACCACAGCTGCAAAGTACCTCCTATCAGGTAAACTAACATTTTCTTGGGCTCCAGGATTAGCATCTGGACATCCTTTAGAGAAGACATTCAGACCACCACAGCTATGGACACTCCCCTCCCCATTTCTTTTTCTACTTCTGTTCTCTTCTCCCTCTTACATTTACTGCCCACTAGTTTTTAACACCATTTCCAGTCCCCAAATCTCTTTATTGCTTTTGTTGCCTATGTCCTTCAAGACATAATTTATTCTTGGGAGCTCGATGATTGTTTCTGATCTATTGATTTCTAACTTATTTCCCAAGCTCCAGCCTTTCTCCCAGATCCCAATCAAGAATGTACAGCCTCTGGGAATTCCCTGGCAGCCCAGAGGTTAGGACTTTGCGCTTCCAATACGACAAGCCCAGGGGTGGGGGTGTGTGTTTGTGTGTGTGTGCCCAGGGGTGGGGGGGTGTGTGGGTGGGGGTGTGTGTGGGTGGGGGTGTGTGTAGGCGCCTGACAGAGAGAGAAAAAGAGAAAGAATGTAGTTTTCTTTGGCTGTCCCCTTATGACCTTAAAGACTAAATGTTTCTGAAACTGGATACATGACCCCTCCCCCATCCTCTATGCCACCTTCCTGCACCAACCTGGCTCCCATATAGGATCTTGTTAAAGTGACTACTCTCAAAAATACTTAAGGCTGAAGACTGAGGATTCACCTTGCATTCTCTCTTCTATTTAATCAGTCACTAAATCCCATCAATTATTTTGTGACTTAGCATTCCTCTAATATTCACCTAATATCTTGGTTATTGCTAAAGTGTGTAATTACACTTTCTCCTCATCAAAACCATACTGCTTTTATGGAGGTGGACTATCCTCTCCTCCAGAGGAAAAACCACATAATTAAATGTCCACTATGTGCTCAGATTTTTCAACCATTTTAAAATTTAATCTTTACTTCTTTAAAAATATTTATGTGGCTCCACTGGGCATGCAGGATCTTTAGTTTCCGCATGTGAACTTCTTAGTTGTGGCATGTGGAGTCTATTAATAGCTCCCTGCACTAGACTCTGAGCTCCCAGTGCTCAAAGTCTTAGCCACTGGACCACCAAGGAAGTCCCTAAAACTTCATCTTTAAAGTAATGTTTTTACTGTATACAAATGAGGAAACTGAGAAGCTAAGTAACTATGCAAAGTAACAAAACTAATAGATGGTAGAACGTGAACCCCAGCCTGACCAACTCCAATGCCAAGCTTTTTGCCTCTACTCCACCATCACCTCCTTGGCGTTAATGCCCATGGTTCAAAACTTGACCGTTCATTAAAAGCATCTGGGAAGGGTCTTCCCTAATGGTCCAATGGTTAAGAATCCACCTTCTAATGTAGGGAGGGGACACAGGTTTGATCTTGAGTGGGGAACCAAGGTCCACATGCTGCGGGTGATAAGCCTGCATGCCGTATCTGGAGAAAAGCCCCCAGATGCCACAATTACAGAAAAGCCTGCATGCCACAAGGGAGACCCCACACAGTTCCCCTCATGCTCCCCCCCAAAAAATATCACCTGGGAAACTGGTTCTTAAGTCTCATACCAGAGCTACTAATCAGGCTCTCTGAAGGTGGAACCTAAAAATCTATTTTTAAAAATTTCTATACTCATGACATATTACTTATTACTAACTAGGTATGCTTAACATACACGCCTTATTCCATCAACTAGTGGAGGAAATACTGTCCTATTCATCTCTGTGGCCCATCCAGCATCATTATAGAACAGGCACTGGAAAATATCTGTAAGTTGTTGGAGTCCCCTGGTGGTCCAGTAGTGAAGACTCCACAGTTCTGCTGCAGAGGGCACAGGTTTGATCCCAGATCAGGGAAGATTCCGCCCCCTCAGCACCCCCCCAAAAATCCCTGCTGATTATTTACTTTTAAAAATATTTATTTTTATTTATGGCTGTGCTAGGTCTTCATTGGCATGCACAGGCTTTTCTCAAGTTGTGGTGAGCAGGGGGCCACTCTCCAGTTGCAGTGTGCAAGTTTCTCAATGCGATGGCTTCTCTTGTTGTCTATTGAGAAACACGGGTTCTATGCACACGGGCTTAGCTGCCCCTCAGCATGTGGGATCCTCCTGAACCAGGGATCAAACCAGGGCCTCCTGCATTGCAAGGCAGATTCTTAGCCACTGGACCACCAGGGAAGCCCTCTGTTGGTTATTTACATGCTAAAAAATTATAAGGTACACTGTGAGCTATATTGTTACAAGAGTTCAGAGGATAATAGTAACAGTAATAGCTAGCGTTTACCGAAACCTCATCATATGCCAGGCCCTCACTGTTCTAAGAAATTCACAAGTATTAAACTTCTTAGGACTTTGCAATAATCCTATAAAGCAAGATCAGGACACAATCTGCAGGGTCCTTCGTTAAAAAATTATTAAGAATTTCAACACGGTGACAGCGGAGCATTAAACCACAGTGAGGGGCCAACATTTCTAGGCACACGTGTGGCTGTACAGGTTTCACACCCATAAGCCAACCCTGGCTAAAACTATTATCCCCATTTTACAGATGAGAAAACAGACACAGAGGCATCAAATGAGCATTTCCAAGATCACAGTTAACAAGTGAAGATATAAATGTGCACTATCTTGGAGAAGGCTTCATTGCAATCTATTTATGAAGTTCTCCAATCCTTCAAGGTTCAGCTCAAAGACCCTTTGTCTAAGTATTCTCATAAGCCAGAAAAAATTCTCCTCCTGATATTTTAGCTCCACGATCACATCTGGTTTGCACGTTTCTTATGGACTTCATCACATCCCCATGTTACACCTGAAATAACCTGGGAGGTGGGGGGTATATCTAATAAATTCATGTATTTGAATGAATGATCAAAGACACAAACTTGTGCATGACTTGAGGACTGGGAGAGACGAGGAGGTAACTCCAAGCAGGCACAGGCCTAGGACAGAGAGCACTTCTGAAGGACGAAGAGATATGGCTGCCTCGATCGGCCCAATGGTACACATAGGTGCTAGTGTGAAGAACGCTGGAAAAGATGAAGTCTAAGATGTTATAAAGTGCCTTTAACAAAGCTAAACCACCACTTCTCAGGGGCCGAAAGGATATGATGCATGTGCCCCTCTAAGGTCAGCTAGCTTTGCTTAGGAGGAAAAGGCATCAGGTCACAGTCTGACGGCTTCTCCCCTTGCAGCCAGTCGCCTCACACATCAGCTCTATGGGTTAGTGGGGAGACTGAGCCTGGAGTGCCATCTGATCTCATCCATTCACCAATTCACTTAATACATGTTGGTGAACATATCCCAGAATGAGATACTTGCACCGAGCACTTCACAGCTCCCATTCATGCTCAGTCCACCCAGTGGTGTGCCAGAGTTTCCCATTTCACAGGCCTAAGGAATTAAGTAACTTGCTCAAGATCAGACAGCAGGAAGTAGAAGAGCAAGACTAAAATCCAGTTTCTCTCTTTAACTTCAGAATTTGTTTACTGGACATGAATATTCCTGATATTCAAAAAGTTATAGAGAACAGCCTATTAAAACCCATGTACTCCATTCAGAACTCAAGAGATACAACCTGAAGCGCCTGTGTACCTCTCCACATTCTACTAAACCACATTGCCGCCAATTCCTCCTACTTAATTAACACTGCATGTGGCATCACCACCCAGAAATCTTCCATCAGTTTCCAAGTTCAGTGCCATTTCTATTTCCACTATTACTTCTACCCTTCTCCATTTTACAAATAACATCTTGTATCAGGATTATTACAATGGCCTTCTAATTGGTTTCCTTGCATCTGCTCTTCTACATTACAATCACCAACCTTTTTAAAACCTTTGGAGTAGCTGCCTTTGGTCTTAGGATATAGACAAAAGCATCTGCATGGCATTCAAGGGTCTCAGACGGTCTTTCCCCTACTCTGCACAATAGCTTGTTCCCTGTTTGGGGCATACTGGCCTTCTTGCAGTTCCTTATAATCCCCAAGCTCCCTCCCCCTACATGGTCTTTGCACACAGTGTTCCTCCCTTCTTCATCTGAGTAACTCTCTTCCCTTTCTCACGTAAACTTTCTTTCCTTGAGCCTCTTGGCCGGGTCATTCTTTATATCTCTCACTTTTACAACTTTACATTTATTTGTGAGATTAACTGATTAAATTAATAGGCCTTTCCTAACAGGCTAAATAATAGCTAATGTATATATAACATATATAACATGCTGGCAGTGATCCTAGGACTTACCAACCCACTAAGACCTCCCAAAAGCTCTATGAAGCAGGTACAGTTATTAGCCCCATTTTACATATAAGCAAAGTAAATCACACACGCTAAAGAAGTGGCAGAGTTGGTTCATGAACTCAGGCAGTCAATGAGTGCTAAGTGCCTCAGTAAATCTGCTGAATGCATGATAGTGCTGAGTGCTTTTGACAGGGACTACATAGCGCCTATCTTAGTTCAACAAAAAAATCAGGTGGTTATGTTAAGGGTCTTATGTTTGACTGGAACTTTGCTACAAAACACTTATCTTCTTAGCATTTTATTCCAGCTACCTGAAAATCCATTTGCCCTCACTGGGAGTATCATGAATCATGACTGATGCTGAGCAGAGGGGAAAACCGGTAAAAGGCCAGGAAAAAGTTGGTGAACAGAACTGCAGATCATTTGTAATATGGGTAATCCTCATAAAGACAATTCAAAGGTTTTCATAGATGTCATCTCACTTAACCTTCATTGATTCCTAATAAAGTTACACACACAGGGCAGTTCTGTATCAGCTAACAGATGAAGCAAAAGGCTGAGATGAGGATTCCAAAATCATCAGAAATTAACTAGTCACAGGATGAGTAAGGGAGGTGTTCCCATATTTCCAGTTTCAAAAGTGCGTTATTTCTGGCAGAGAAAGACCTCGTCTTCCTTCTTAAGGGTTAAAGGTAGCTAGCTAATTTTCCTGATTCTTTTTTGGCTGCCCTGCACCGCCTGTGGAGTGTCCAGTTCTCCCGACCAGGGATTGAACCCAGGCCGTGGCAGTGAAAGCACTTAATTCTAACCGCAAGGCTAGCAGGAAACGTCCTAACGCGTAGCTGGAACTTCTCAGCAAGGACGGTGGTGCTCTTAGGTTTTCCCAGTATGGCTACAGTAGGGGAAATTATCCCACGGGCTCAAGTTATATGGTAAAGAGCTCTATAAGCTAGCTACATCCACTTAACCCTAGGCCAATATGGTGCAAATGTAACAATTCAGGAAATTCTTCACCCAGAGCCTCAATACCAATGTAAAGGAAGTCAAGAAACTGTATGCACCTTTTCTTTATGTGCATTTTGCTAAGTTAAAGTTTTCATTAGTTTCTTTCAGAGCTGTAACTAAAAAAGTCTAAGAACTTTATGCCTGTACACACATTCTTTCTGGTTCACGGGACGAGAACTTTACAATAGGAGCACCTTCGCAGGATGAAACATTTCTATTCCTTCAAGTACCAGATAGCTATGGATGCAGATCTAGGAGGAATCCCAATATCCAACCCACGTTGTCTGACCTTGTAACAGCACAGGGCTCAAACTAGAAGCAGGTCTAAAGGGATTGCATTAGCATTCACCTCCTTGGAGTGGCCTGTAAGGATAAGGACAGTGAGGAATGCTAGAATCCAGTCCCAATCAGGCCACTCATCGGCTGAATAACCTTGGACAAGTTGCATACCCTCTCTGGGCTTCAGTTTCCACATCAGCAAATTGGAAGTTGAACCGCACGGTCTTCAAGGTCCTTTTTTCCAAAGAGAGCCTGGTACCAAGTAGGCCTAGCCATTAAAGCAGCTTCCTGTGGGCGCGGTGCAGGGCTTTAACGGTCCCCCCCTCCCCCGCTCGAGCCCGCGAAACCCTCAACACGCCCCTCCGAGTGACGCCGCTTTCTCAACCGCAGCCTGGACACAGCTCCGCCTCTTCCCGGGGGCGTCCCGTCGTGCCCCGCGCCAGGATTCTAAAGCAGTGGGTCGACTCCCGCCTTTCCGCGGCCCCGACCCCGAACTCCTCTCCCCAGTTTTGTCGGGTGCCCTATCCTATCAACGTCTAGTATCCCAGCCAATCACGCGGGTCCGGAGTCTTACCTTCGGTCCATCCTCCTCCCAGCGGCCAGCCGGCCCGAGCTCAAGGCCTTTAGCAGGCCAATCCAATCAGTGGACGGCTCTGGCCGGCCTCACCCCAATGTCCCTCCTCTCGGCCAATCCGCGCGCCCCATTCTGCTACCCGCCCAGCCAACCCCGGGCCTTGAAACCAGCGGGCAAATGGGCGCAAGGCGGCCCTTCAACGCTGACCGCCTGGCCAATTGGGGATTCCGCGTGGCCACGGCGGCAACCAATCGACATGGAGCGCGGTGCCGCTGCGGAGAGGTCCGGCCGAATATCCCTCCGCCTTCCTCCCTCCCTCTCTCTCCCTCCCTGCGAGCCGCCGTTCACTTACCGCCTCCCTTCCCTTCTTTCTCCCTCCGCCACCCGAGCACCAGCCGCGCTCTGAGCTGCCCCCGGGGTCCCTCCCCCGCCGTCAGAGGAGCAGCTGCCGCCGCCGCCAGCAGCAAATTAGAAAGAGGGAGGAAGGAAGGAAAGGAGGAAGGAAGGGGAGCTGGAGCGACTACCAAGAGGGAGCCGGTGAATGGGCTTGTGGTGACCCCCGCCCCCCACCCCACCCTCCCTTCCCACCCGACCCCCAACCCCCATCCCCAGTTAAGAGCCGCCGCCCGAGAGGCCGGGCCGTCGTCTTAGGAGGAGTCGCCGCCGCCACCACCTTCGCCATGGAACTGATCACCATCCTCGAGAAGACCGTGTCTCCTGGTAGGACGCGGGGGCCGGGGGTCGGGCTGAGGTGATTGGGTGGGGGGAGGGGAAACCCTGGCCCCTCTGACCCTGGCCCTTTTCCCACTTTCCTTCCCCCCAGATCGGCTGGAACTGGAAGCGGCGCAGAAGTTCCTGGAGCGTGCGGCCGTGGAGAACCTGGTGCGTGCCACCCCACCGTCCCCCATCGCGTCTCCCCATCCCCTGCGTGCGGGCCTTCCCGCCCTCCCGGAGGCCCAGGCCTCGGGAACCCACCCCGCCCCATCCCGTCCCCCTCCCCCTCCCCCGGTCCAACCTAACCCCGCCATCGGGAAGCCGGTGGGTGTGTCCCGCCCTGGGCCCCGGCAGCTAGCCAATGGCGCGGCGCGCCGGGGTGACTGCCGCCCAATCGGCGCGCGGCCTGAGGGCGGCGGTGCAGCAGGAGGGAGAAAGAGGGAGGGAGGGGAAGTTAGGTTGCGCCGCGCTGCGTGTTCAGCAAGGGTGGGGGTGGGGGAGCCGGGCCTAGGGGCCATGTGGAAGCTCCGAGCCCCGCTGCCCGCCCTGTTCGAATCAGGACCGGCTTCTCCTTCTTGTCCTTTGGCCCCTATGATTTTCTGCGTACTTGCAGAGCTCTGCCTTTTCCAGTCTCCCTTGATCGGTGTTCATGGCCAGGCCTGCACCTGAATGCCTCTTAACCCATTCCGGCAATGTTTCTCCCTTTCTTGACTGTTATTCCTCTCCCAGGTCCCCCCTCCCCCTCAATCAGTAAAGACTAAATCTGCACCCAGATAACAGGCCGAGGCTCATCCTTGAGATCGGGCCTGTTTGCAGAGGAATCACAGAGCAAAGTTCCTCGTTTATCATATTTTCGAATTTAAGGGGTATAGGGAAAAATGAATGTTAAACCCACTGGAGACTGGACCTCTCTATAATTGTTAGATGGATTGGTTGAAACAGCCTGTGTGCCAGTGATGTTTCTCTGTATTCCCTCCTGCTGGGGGGATGGGGAGCAGAGAGAAGGCTCAATGGTACTAGACATGGTTTAAGGTAAATAACACTGTAACCAGATGTCTTCTTTTGTGTTATCTATGCAAAATAACGCAAGCAAAAACAGTGACAAGGAGTATTTTTATTTTATACAAGCTAGGTTTTTTGGTGTTTTGTGGGTTCCCCCCCTTACATGTGCTAGTTTTTGTTGCTCATCTTTTTATCCTTAACTTTCCATAGAAAAGATTTTTAACCACTAGTATGAAACTTTTGGTATATATATATTTCTGTTTTCTGGTTTTGCTAAATTTGCAAGAAGCCTTTTCTTATTTCTAACATTTATTTTGTCTTGTTCCCAACGTTCCTAACATTCTTCAGTGGTACATAATAAAAATTTTAAGAATTATCTTCCACTGTAATTAAGGAACTTGTTAGTGGTAACAAAGCACTTGTTAGTGCTTTGGGGTTTTCCTGTTAACTTTTCCACTGGAGAGAGCTTTTTGTGGGGAAGAGTAATGTATGTTAAGATACTTAAACCTAAGGAATAGTTTGAGGGAACCTGTGCAGTACAAAAGGTTGAGTGGATTAAAAAATCCATTGTGTTTAAACAACTCAAGACCAAAATGAATAGGAACCTTTAGTGTGGTAACCATAAAGTCATTTTCCTTGACATTTTAATCCTTTCAGTTGCCCCCTATTTTTAAATATTTGTTATTGCTTTTTCCTTACATATATGTTTTACATTGTTACCCTCTTGCTGAAGCACTTAAAACTAAAGATTAGCCTCCTAAGTCTGTTGTAGATTTAGAAGTACTTCCCTCTCTTACGCATGCTTTCATGGGATCAATAACTACCCTTGAATATCATTCTTTTTGGACTAACTTTTTTTTTTTAACCTAAAACAATTTTACTTTCTACCCTATCATAACATATTCACTTAATAAGTATAATTTACTGAGGTACCAGATACTATTCTAGGCATGTAGAAGAATCCTCTGACTACCAGTTTGTCAAACTTGCTTTAATTCTGGGGGATCTAATGTGAAGATTTGGGCACTAAGCTGTAACTCCTTGCTAAATGCTGAGTCTGTGTGAGAAGATGGATGACTTCCTTATGAACCAAGTAACGTTTTTATAGGAATCTTGAAATAAATATTATGGCATTTTATGAGACATTATGTTATGTCCTAAAATCTTTAGGTTTTCCCCAGTTTTTTTGGTGCTTTTCTCAATTGGTGAAATTCCTAAGAAGTATTTTATTCACATCTTTTAACAGCCCACTTTCCTTGTGGAACTGTCCAGAGTGCTGGCAAATCCAGGAAACAGTCAAGTTGCCAGAGTTGCAGCTGGTCTACAAATCAAGAACTCTTTGACATCTAAAGATCCAGATATCAAGGCACAATATCAGCAGAGGTGGCTAGCTATTGATGCTAATGCTCGACGGGAAGTCAAGAATTATGTAAGTAACTTTCATCTCCCTTTGGTCATACTAGCCTAGGGAATGTGGGTTCTTTTGTCATCTACTTGGGATAGGGCTGACAGTGTAATGATTGGGGGACTTAAATTTGAAGATGAAAGTTGTATTTAAGGCTTTCTCATACAGTCTAAGTGATTCTTCCTTAGTTAACTAGCATGGAGCTTTTCTTGAACATCTTCTGTAGATCATTCTCAATGTTTGGTGGGTTAGGCATGGCGCTGTGTGGTCAGGAAGGGAAATAAATGATCTCTTGGGCCTTTCAAGCCCAAAGAGTTTATGAAATAAGATTATGACTTTAATCTTGTTTTTATCTATTTAGCAAATTATGAGAAACTTTTAGAAATATCTGGCTTTTTGTCAGTGTTTAAAAGAGTTAGCAGATGGTTTTTTTTTTTTTTTTTAAGAAAAATTGAATGTCCTTTGTTGCTGTGCATTATGGGATTCTTGTGAGTTTCTTGTTGAATTAGAAATCTGTAATTCTTGACACAGCAGAGTATCAATATATGTATATATATATGCTTTTTAAAAATTAGATCTTTAGTGGCCTGTCTTACATGAAAAAGGTGCAAAGAGTAATAAGTCAAGAATCTGTGCAGTCAGATGGGCCCTGCTATTTGATGGGAAGCCATTGGGAGGATTCCTGCTTCTGTACTTGTGCTGGTCAAGGTTCTGCATATCATATTTTCTGTTCCCTGGTTCTTGGTGTCAGCATTAGGTAAATTAGTGCCCTTTGCAGCAGTAACTTGTTTCTAATTATGTACCTCTTTCTCCAGTCTTGCATGGAGGAACTGATGACAGAAAACTGGGTTACAAAAGCCAACTTATTTTGAATCTTCTTTGGAATATGTAGAGCTATTTCTATCCACTTGAGTTTGCTTATATAACAACATTTTAATCTTCTTCTCAGTAATTTGATATCAATGAAGTTTATCCCATTAATGACTGGAAATCTTGATATTTACTATTCAATTTCTCATTTTCCTCAAATTACACAGTAGTAAATGGGAGAAGACATGATCAGAACTGTAATTGGGGGTGGGGCACATCAATCTTAACCCCAGAATTTTTTGAAATTTTGAATAAGAATTTCTGTCAGCATTATTGAAAGGTAATAGCAGTTATTTAGGGCTTTTTTCCTTTTCATAGCACATCTGGTAATACTCTCAGTGCTGATTTCTTTTTTTTCAAATCTGGGTGTTGGACAGAGTTGAGAGCTAATTTCTTACTCCTCTCATTTCTGATAATTGAGTATTACCATTAGGGTCACCCTTGGTTAAATAACTTGTAGTACTCAAGAGTTAGACATTTAGTTTTTAAATCACCTGAGGTAATATTAATTAATGGTCTTCTGGAAGCAACTTAAAGGAGAAGAGATAAACATAGAGACTGGGATTCAGTATGCGTTCCATACGTACTACAGATGGTGCAATACAGTGTGAAGGCACCTTACAATTTCTTGGATTAATCCAAGTCTAACTTGGATTAATACCTGTTCACCCCCTGCCCTTTTGGACAGTTCATCTCATCCCTGCTCCCTGCCCATGTCTTTTGACACATAGATTTTTTTAAAGTCCAGTCTAGCTCTGGTAGGCCTAGAGAGCAAAACTTTCATTTAGAATCAGTCAGACTGTTACTGAGCTGATGATATACCATATAAGGGGGAAAGATAGGAGGGAGTTCATTATTATTAGCTACAAAGCAGGATACTAAGTGACCTGACCCAGTCAGCAGAGCTGGCCTGAATGTCTGGCAGCTACTCTTTGTCCTGTGTTCATGCCAGGAACAGTTAACTGTTTGCCTTTTTGAGTGGACTGGTGAGTCTTAGTGAGTTCATTGACTGAATTAGCTGATCATGGTAATGATTAACTCTGGGTCATTGTGGCTTCATTCTTTGTCTATACTTGTGCCTTTGCTACTTTCCTTACCTTGTGTTGAAAATTGAGGTGAGGTCTCTGGCTTTGGAGATTCTATTTGGAAATAGGGGATGATTGGTTTCATTTCTAGGCTCTGGGGCAATGCTGATTATGCTGCTCTTGGTATTGAGGCCAGCTGTATTCCCAACCGTTAGCCTATGCTGTGTATGCCTTTTCCTACTTTGCTATATTAAAGATGATTCAGAGGCTGATGTAAGGCTGGTAGGCACAATGTGTTCAAATAGTATTAGAAATTGATATCTTCTGTCTTTGTGTGTGCCCTGCACAGGTTTTGCAGACTTTGGGCACAGAAACATACCGGCCTAGTTCTGCCTCACAGTGTGTGGCTGGTATTGCTTGTGCAGAGATCCCAGTGAACCAGTGGCCAGAACTCATTCCTCAGCTGGTGGCCAATGTCACAAACCCCAACAGCACAGAGCACATGAAAGAGTCAACATTGGAAGCTATTGGTTACATTTGCCAAGATATAGTAAGTACTGTATCTAATTTAAATATTGCTGATTCCCTCTAGTTGTAACATGCATGGTATTGGAATTATTCTTTATCATCATGGGAAAAAAAAAAAACAAAAAGCAAGCTATTGCAATGTGTTTTGAAAGTAGGGCTGCTTTGTTTGTTAGACTTCTATATTTGGATAGTTAATTTATCCTCATATTGCTAATCATGCCCTAAAGGAAAGAGACTTTTTTTTTTTTTTTTTGGAAAGAGACTTTTAAGGGTCACAAACTCAAGATGAAAATCCCTGTTTGGAGAGGCATAGATTCTGCTTCCTCTCCTCGACCTAATCCATTTCTGAAGATCCTCAATGTAACAGGGATGCTGTGTTACTTTTTCGATGACTGTTTTCAGAAACAGTTTGCCAACTTCTTCTGTGGTTGGTTTAACCACTGGAGCCACGACACAGTATGTTAAATGCGGCAGTTCCTAGGACTCTTGCTGCTGAGGTTACCACTCTTGGTAATCAGTTTTTTTTTTTTTTTTTTTCCCCTATTTCTTCAGATTTTATTTGGTTTAGATGCTAAGTCATGTCCGACTCCTGCGACCCCATGAGCTGTAGCCTGCCAGGCTCTTCTGTCCATGGGATTCTCCAGGCAGAAATACTGGAGTGGGTTGCCATTTCCTTCTCCATTGGTATCAGTTTTGATATAGATGTGCCCAGTTGTTGATCCTTGGTCCTCAAATGTTCTGAAGCTTTACTTCAGTTGGTACAGATGGCCTGGAAGAAACACCACACTGCCATCTCCCTGTGCACATAACGGTGGGGGGGCAAAGCCAGCATTGCCTCATGCCCAGAGTCATTATGCTAAGAAGTCAGGAGATAAAGTTGATGAGTTTACAAAAAAAAAAAAAAAAAAAGTTGATGAGTTTAACTTGTTCCAGTTCAAGTGTGGACTATCAGACCCTGGGGTATTTTGCAGGTAGTTTGTCCTTAAATGGAAATGTTTGGGGAAGGATCAGAGAAAGTCCCATGATAATCTCTTGAATAGAAGGACTGCTGATTAGTCATGAGCTCAATTCTTATATTCACTGCACTTCTGCTTGTTTCAGGACCCAGAGCAGCTACAGGATAAATCCAATGAGATTCTGACTGCCATAATCCAGGGGATGAGGAAAGAAGAGCCTAGTAATAATGTGAAGCTAGCGGCTACTAATGCACTCCTGAACTCACTGGAGTTCACCAAAGCAAACTTTGACAAAGAGGCAAGTGTCTTTGGATTAAAAAGTACAGGTTCAGAGGATGAGGCAGGGGAATTAAACGAAAGTTTTGTATTGTTTTAAGGTTATGATTCAGAAAGTACTATCTTGTTTAGAAGTATTTATTTCCAGTCAAGATTTGTGTTTTGTGAAACATGGCCATGGAGTAGGTGTTTGCCATTTCTCATTTGGCTTTTGGGAATGATGTGATCTAAAACGTTTCTAGGCTTAGGTTTTCCCTTTTGCAGTCCAAAGTGTGAGTGTGCTTGGGGGATTTCTTTTTTTTAATTATGGAAATTAGGCTGTTTCGTACTTCCATAGGAAGGTGCTTTTGGAAATTTATATGTAAATTCTATTTTGACTGACAGTATTTCCTTCTATTATTTATTTTTAGTTGTGTTAAAATGTACAGTAAAATAAAGTTTACCATCTTAACCGTTTTTAAATGTACAACTCAGTAGTGTTAAGTGTGTGCACGTTGTTTTGCAGCCAATCTCCAGAACTTTTTTCACCTTGCAAAACTGAAACAATTGTTAATTCCCTGTTTTCCCCTTCCCAGTCACAGGCAACCAACTTTTCTACTTTCTGTTCCTATGAGTCTGTTTACTGTAGATAATTTATATTAGCAGAGTCATACAGGATTTGATTTGTCTTTGTGACTGGCTCATTTCATTTAGCATTATGTCTTGGGTTCATTCCTGTTACAGCATGTGTCAGAATATCCTTTTTAAAACTGAATAATATTCCATTGTATTTGTTTGTTGGTGGGCATTTGGTTTGCTTCCTTCTGCCTTCTGGCTATTGTGAATAGTGCTGCTGTGTATATGGATATACAAATATGTCTTTGAGAAGTTGTTTTCTGTTCTTTTGGATATATTATCCAGAAGTGGAATTGCTGGATGATATGGTCTGAAAGCATTGTGTATATTTGTTGACCCTTTAGTTGGGCTTTCTGGTTTTGGGGCGGCCTTAGATTGGACAAAGTTGGGATGTCTAAGAAACCAAAGCAAACTGCTGTTCTAATTGCTTGGGAAACTGGGTTTTTCCTTGTAGATATCAAAAGAGGATGGTAGCAAACAAAATTCATTAGTCTTCTATATTTTACCACATTTGATCTGGGTTTGTTTGAATTAAGAATTCTTTTAAATTTTAAATGCAAGGAAAGGAGTTTTCCTGATGTATGATTTTTTTGTTTTAACCATCTTTATTTAAATCCTGTGACCTACATTTTCTTATCTGCTTCCTTCTTCAAGTCTTGTTTTAGTGAAGATCATTTGAGAGATTAAACGATTAGGGACCTCCTTAGAGGGCAGGTCAGATAGTAGACACCAGGACAAACACTAGAGTCCTCATAGTCCCATTGCTGTGTCCAGGAAAACTGCAAACGCTCCAGAGTTCTGTGGGTCCCTGAGGGAAAGAGAGGTTTTCCTTGAAGGGATAGTCTAGTAATTTTCGTATATATATGCTTCTTCTAATTCTCTTTATTTTTGTTCTTCTGCAGTCCGAAAGGCACTTTATTATGCAGGTAGTCTGTGAAGCCACACAGTGTCCAGATACGAGGGTAAGTGTGAGGTCATGTCTTCTATCTTTCCTAGGAAATGCTCACTCTAGCATAGTAGTTTGAAATGTTGGAATCTGGTGACTTCAGAAATAATGTTTGACTAATACTTTTATTAATAAAAGAATTTTTCTTCAATACGTTGGAGAAGAGGGAAGAATAGTCCTTGGAAGCTAACATGATGGAAGTTGCCACCCTCTTAAAAAAGATTTAAGGGAGAAATGGTTTGTGATCAGCCTTGCTACTTAATTGCTATAGGTTGTTCAAGGGCCCATTTTCTGTTATAGCCTTTGAAACAGCTTTCCTACTTCAGGAACCTAAACCTTGACCCTTGAAGCAAGTGGAAGTAACATCCAGTCTGAGGGCAATAGTGAGTAGTCCTGCCAAGGGTTCCACAGACACCTTTAAAGTAAAAAAGAAGGAAAGGAAAATATTACCCAAATATACCACGATTGATCCTATGGATTATTGACCCTCTTAAGTGAAGCAGTTACTTATTTACCTTTGTCAGATTGCATTGTTGTTAAACTAACAAGTAAACGGTTTAATCTGATGTGTGCACAAGGTACGAGTGGCTGCCTTACAGAATCTGGTGAAGATAATGTCCTTATATTATCAGTACATGGAGACATATATGGGTCCTGCTCTTTTTGCAGTAAGTACTTCTGTTTTATGCAGTTGAGCATATAGCTAATTGCAAAAGCCCCTTATTCTTAGATGCTGTTGTATCAGTTCCATAATTTTTTTATTTAAAGTTGTGAAATCAAGGAAATTCCTTGACTATTAGATTTGAGTTCATCAGCAGTGTGCCAAGAAAACTTGTGCTAACTTTGTACTCATAAAAAGAGTATATTTTAAAACTCTGTTTCTTCTTCCTGCCTTTCATTTCAGACCTAGCTTTCATAAATCTACATTTTTGAAACTTGAATATCTGTGGTTGTAGGAGGGGTCGAACTTGAACCAGCACTTATTTGGAACCTGGGGTGTCTTGTTTTCTCTCTTAAGATCACAATTGAAGCAATGAAAAGTGACATTGATGAGGTGGCCCTACAAGGGATAGAATTCTGGTCCAACGTCTGCGATGAGGAAATGGATTTGGCCATTGAAGCTTCAGAGGTGAGCCTAAGAGGGCTGATGTGGTGGGAGCTGTTATTCTGACTGGGTTTTGGAACTTACCTTTTTTATGGATGTTATTTTTCTCCTCTGGGAGAGCTTTTTTCTGACTGGGGTTAGAAGGTATTTCCATTTGTAGAGATTTGGGGTTTGATTTTTTTCACTAGCCAAAGCCATGAGGCATCTATTTTTACCAGTCGGGATTTGTTGTAAATATTAGTCCTATGAACACAAGGGGGCAGCAGGTAGTCACATTTTAACCAGATGCTCTCTGATGCTGAATTGTTTTCTTTTGGAAGTCCTAATGCAAGGATGGGATGTATAATTGATAGCTTATCAACTCTGGTGAAGAAATCAGATGGAGAAAGGGGTTAGTTCTGCACTTGCAAATTAAAATTCCGGCTTTGTTTCCAACCTTAATTGTCTTTATGTCCTTCAGAAAGCACCGACTTACTTCTGGCCTCCTTATGGGAGCTTAGTGCATCTCTTTATCCAAAGGTCAATTAGTGAAAAAAGCAGGATTGCCTTGATCCTTGAAAGTAGATTCTATGTATGGCCTAAAAGAATCTCACTGAAGTAGCTAGACAAAATGAGTGCCTCCAAAGACCACTCATACTGTGCGTTACCATGTGCTTCAGGTGTTTGGCGGGGGAACGGAGCGCACCTCAAGGCATGCGGGATCTTCCCTGCCCAGGGATGGAACGCATGCCACCTACAGTGGAAGCTTGGAGTCTTAACCACTGGACTGCCAGGGAGGTCTCTGTCCCTGTTTCTCTCTACAGACCCGTGGGCAGCTCTCGCTGTGTGCCTTTATATGGTATGCCTTCATGGTTTGTTCGCTGCCATCCAGAATTTGCTTTATGTTTCTCTTCAGGCAGCAGAACAAGGACGGCCCCCTGAGCACACCAGCAAATTTTATGCCAAGGGAGCGCTACAGTACCTGGTTCCAATCCTCACACAGACACTAACTAAACAGGTGAGTTACCCTCCAAATCTAGTCAAGTGAACTGTGAAGCCTTGGTAATGGTTGGTTTGCTGTGGAACAGTTGCCATGAAGGAACTCCACAATTCTGAAACAACTTGATGTTCTGTTATCCATGACTTCAAAGAGCTGAACGGGATCTATAAGGTCCTTTAGGCTCTGAGTAGTTTGTGACCAGATAAAAGTAACAAGACTTCATGAAGAATGTGGGTTTAATGAGTAAATAGAGAAATTATCTGTTTTTTAAAAAACTATTTTTGGCTCTGCTGAGTCTTTGTTGCCGCGCACAGGCTTTCTCTGGTTGTGGGGAGTGCGGCTACTCTAGCTGTGGTGAGCTGGCTCCTCACTGCAGTGGCTTCCCTTGGTGCGGAGCACAGGCTCTGGGGCACGTGGGCTCTAGGGTGCAGCCCTTGTAGTGCATGGGCTAGGTTGCCCCACAGCCCGTGGGATCTCCCCAGACCAGGGATTGAACAGTGTCCCCTGCATTACAAGGTGGATTCTTAACCACTGGGCCACCAGGGAAGCCCTGACAAGTTATCTTCTAGGAAGTGTTCTTAGTTTCTGGTGTTCCTTTTTGGCTTTATGGTGTTTAGAAAGATTCTGTCACCTCACCTGTTCTGGTGCGTGTAAACTATACCAAAGAGCTGGCAGTGCTCTGAGGAAATAATGCTGTAACTGAGCACTGCAAAATTTCTGTGTATACAGGAATATAATTTGTTTTTAGGGAATTTCATGACTCTTAATACAGCAGTCTCAGAAGATAAGTAGAGATATATTACTTTGAAATGGACTGGGTGTTCCCTTAAATTTTCATCTCATCTTTCAGTTTTACAGTTGCTTTTTTTTTTTTAATCTTTTGATCTTAGTATTTTTGCTTTTGTATATTTTTGCTGTGCATCTCATTTGGAAACAAATCATTCTTTAGGTATGTAATTTTCTGAAACTGCACAAGTATAATTGTCTTAAATTACTCTGGTGTGAATGGCCACAGTAAAAAACACCTTGATTTCTGTTTCAAGGGAGATCCAAATGTAATCTTTTTTTAATTTTTGAAATATAGCAATTACTGGCATATCAGAAGGCTCGGCCTACCAATGCCTTCTTCCTCTTCTCTCACCTTTAACTCCATAGGTTTTGATAGTTTTGAGCTTTATATTACTAGTCATTTAGCTTTCTTCTGTTCTGCCTTTTACTCGATGTATTTGAAATTCACCTGTATTCCATGTAGTGGGAGTTTGTTCATCTTGTTGTATAGTAGTGAGAAATACCTTCCCTCTGTCTGCATCTTGTTTAACAGAGGTTGCGTTGACAAGTTTTTGTGGAGGAGATAAAGATATGAAGGTTTTCTATTTTATTTACTTCCCCAAAGCTTAAGTTGTAATGATAATTGGGAGTACTGTAATCAGAGGCCCTTTTGAGCTGAAGAGCTTCTTTGATCAAGAACTGAACTACTGCCACATTCTTTAACCAGGATGAAAATGACGATGATGACGACTGGAACCCCTGCAAAGCAGCAGGGGTGTGCCTCATGCTGCTGGCCACCTGCTGTGAAGACGACATTGTCCCACATGTCCTTCCCTTCATCAAAGAGCACATCAAGAACCCTGACTGGCGGTACCGGGATGCAGCAGTGATGGCCTTTGGCTGCATCTTGGAAGGACCAGAGCCCAATCAGCTCAAACCACTAGTTATACAGGTAAAGCTGAGGGAGTGTAGGGGTGGAGAGTGGGATGTTTATCGTTTAACCTTTTGCTTGAAGATTTGTCTTTAAGAACAAAGCTGTAAATAATCATCCACAAAGGTCACTTCCAGATAGCTATTTGCTGTCAATGAGGCATAAAATGTATTTCTTACTTAACTTTTATTACAAAAACCATACAACTTGAAAAATGGAGAAAAGGCCCCAAAAAAGGTTACCTTTAATCCTCTTGCCCAAGGATAACATTATTAATGCTTTGTATTTATCCTTGAAGGTTTTTTCTCTGTGTGTACTAGGGTAGAGGTCTTACTGTATGAATACTTTTATAATTTCTTTTTTGTTGGTTTCTTTTTTCTTCACTAAATATTATAACAAATATTTCTCCATGGTTTTCAATGATGTGAGTATTCAGTCCTCAGGACAAAATGACATGTAATGAAAAATCTTAATGAAAGTTTTATTATTTATTTTGCTACAACAAGTGACACAAGAGTGCATTTTAGTTGTTTAGTATATGGAACTCAACCTTTCAGGAATAGCTAAATGCCATTTCAGCTGCATCCTGGGATCTCTGCCTGAATAATTCAGTAAAGATGGCTGAAAGTATTTGTACCAAAGTCTTAATAAAACTGTACTGAGATTTTATGAAGAGAGAGGGACTTTTTCATGTTTCCAGTTACTTTTGTTATATTGTTGAATATTTGAATGATAAAACTGTTCTGACAACTTTGAGTTAAAACCCAACCATCAGTGTTTCCTCTTCTGAGGTGTTGGTCAGCATGAATTTCAATCTTTGTTTTGCTTTGCCAGTAACTTAGGTTTACAGGCTGTATTTGTTTTGTTTTGCCAATAACTGTTATGTTTACAGGCTATGCCCACCTTAATAGAATTAATGAAAGACCCCAGTGTAGTTGTTCGAGATACAACTGCATGGACAGTGGGCAGAATCTGTGAACTGCTCCCTGAAGCCGCCATCAATGATGTCTACTTGACTCCCCTGCTGCAGTGTCTGATTGAGGGCCTCAGTGCTGAACCCAGAGTGGCTTCAAATGTGTGCTGGGTGAGGCATTTTCTTCCTGTTGAGATAAAGAGCTTGACTAAGCCATTGGCAAGGAAGTAGGAGGTGTGGGAGAGAAATGGATCTACCTCACTAGAAGGCTCTTTTTGAATAGCATCGCCTTCCTAATTTCATCAATTAAAATGTGGGGGAGATGTGAGCTGCATGACCCAGAGGGAGCTGTTGACTCATGATGACTGGTTTAGAACAGTCATGCTAACCCAGTGGGAAAACTCTCTGGACTTGGTTTTCTTTCTTTTCTTCAGTGGCTTGGGGACAAGAAATTTTAAGGTAGAGAGTTGCTGGCTACGAAAAGTACCATTGCTGAGAAGGGGGCACGAGGGAAGGAAGGTAGGCGGCCCAAGTGCTGAGTCAGTATAGGCTGAGTATAGTTCACTAGGGAACTTTGGGATTTGGGGGAGGAAGTTCAAATAAGGAAGGAGTGGAGTTGAAAGGCTTCCTGTGAATGCAAAGAGAAGAAATGAAGTGGTAGGCATTCATGATAGGTGAGAATACTGTACTGTTTAGAGAATATTTCTCCTGCGGGCAGGAGAAACAAAATATAAACACAAATACATACATTTATTTAAGGATACTTACAGATGTTGTCTTGAGATGACCTTGACAGGAAGAATTAAAGATTCACTGCCATTGATTTATTCTTAGATCAGTTGGAAAGGAACACTGCTCAGGGTATCTTAAAGGAAAATGAGGTGATCCTGGAATGGGGTTCTTTTCAGGACTAATTAATATTTACTCTGTCTGGGTTTAAGGCTTTCTCCAGTCTGGCTGAAGCTGCTTATGAAGCTGCAGATGTAGCTGATGATCAGGAAGAACCAGCTACCTATTGCTTATCGTCTTCTTTTGAACTCATAGTTCAGAAGCTCTTGGAAACCACAGACAGGTAACTGATACTATACAGAAATGAGTGGTGTCTTTGCATCCAACTCCTTTTACACTCTTTTTGGGGGGCTGTCTAATATAGAAACATTGCAGTAGGAGAAATGAAAAGAATCCTGGTGTTTCACTGCCTGGCTTATGGGATCTTAGTTCCCCAAACAGGGATTGAACCTGAGCCCTTGGCAGTGAGAGCATGGAGTCCTAACCGCTGGTCCACCAGGGAATTCCCAAGATACCTTTTTCATAGCTTTTTATGCAAACTAGTCTATTGTCCATATGGGTTCTTCAACATTTTTGACTATTTTTCTTAATTTTATCCCATTTCTAAAAGGGCCATTCTAATTATCAGGTCTGGAAACCATATTGAACATAATCTTGGCTCAGAGATTGAAATTTTGGTTCCAGGCTGTATTGTGTCTGCCAATTTCAGATCAGGTCTGCCGCCATATTGGTTTTCAGGTTATTTTCAGTGAGATAATGTCTACATAAGAACGACTCTATCCTTTCTCGGTTAAGACTTTAAGGTTTTTTGCTGTGTGTTCCTTACAGACCTGATGGACACCAGAACAACCTGAGGAGTTCTGCATATGAATCGCTAATGGAAATTGTGAAAAACAGTGCCAAGGACTGTTACCCTGCAGTTCAGAAAACTACTCTGGTCATCATGGAACGACTGCAACAGGTGCTCCAGATGGAGGTGAGACTGAACACCTTCCTGACGGGAAGGGTGTGGTGCTTTACACATGGCTCTATTTCAAGACTGTTCTCTTGTTTTCAGTGTTTAAGTATATATGTTCTTAGAAAGACATAAGGCTCATACAAAAAACCTTGCAACTTCTAATTGCATTGCTTAGTACAGTTTATTCATGTATGTGTTACACCGTATATATGCATAAATTTATTTACTTTCCATTAGCACTAGTAGAGATTATGTATCCAGCAAAAATGGAAGCATTTTTGGGAGGGCGTTCAGAGCCTTTTAGAAGGTGTTTATTCAGAACATGATCTTCTTTTCGTAGTCACATATCCAGAGCACATCGGATAGGATCCAGTTCAATGACCTTCAGTCTTTACTCTGCGCAACTCTTCAGGTATGATGGTGCCTTATCACTTAATAGTACCAGGGAAAGCACTGTGTCTCAGGATGAAGATGATGTTGTGGGTGATGATGGTCAGAAGCTCTTCTCAAAAGACATTCGTCTGATTAGGAGAGTTTCCCATTTTCCTTTCTTGTCTGTCCATAAAATTTGCCTTTTGTACAATGTAGGGAAGGAAACTCCTCCCATTTGTGATGGTCCTCCCAAACATGAAGCTATTTTGTATTAGCAGCCTTTCGTTTTTGGTTTTCATCAGGTTGTTCAAGTGTAGCCCGGTCAGATTTGGTTCCCAGCTATGGCTCACTGAGCTAAAAACAGAGCCTTGTGTTTTTGCCATCATCTTTTGAAGCAATTGCTTTTGGAAACTTTGTTATTTATAATTGTAATATACAGATTATAAATGTATAATTTCCTGATAATCACAGACTTTTTTTTTTCTGAGGAGAGACTGGGAAAATGTTACTTCTTGATCATGACTAGCGTGATGACATGGCTGAAGAGTTACTCCCTTTTTTACCTAAGAATAGGGAAACGTTGGAACTTGTCTAGTGCTTAGGGTAGTACTGGTTATAGAATTGAGTGATGGTAACTAGATCATCTTACCTATGACTCCCTTCTCCTTAAGGCTCTTTACGCCAGACTTAATTTTTTAAAACATGACTGTTAACAGCTCTTTACTGATTCAGTGACATTAGTTGAAACAAAAGGTAAGGAGGGAGGTTTGAGGAGTGTTGAATTGGGAAAAGTCAGATTGGCTTTATCAAGACTTTCTTGACCACAATCTGTAAATGGGTTAGGCCATAGAAAGGGTTGCTTTTTTTGTTTTATAAGTAATAATTCACATATGACATGTCCTTCTTCAAAGCTGAAATAATTTAACTGCCATTTCAATACAGCTAAATATGGAGGCAGATTGATCACACCTGATGGAAGATCCTCTTGTGTTTGTTCTGAATTGGGAAATAGATGAGTTATTTAGATGTATGTTTCATTGCAGTTGATTTGCACTTTCAAAACTTCTGAGCAGAAAAAGCTTTCCCCCCCAAAAAAGTTCTAGAGACTTAACTGATTAAAAAAAAAAAAAAAAAGACACAGTATGGTGTGCTGGTTGGAGGGTTTGGAATTAACAGATTCTGAACTTTTATTCATTTTACAGAATGTTCTCCGGAAGGTGCAACATCAAGATGCTTTGCAGATCTCTGATGTGGTCATGGCCTCCCTGTTAAGGATGTTCCAAAGCACAGCTGGGTCTGGGGGAGTGCAAGAGGATGCCCTAATGGCAGTTAGCACATTGGTGGAAGGTCAGTGAGCCGCAGTCAGGCAAGGAAATTTCTTTAGAATGCAAGAGAGTTTCAGTAGCCATGAAGAATTTTTGACTGCAAAAAGCATAGTCCTGTCTTTTCACTTACGTGTTATCGAGTCAATTCAGAGTTGGATTGAACATAAGTATAAATTTGTGTATAACTGCCTTGCCACTCTCCCTGAAGTGAATGGGAGCCAATGTGCAAGTCAGGCTGGCAGCTCTTTGGTGGGTAGAGGGAACTGTTATCTACCTCATGTTCCTCGGGTTCCTTTTCCCCCTGAAACTTAACTTGCTTTATTGAGCTTTGACGCCTGTAAAGGATGGAGGAAGCAAAGGTTTATGTTTTCTTTCCTGGCACTTGGTACCTTCTGGTTTGAGTTTTAATGCTTTGGATCTAGGTTGAGACAATATGGTGCTCAGTATGGAATGGAATGAAACACTGAGTTCTAGGAATTAATTGATTTTCTGATTGTTACATATCTTAACTATTCAGAATTGCTTTGGGGAAACCATATCTGACTTCAGAAACTGGGAATGCTTCTTCAGTGGTGGTCTATAAGGTGTATTACTAAGGCAGACTCATTTCTAGCATAAGGAGCCTAT
The DNA here is from genome assembly GCF_014754425.2 of Oryx dammah. Lineage (NCBI taxonomy): Eukaryota > Metazoa > Chordata > Mammalia > Artiodactyla > Bovidae > Oryx > Oryx dammah. Next base: position 23,567,368 of record NW_024070192.1, read on the forward strand.
GTCCAACTGGTCTGGCCCCTTGTGACCACCCTGGCAGGGCACAGAAGTTAACTTTAGTTCCCAGAGTAGCTGAATTGAATATGAAACCCAGACAGCTTTTCTTGACAGGCTTGTTAAATAAGTCCTTGATGGAATTGTTTAAAGATCCTGATTTATTAAACTGGCTTCTGGGAATCCCTCATGGACTTAGTGGTTAGGATTTGGTGCTTTCACTGTCCTGGCCCATGTTCAATCCTTGGTCAGGGAACTGAAATCCCACAAGCCACACGGTGAGCCCAAAAAAACAAACTGTCTTCCGAAGAGTTCATGTTACAATCAGATGAAGAAGTGTAAGTCAGTATCACTAGCTCAGCCAATTCATAATTAACTTTGACATTCCTTGAGATTCATACCACTTGGTAGTTTTCAACCAGAGTGAAATCCCACTCTGGAGATTCGGCATTATCTCCAGCAGTAATGAATTTGGCTTGTCCAAGAGAGCAATAATGTCTTTATGATAAAATCGCTATTTAACTCTCATTTTACCCAGCCTTTTGACTGGAGTGCGTACATTTTGGGAGAGCTAAGATGGTTATTCTTGCTCACGTCTGTGATCCTGTGGTGCTAATAGATTGGGTTTTTTTTTTTACAGTGTTGGGTGGTGAATTCCTAAAGTACATGGAGGCCTTTAAACCCTTCTTGGGCATTGGATTGAAAAATTACGCTGAGTACCAGGTAAACTGTGCTTTTCAAAAATAATATGTTTATGTCTTCATTTATACCTGGTAGGCATTATAGTACAGAAATCTGGATCCTGTAACCCAGGTGGGGCTTCTCCATGTATCACCCCATGTATCAGGGTTGAGCTACTTTGTTGCCATAAGTGTCTGAACTAAAAGTAGTCAGTAAGAAACTGGATATTAGACACAGCAGAAGTAGCACCCTCAGAAAGGTTTTGTTTTGTTTTCAATAAACCACCTGTCTCTGCCACCACCATCCCTGGTGAATATTGTCTTTTCTGTCCTTTCTTAATGATAGTTTAAATAACCATAGTTCTCTTTCTGCCATATTGGTTGTTAAAATGAACTAAGCTCAGGGAAGAAGGGTCTTTCCTTCATCAACTCTTAAGTTCATGTGGTAAAGGATCAGTAGCTAGGTAAAAATCATGCCTTACCCCTGCAGGCAGCCTTTTTCTGTTCCAGAGATGATCGACTTAATTCTTTGCAGGTTTGTTTGGCGGCTGTGGGCTTAGTGGGAGACTTATGCCGTGCCCTGCAATCCAACATCTTACCTTTCTGTGACGAGGTGATGCAGCTCTTACTGGAGAACTTGGGGGTGAGTGTCTACACACACAGTCTTAGATGATTAAACATCAAGATCTGTGACAGAGAGTTTGTATGTTCCAGAATGTTGGCTGTGGGCTTATGAAGGGAATTGTTAATTTTCACAAGATGATTCTAACCTAACGAAATAAAGAAATGCATGCTCAATGTATGGAACCTGAGAGGCGCAGGTGGGAACCTAAGTGCAAAGGAAAAGTAAATACTATAATCTCCTCTACCTAGAGATGACCACTGCTGATTTTTGTGTGTGTCACTTACAGGTCTATACCCAATATATTAGTTGCTTATCGTTAAAAAAGCTCTTTGAGTCTTTGGACAGAACTTTTTTTTTTTTCCTCTTTGTCAGAATGAAAATGTTCACAGGTCTGTGAAGCCACAGATTCTGTCAGTGTTTGGTGATATTGCCCTTGCTATTGGTGGAGAGTTTAAAAAATACCTAGAAGTGGTTTTGAATACTCTTCAGCAGGCCTCCCAGGCCCAAGTGGACAAGGTAAGCTTAAAGGTATCTTTAAGTCCAGCCCTGATTGGAGGAGTGGGACTTTAGACAAATGCACAGCCAAAGGCCATCGAATATAGTGATTCTATTCTTTTTCTCTTGCAGTCAGACTATGACATGGTGGATTATCTGAATGAGCTACGGGAAGGCTGCTTGGAAGCCTATACCGGAATTGTCCAGGGATTGAAGGGAGACCAGGAGAACGTACACCGTTGAGTATACATTCCAGTTGACTTAGTCTAGTGTGCACTTAGCCAGATGGACTGTGTGTTCATTGCATGGCTTACTTGTAAACTAGCACTTCCTGCTTAAAAGAAGGGGAGGAGGAACAGTGCTCTAATGAAGGGCGTAGCTTTGGGGGAGGTGGCAGACTTGATTATTTCTGATCACCACTTCCTCAGCTGTGTTGTTAGATCATTGCAAGGGATGGAATCCAGCAAGCCTGTTGATGCTGGTGCACGTATACCAACCCCAAGTGGGAGTTCTTGAGATGTGCTGCCCCTCCCCCATCCAGTCATTGAATTGAAGGATCAGCGGGTTAGATTTCCTCTTGTCACCTGATGGTTTTTGTTATTGACTGGGGAAACATTGTACTTCACACTTCTGACATCATAGGCTTGAAGGAAAGATTCCATTTGTCCTTCTACATATATATATATACATACTTCTGTTTGTTAAGGAGTATCTACCTCTTCTGTTGACTTGACGAATGAGGAAAGATAGTTTGGTGTAACTGTGTACGACTAGTTCTCTAGACCAAAGCCTCCATGATGGGGGTAGGGTATTTGGGAATTTTGAAACAGAGTGTATGCCTGCCAGGTGGAGGGCAACCTCATTCAACCTTCTCTTTCTTTTATAGCGGATGTGATGCTGGTACAGCCCCGAGTAGAATTTATTCTGTCTTTCATTGACCACATTGCTGGAGATGAGGATCATACAGACGGAGTAGTAGCTTGTGCTGCTGGACTGATAGGGTAGGTTATACCCTGCTTCTTATAGCTGAATAGAACTTCTCATAGAAAATGAGAAGACATGTTATAAAGAATATTGAGAGTAGACTGGATTGGCACAGAGGGGACTTCTTTCTTTAATAGACCCCATCATACCGTTTCGAGTTAGGTGATCATTCATTTTGGACTTAGCTCTAATCTCATTCCAGACCCTCCAGATTTCTAATTCCCCCCACCAAACTCTAAGAAGTGAGCTCTCAAAGAAGTATAGAAGCAACATCACATCTGTGTCAACATCTCATATTCTGATATTGGTCAACAAATTACCTCTGTTTGGCCTCCTCTACTGAGGGTTTCTGAGGCATCATTAGAAGACAGAACATTGGTTTTGAGGAGCTCAAAGACTTGGAGTCTAGTTCTGATTTTACCATGAATTGGCTGTGGAACCTTGGGTAAGGTCATTCTATTTTTTTTACATCTCATTTTTGTAATCTGTTGAGGGCAGGTATTAGACTTACTTATGTTGAAAATTTCTTCTGGCTTTAAAAAGTAGGTAAATACCAAGAAACCTATAGCTAGCTTAGCTATAGGTGTGGAAGGTTCTAAACATGGTCTTGTTGTCGGGCCAAGAGCTCATTTTCAGGTGTGTTTGTTTTGCACAGGGACTTGTGTACAGCATTTGGGAAGGATGTACTGAAATTAGTAGAAGCTAGGCCAATGATCCATGAACTGTTAACTGAAGGACGGAGATCGAAGACTAACAAAGCGAAAACCCTTGCTACCTGGGCAACAAAAGAACTGAGGAAACTGAAGAACCAAGCTTGGTAAGAGCTCGTTCCCACTGCCCGCTTTCTTGTGCTTTCTTGGGGAGGAGGTACATTTTCTTTAGACTTCCCTGACAAGGACTTTCTTTTGGTGTTTTGTTTTATACTAATTTCCCATATAAGTGCTTCTGAGCCAGGACTTTGTTCCTCAGCTTTATACTAGTGGAAGGGTCAGGCAGCCCATCTTTCTTTGAACCAAGTATTTGGTAATAAAGGACAGAATTTATATGACTAGAATTCAGTGAAGTCGCCCCAAATCATTTTGGAACCTTAATAAAGTCATCGATAATGGCCTTTTCCCGTAAATTTTTTCTGCTATTTCTTTCCTCGTGTTCTTTTCTTTCTTTACTGAAGTGCTTTTAGACATGGCTTTCTTTTACAAAAGATATCCAAAGTTGGAGTTGTCTGACCTCTGCTTTGAAATATAGCTTTGTTTTTCTCTCACATACTCAATTATCTTACGTCACAGATCTCAGGGCTTCCCAGGTGGCACTAGTGGTAAAGAACCCACCTGCCAATGCAGGGGACATTAAGGATATGGGTTTGATCCCTGGGTTGGGAAGATCCCCTGGAGGAGGGCATGGCAACCCACTCCAATATTCTTGCCTGGAGAATTCCATGGACAGAGTAGCCTGGTGGGCTACAGTCCAAGGGGTCGCACAGAGTCAGACATGACTGAAGTGACTTAGCACACTCACACACACACACACCCCTCAGTAAAATTGGCCATTTTGAGTTTTGTCTTTATAGTTTCCCACCCTTTGTAAGTGCTAATGAAAGCAGGTAGATGGCACATAGGGAACTAATAAAAATAATCAGTCCTTGAAAAGTTGACAAATTCACTTCAGGTCTTTGAGCACTTAATTGTAGCAATCAGTGAGATGTTTGGCTCTATTGGCTATATGCAGTCTCAAAAATTGATCTTTTTTCCATCTGTTTTTAGATCTGTTACCATTGGGATGATAACCTGAGACCCCCACTGGAAATCTCCAATCTTTTGAAAAACCCGGAAGTGAGGAGTGTGCACGGATGCTGAATGTTTGGGAAATGAGAGAATGAGTGAGTGAGGCTTGAAAACACACCATATTGAAAATCCTGCCACAGCAGCAGCTGCAGCCACCAACAGCAGTGCTGTTAGTGAGCTAAGTAAGCACTGACTTCGTAGAAAACCATAACATCGGCCATCTTGGAAAAGTGAAAAACAGTGGAATTACTTGCTTATAAAAAAGGAAGCTCTCTTCCCACGAGAGGCTAGAACTAGCTTTTCTGTCTTTTGGCCGGTGCTGAATGGAATGACTAGCTTGGGAGAGGAGGAGGGACTGGGTTCAGCTGTGGTGCTTTGCTGTAAAAGGCAGCCTGGCCTTTGCTACTGATGAGAGAGACGGAGCCTGGGTCTCAAGCCCACCTTTGGTGTACCTTTGCCCCATGGTACTGGTACTGTATGCGTGCCGGCTAAAAGGAGGGTGAGGGGTTCTTCACAGTCTGAGAATGAGTGTGTGTGAATGAGGCGGTATCCACATTCTCAACTTCAAGTCATTGCAGTTTCTTTTTCCCAGAAAAAAAAGGGTTAGATGTTGCATTTCATAAAACTAACTGAAGTTCGATCTACTGATGCAGCACAAGAGATGTAAGAGAAGAAAAAAAAAAAAGGAAAGACGCTCTTTAGGTTTTGTTTTTTGGGTTTTTTTTCTTTCATTTTCTTTTTTTTTTTAATTTTAGGGAAAACACTGACGAATGGTCAGAACTCCCATCCTGATCTTTTCATCAAGGCGCCTTTCCTAATAATATGGTTCAACTGTGAATGTAGAAGTGGGGGGTGGGGTGGGGGGAGAAAAAAAAACAACTCTGGAGTTAGAGGATATAGAAAAAATAAAAATACATTGTTACAAATAAAGAAAGCAGACTTCAAAAGAAAGCCACAACCCAAACAAACCAAAATTTAAATGCTCAGAATTGGCAGCACAAAAGAAAAGTTCTCTCCTGACATGTATTGTGGCAGTCTGAACGCCCCCAGAAAATTGTGCCAAAGAGTTTAGAAAACATATACTGAGAACAAAACACATACAGACAGCAAACTTCAGGTAACTATTTTGGATTGCAAACAAGGATAAATTAATGTTTATAAACAATCTGATAAAATAACCATTTGGAAACTGCTTGGCCTTCTGTTCTCATTTATTTGATTAATTATAATGAGGTATTGGTCTCTTGCTGCACTTCAAAACCAAGTGATCAAAAGAATACATATGTGTGTGTGTGTGTATATACACACACATATATATACATTAGAACTCTTGTGATGAAAATGGCACTTGAAAAGGTTATATTTTTCCACTGAAGTTGAAGATTAATAAAATGGTGTCAAAACATTCCCCTGGTCACACGCTTTAATATTTTTGTTTAAAGTGTGATGTGCTATGATAACTAAATCAGACAATTTTTTTCCCTTTTACAAGGGAACAGGGCACCTTGAATTTTGGTTTTAGCCTCTTTCAGCAATAAGGAGGGATGTCGGTGAGCTTTGATCCCCTTTTGGTTTTGCAATTATTAGGAGTTTTTGCTGGCATTTTGAATATGCTGCTTTCAAAAGCACCAAGGAAGATTTTAAATTGCTTCCTTGTATTTGGAGGATTAAAAAATAAGACCTTAACTTTCCACTTTTACTTCCATTCTAGCAAAAAAATATGGGCTTACATTTTTTTCTCTGCCAACTCCCTGTTCAGGCCTTCCATTCGTAAGTGGGATTGGCTCAGTTTTGCCCATCCATATGGCAGCATCTCTAATAGCTCTTGTACAGGGTATCAGATATTGTGCCTTTTGGTGCCAGGTTCAAAGTCAAGTGCCGATCTATGAACCAGTGTACAAAAAAAAAAAAATCCAGGTGTTTGAAGGAAAGACGCTCCATTGTGAATAAAGAGCTCACACCAGCTCCTAAGCCCTATGAAGAGACCTGGCCTTCTAATGCCTTGTTTAAATTTTAGTTGTTCCTTGAGGGAAAGGATGATCTACTAACCATTCCTGATAGGGTTGGTCAGGGCTTAGGGAGGGGGCAGGAATATTGGGGAGAAAAAAAATCTGATCATTCCTCAGTGCTACCCATTTCTGTCCTGTGTGGGCTGCTTAGCTAGACAGCAGGAGAATAAAGTACACCGAGAACCATAATGAAAACAAAACCTTCCGTGTGTTTTGTCATGTTTTGTTCCAGGGAAGCAGTTGACAAGTGCTGTTACTAATGCTTTCTCCCAGATCTGTTCAGTGATGGAGAGGAGGAAAGTGGGCTGGTTGGTTTGCGGTCTTGGTGCCTCGCAGTTTTCTTTGCACTGGTTATGCATTTATTATCCTCCTTTTCTAGTTACCTTTGGCTAGTAGGTCTTCCCACTGGGTATTTGTCCTTAATCAACTGTACCACCTAAGGCAACTGGATGCAAAATCCATTCTGTCCACTCACTGTCTGGGCCTTCCCCACTCTAGTCTTGGCACATTCCTTCAAGAATGTCATTACCGTCTGGTAAGATGTCAGTGAAATGTGAAGAAAATAGGCATCAGACTAGGCTTTGGTTTGCCACAAGTGGCAGCTGCCTGTATCAATTACAATTACATTTATTAATTTTGCTTTTCATTTTCCCAGTTCCTCCCAGCTCCCTTCCGTTGAAATGTTGAGATTTTGGCTGTCAGAGGCAACTGCAACATTGCCTTAGGGACTTGTGGAGGAGGGGAATTGCTCAGTGTAGTATTTTCATTTTCAGAACCAAGTAATCTAGTCACTCTTATATAAAAGTGTGTTAGTCCAACTTGAAGAAAAATTCAAACTCCATCAGCTTTTGATAGCATCTTGGATTTTGAAACAGCTTCCGTCTGTAATTGGCATTCAGAATGCCCTTGGCATGCCAGTCTGTGATGGCAGTAAAAGACCTGTTAAAACACTTGAGCCCAACTTTATTAACCAAAATTGATACCACCACCTTTATCTTCTAAATAAAGTCCGCTTTATTTTTATTTTCAACATTTTGCTGCTTCATTTTTGGTTCTAGATGGTGTCACCTTTTTGGAGGTGAAATGAGCTGTTTGAAAGAAGCTGGTATGTATGGTGACAGATGTGTGACTTGGGGAGAGGAAGGACACGTCTAAGGACAAGCTCTACTGTAGTACAATGGGAAATGAGTGAGAATTTCCTGCAAATGAGGCAGTGAGAAAGAACATGGAGGAGGTTTCCTGTCCAGAGAAATCTGAAACTGCTGGAGACTGTCCTGTCTTGTGCATATTTTTCAGGCTGATGATCTGGTCTGTTTAATGGCTTATCCAAAAGTTGGATTTTTTAGTTTGCAGCGTGTACTTAATTTTTGCTTACACTCTTTCCCCACCTCTGCCCCCCTAGGCCCGAAACTTGGAAAGAACACTAACTTGAGATTAAGAAACGGTCCTTTCGTTCACCCTGCTGTTTATTAGTGCAGTGAGATGCCTGCAGGCTACTTATGGAAAAATGCACTTTCTTACTTTATGTTGGGCAAGTAAAATGAGGGCTGACCTTCATTTTCCTACCTTAGCCTCCATGTGGCCTTTCACCATTTCTGATTGCACACCCGTCAGTAAGAAATTTTTGATCATGCATACCCCTGTGTTGATAAATTATATACCTGTACTACTGTACCCCATATATTGTGTAATCATAAGACACAAAAATAGATATTAAAAAGCAATTATATGAAAAATAAATATAAGTAGGAGTTCTAATATTTTTTTTCTGTACCCAACTTTGGAGATTACTGGGTTATAGAGGGTAACTTGTAATTCTTACTAGACTGCATTAAATTTTGAGTGATGGCAAGAACATTTCTCCATTGAAAGTATACTTGGAGGAAAGAATGGTATCTGTTCATTATCTAATGATGGGGAGGAGCTGCTTCCCCTAAGAATCTTTTCCCAACAGTCCTCCAGATAATTCCCCATTCCTATCTAACTCCCTTCTCAACTAACACTGAGAAAGGACATAAAAGTACAAGGTTATAGTTGCACCTGGCCTCATCAAGGATTCCAGCCTGACCTCCCTGATGTGAAAAATTGTAAACGCTGAGATTTTATGTTTTATTATACCTTAATTCTCAAAACCTTAGCAGAATGCTGTATGGGAGACTATACAGGCTTGAGGGGCAGAAAGGGTAATTTATCAGACCAAGGTCTCAATGGCGCTAGGGTTCAAACCCAGGCCAGTCAGATACCAAAACCCAAGCTTTTCTCTCATTTGTCCTAGACAGATACTGTCCATCTTGGTGATACAAAACAAGGATCCATACTGTACGTATTTAAGATATGCCATCCATTTCCTTCACAGCACTATGTAAAGGTGCATTTGTTATTTATTGCCAGATTTGCCAACTATAATGAAGGCTCCCAAATTTGGTGACCTTGACTGTCTTGCCTCAGCCTAGGGCAGTGTCTGAAGTACAGTAGACCTTTATAAATATTTGTTGAACTAATGACATGCTAGTGCAGTTGAGGGGGTCTCTGAAATGGTATCACTTAGCCTTTGAAAGGCAGAGACTTGGGCTCCTGGCTCTTACCTCATTTGCTGGATGACTTCAGGCTAGCCTCTTAACCTTGGGTTAATTAGAGAAATGGGAGCAGGATTAGTCAGTAGTCATACAGTGTTCATTTTACGCACTTAACAAGATGCCAGGCTTGTAATAAGCATCTTAAATAAACTAATACAGGTAACCCTCAACAACCCTATAACAAAGACCATTTTAGTCCCAGTTCACAGATGAGAAAAGTGCAGTGCCGAAGGGGCAAGAACCTTGCCCAGTAAGCGAAGCAGGGCTGACTCCCCATGCTGTGCTTGTCCCGCTGGACTGTTGCAGACTGCTATGCATGGCTCAAGGATGAGCAGATGAGCCACTGCTCCCAGCAAGCTTACAGGTAACAAGCAAGGAGAGACATGGATGAAGGGGTTTGGGAATTAAATGATAAGTCATTTTGCCTTGATTCCATGAGGTCCACTGTGAACCTTTTGTCAACTGTCAAAACTCAGCTCAAGGATGGAGGGGGGAGGTATGTGACATACTTCCTAAAGCCAACTTTACTCCCAGCTGGAGTTTGAATCTTCTCCCTGAACTTCTGCTTCACTTGCCCTCTGAGCTAGAAGCTTTGGGGAACCAGGGCCGGGGGGCAGGGTGGATGTTGGTGCCTGATGGCCCAAAAGTGCACTCCACCTCTGAATTATCCCTGTGCCATCAGCCAATCCTGGGCAGTGCAGCATGGGTAGGAAGCCTGAGCTGTTCCCTCTCCCAAGTGTTCCTAGGCCATAAGTTCCTGAGCTTAACTCTTGGTATGAAACATACCTTCTTGTTTGAAAGCAAAGTACATCTCAGCTTTGGAGCCGGGCCTGAGCTCTGAATGCAGAGGGGCAGCCTGTCACTATCCTGAAGAAAAGAATTAAGATATGAAATGGCTTCCTGTGAATTAGCTCTTCATTGCAATGAGCAATGCCTCCTATTTTCTGACCCCTGCCCTTCAAAATATTCTAAGTCCTTGGAGTATAACCTTGTGCAAACTCTTTTCTGATCAGGAGACTCCTCATCTGCAAAATAGGGATCCAAATGAAGGAAAATAAAAAGTTCTAAGCACAAGATCTCAACACATGCATTAATTAAATTAACTGATCAATAACAATCATTGAATTATGTGCCAGGCTTCAGGGATACAGTGGTGAATGAAGCAAATAAAACGTCCTTCCCATGGAGCTCACATCTGCTGGACAGCACATAGTATTCAAAAATTCAGTAGAGGTATATCTCACTCAAAGATATTGTGGATTGTTATAGACCGTCCTCATAAAGAGACTATCTTGATAAAGCAAGTCATACCAATTTTTTTAGTTTCCCATGTGCATAAAAGTTACATTATACTGTAGTCTATTAAGTGTGCAACAGCAATATGTCTGAAAAAAAATGTATGCACCTTCATTTAAGAATAATGCTGTTGGAAAATTGGTGCCAATACACTTGATCAATGCAAGGTTGCCACAAACTTCCAATTTGTGAAAAACAGTATCTGGGAAGTGCAATAAAGTGAAGTATAATAAAACAAGGTATGCCTATAGACTAATTTTTAATTGAGAGATAGCAGAAATGCACATAGTTGTGAAAAATATGAAGCACAAATAGTTATAAGCTGCACCCGAACCTTGCAGATTTGATTGGAGGATGTATGTTACTTCCACAGAAACGGGGATCTGGGGAAGGAATGAGTCTTGCCAACTGTGCAAACCTCTGATATGATGGAAGGCTATTGGCTACAGTTGGAATCCCAGGATGGTTCTGGAGCAAACCCTAATTTTCTAGGGTCTAGAACGGGAGGGCTAAGGTGTCAGCTGAATCCAGCATTGTCACATGAGTCTAATCAATTTTTCTGCCTGCCTGATTCTATTTGAGTCATCTGGATTTTATTTTGATTCAGTCTTTTTGCCAGCTGCTAATACCACCTCCTCCATTTCAGGCAAGAATGGGACAGGAAAGATCGTGTTTCTCCAGAGCAAGAGTCCTGGGAGTGGGAGACAGTCCCCACCCCGATGATTTCCAAGGAGAAAACATGTTGGGGTGACTTGGGCCCTGCTTCTGTCTCTCCCACCAGTAACTCAGCCATCCAACACATTCCCGCCTTTCCTCTCACTTACCCCCCACTTTCCCCAGGACCTTGGGTTTTACCTTTTTCTGTCTCTATCATGATGAACCCTGATAATATGGGTTCTTAGAAGGGATTCAGACCAATCACCAGTTTTCTCAGGTGAGAGAGGTAACATCCAAAAGTCACACAACTTCACCCACTTATTCAACCAGGAACACTCCTTCCTACCCTTCAAAGTTTAGCTTAAACATTACCTCACCAGAGGATCTTCTCTGACTACTTTATCTAAGGCAGATTCCCACCCCCCAAAAATTATTCTTGTTGCCCCTGTGTCTTCTTACTCTTTATCACAATTTATAATTGTTTCATTTATTAAATTTTTTTTCCCATCTGACTCCTCTACTAGTACATAAGCTCCACGAGGGCAGGAGACAACAGGTGTTCAAGAAACCCTTGAATAAGCGTACAGTGAGCAAGTACTATCAGGGCAGCTGGGGATAAAGGATGGATAAAATGCAGTCCCTGTCCTCAGTATCTGTCCAATACAAACAACAGAATCAGAAATGGGGGGATGCTATGAAATTAGGTCTAGATTCCAAGGAGGTATTTTGGGGGCACCTGAACCAGGCATAGTATCTGTTGGGCTTTTGCTACCAACTGCTTAGAATCCCAGATAAATCACTGGGCTGGCCCTGCCGGGTGACTCAGGCCTGAACCTTGACCAGCTCAGAAGCATCAGGAGCTGACAACTAATCTTGTAGTGTGTGTGCTTAGACTATACCTGGGCCCATTACCCTTTCCAGTGAAAGAAGGGCCGCCAGTCAGTTTCAGATCCAGCTGATGGCCCAGTCCATGCTCATTAAGACCTCAGGCAACCCCACTACATTTATTCCCAGCCTCCAGTCTTTTGCCTGGTCTTCTAAGAGTTTTGGAAGAGAACCTGTACAGTCTTAAGGAAGATGACACCTGCCCAGCCCTCTGGATTAGTGGGGTGACAGGTGTCCCAGCTGGGTAGCCTTCATATCTAAAGGGCAGGTGGATTGTCCCAAGTGGCTCAGAAAAAAAGCCAGCGTTCTGGACTGTAAAAGGCTAGCAGGAGAGACTGGAAGGGAAAACAGCAGGAAAAGGAGGAGATAGGAAGCGGTGAGAATCCCTTTCTTTGAAAGGAAGGAATACAGAGCCTCTGCTGGCTCTTCTGGGAGGAGTTCACCCTTCAGTCCACTCTTCTCCCTGCAGTGGGGCAAAATGGGAGCTGCTGCTGCTGCTTCTCAAAGCTCACAGCAAGCAAGAAACCTTTTTGCCTGTCCTTTCCGCATTCACCACCCCTTCCTCCAGTAGCCGAAAAGGTAGGCTCAGGTTCCCAGCAGCCTGAACCTTCTCTCCAGATGTGAGGCTTCAAGCTAAATGCTGAACCTACCCAAAGCCCCTGATTTACCCTATACCCTATACCTGCTTCCAGGGTTGGCTTGTCAGGAGTTAGCCAGAATTTCCCGGATCATTCCCTACTGCAGCCAGGCTGACCATGCCTCTGCCCACGTTTTTTAATCCATCAGGGAATAACCAAAAAGATTTTAACACCCCGGAGGAGACGAGTCACAGATCACCTTTAGTTCCTATCCCCATTCCTCTTCTACAGTTGCCCAGGTCAGGAATTATTGCCAATTTAATTCAGAGGGGTTAAGTAACTTGCCTAAGGTCACACAGTGGGAAAGGGACAAAAACTTGTGACTCCTCCCCAGCAGTTTGGCAGGTGCTCAAATACTCTTTGTGGAAAGGGTGAAATCTGTTTGTTCATTTCGCTGGCCTGTGGGTGCGTCTGTGTGTTGGGGGAGGGGGTTGTGTGTGAGAGAGGGAAGCTGTTCTTCCTAATGAACTTTTATCTCCTCAGTTCATCCTCATTTCCAAAGTTACTGATTTAACGCTAATCCGACTGAACCCTACGGTTACTGTATTTATTATCAGAACAATGCCCCTCCCCCAAGAGCAATGAGGAGTAGGTCTAATGTTTTCCTTCTCAAAAGAGCAAAGACCAAAACAATCCAATAAAGAATCTCACTTTCCCCTAAAATATATATCCTCAAAGCAAATCCCAACGCACCACCCGAGTTCCTACGCTGTCCGCAGACGCCCCCACACACCCGCCACGCCACACTGCGTGGGGAGGCGTCGGGGAGGGGGCGCGGAGCGCGGGCCGCGCGGCAGGGAGCCGGTGGGCGCCGGGCGCGCAGCCAGGCTGGGCCGCACCGCGGGGGCCGGCCGCCCCTCGCCACGTGGTGGTGGCCGCGGCGGGGTCCGTGGCGCCTTCCCAGCCAAAGAAACCCGGAGCAGCCGGGGAGGAGGAGGAGGCGGCGGCGGCGGCGGGGGCGGCGCGGGGCGCGGTGCCGGGGGGGGGGGGGCACCGGTGCCCGTCTGGGGAGGGAGCAGGCGGAGGGGGTAAGCTGCGATTACCAGCAGGAACCGGCAGCAGCTGTGAGTCCCGGCAGGGCTGGGCTGGGGGAGGGGAGCGGCGCCTAGGGTTGGCCCCCGGGGGTCGCGGGGTGGGCTGGAGAGGAGGTTGGCCCGCAGCTGGTCCAGGGTAGCGGGGAGGGGAGGGGTCCGGCGTCGGCCGTTCGCATTCCCCCTTTTCCCCCTCTTCCGCCGCTTCTCAGGCCGCACCGCTTCCGGAGCCCCTTCCCCGGCCCCGGGAGGTGGACTGGGGGGCCCGGGGCTCGGCGGCAGTGGGGGAGGGGGCTGCCTGGTCCGGGCCTCTGAGAGGGGAGGGACGACAATTTCTGTCGGCCGAGCTAAAGGGGTTTAAAGGGCGGCTCTTAAAGGGGCCGCAGAAGGGGCCCGGGCCGAGGAGGCACCCCTTCCCCATCCGCCTGTCGTCGCGCTCGCGCGGGGCCGCTGGGCCGAAGGGAGAGAATGCAGAGGAAGCAAACGCGGGTCGCGATCGCCCAGGAGGCAGAGCCCCAGCTCGTGGGGTTGGGCTCGAAGTGGCGGGCCGGGGGTCGGGGGTGTGGTGAGCGCTGGTGAGCGGAGCTGGGGGAGAGGGGATAGGCTTGGAGAGGAGAGGGTTAAAGGTGGGGCCAGCCCTACAAACACGCGCACACACTTCTTACTCAGACCCGGTCACACGCGTTTCCCTGGCACTTAATGCGGGGCGGTGTTGGGGCCTGGGCCCGAGTCCTCTCCACCCAAGGCTTTTGCTGCCCGGCTTTGGGAGGTCGCGGACCCCACTGCCTCAATTCACACCTCGGGAGCCCCCTCTCTTACGCGCACACATGCTCCGGCGCGCGCGCACACCTCGGACATTCCCATAGTGCCTCACGTGACACACGGCCCCGAACGTGCCCACCCTTCACACACGCTCACGCACGCGTGCACACACGCACACACAAACACTCACGGCCTCCCGGTCACTTCCCCCTCCATCCGACGCCCGCCTGCATCCCCGCTTAAGGCGCTCATTGACTATGACACACCTACACTCATTCACAGACACACACTCCCCCCACACATGCCAGCCACAGACACACATTCATAAACAGGGCCAGGAGAAGTACACACGCACCCCCTCGCGTACTGTTTCGGGAGCCCTGAGTCATTCCTGCCCCCTCCCAGGGCTCCCCACTTCCCTGTGTGCAAGCACACAGGCCGGGCTTAGGAGTTCGTTGTCTGCCCTCTTCACCTGAACCCTGCGGCCTCTCCCAGAGCCCCCTTCCCCTCTGTGTTCCCTCAGACACAGCCAAGGACTTCCTGTGGGTCCCAGGTCAGGGGTGAGGAGGGCCTGGAGGGTTGCCACAAACCCAGTGTGAGTTGGGGAGGTGCTTCCTTTTCCTGAACTCTGGGATCCTACAGGAGGAAGCTGGGAAGTTGGGCGGGGGCCCAGCAGAGGATGTGCTGACCGTGGTGGGGCTGACCCTCCCAGAAGCACTGGGCGTTCCTTAGGGAGGAGCCAGGGGTGCTGGAGGCCTGGCATGAGGAGCTTGTCAGAGAGGTATTTGGGGAAGTGAGGCCTGGGGTGGGGAGGGGGCTGAGGAGTAAGTCAAGGCAGGCCTCATCTGGACCCCCTGTGCTGGGAAGGCAGCGCTCTCCTGTCCACAGGTACCCCTGGGTTCCAGAAAGGGTCCTTCTCTGCTTCTGGCTTCGCTTACTTGTCCCTATTTGTCCCTGCTCCCACTGTCCCCCGCAAGTCTTAATTGCTTCTGGTCCCAGCCCCTTCCCCAGGGCAGCAGAGAAGAGAAGATGGGTCTGGGAGGGAGCTGTGAGACACAGAGGCAGGACCAGGCTGCATCTCAGCTGGCCACAGAGCTCCTCAGGTCAGGACAAGGGGTGTTGGGACAAGCTCTGGGCCCCCCTCCCCACCGTTGCTCCTGCTCTCCCAGGAGGCCCAGGGCGGGCTGTGGCCCAGGCCCTTGCCATGGAGTCCATGTTTGAGGATGACATCAGCATCCTGACCCAGGAGGCCCTGGGGCCCAGTGAGGTGTGGCTGGATGCCCCTGGAGACCCCTCGCTGGGGGAGGACCTGTGCTCTGCCTCCCACTTTGCCCTGATCACAGCCTACGGAGACATCAAGGAGAGGCTGGGGGGCCTGGAGAGGGAGAATGCCACCCTCCGCCGCCGCCTCAAAGTCTACGAGATCAAGGTCAGAACCTGGGGGTGATGGGGGTCTGATTATGTGTGTGGCAGGGGAGGGGACTGCTAGAGATCCAGCAGAGACTTCAGGGATCCGAAAGAGGGGTCTGGGGCACTCGAGGATCCCTCATGAGGGTTATGGCTGCTCTGGGTGGATGGGGACTCCGGAGAGCCCAGCACCAATCAGGAAGGGATCGGGAGGGATCCTCTTAGGAGCGCTAGACCTTAGATCTAAAAAAGATCTGGCTGGTGGGAACCGCTTCCTGGGCCATGGGAATTGGGATGAACAGATCCCACTGGAACTGGGAGGGAGAGACTAGAACTCTGAGTCAGGTTGTGGGATGGGGACACAGAGGCTGAAGCTCTTCTGAGGGCCTACCTCATTTGCAGTACCCACTGATCAGTGACTTTGGGGAGGAGCACGGTTTCTCTCTATATGAAATCAAGGATGGTTCCCTGCTGGAGGTGGAGAAAGTCAGCCTGCAGCAACGGCTCAACCAGTTCCAGCATGAGGTGAGCCCTCCCTGAGTCTTTGTACCAATCCACCTCTGATAATCCCCAACCCCAGCCTCTGGCCTTCCGTCTCTTTGATCAGAGATGGCCATGGTCTTCCACAGTACCAGCTTCAACTCCACCTGCCCCTCCACTGGGTGCTGGCAGTGGGGGTGGGAGGCACAGGGTGCTGCTCTGCCCCCAAGTCAAGGTAGGCCTGACTCTGGCTGCCCTTTGCCCTCTCTGTGCCTCATCCAGTTGCAGAAAAACAAGGAGCAGGAAGAACAGCTTGGGGAGATGATCCAGGCTTACGAGAAGCTCTGCGTAGAGAAGAGTGACCTGGAGACGGAGCTGGGGGAGATGGTGAGGTCCAGGGAGCCTGGGTGCTTGAGGGTGTGACCTTGGCTGTGTGCTTGTGGTATGCACTCTGCGTGTTCATGTCTGTCTGTGAGTGTCCACGTCTGGTAAGTGGGGTTGTGTGTGTCATATAAGTTGTGAGCAACTCTGTATACATCCTGACTATACAGTGACAGAGAATGACTATGTGAGTGCCCCCGTAGAACACTGTGAGTCTGTGAGTATGTTTGGGTCTCGTGCTGGGTTGACCCTCTGCCTATAGCACTGTGCTGGAAGGCTGTACGGGTGAGGACAGAGGGGACTGGAAGTGTTTGTGACTGCTGGGATGGGCCTTGGCCTGTGCGTGATTCTAAGTCACAGTATGGCCATGTGGTTGAGCAAGTGGGCAGGTGTCAATCAGGAGACATGGTCTCTTACTGACTCCTAGCTATGACCTGGGTCAAGTCACTTAGCCTCTGTCCTGCCTCTGAGAAGTGGGGCAAATAATAACGACCTTGCTGAGCTGTTATGGGACATTCGTGTAAAAATGCTTTGACTTAATCGCATTTACATGGCACTTACCTGTGTGCCAGGCATAATTCTCATCTCTTCAGGTATATTTACTGATTTTAATCCTTGTAACAAACTGACCTCAGAGGTAGGTGTGGTTAGCCCCATATTACAGATGAGGTACACAAAGCCCAGAGTAGTTACGTCACATATACAAATGGAAGCTTTTACGCTCTTGAGGGGGTGGCAGTGTTCGGATAGGGGGCTGAGTAGTTTTAGCAGTGTTTCTGTGTGTCAGTGACAGGGAAGAGGCATTAACTGTGACCTTGCAAGGGGCAGTAGCCAGAAACATCCGCATTGCAGTCGATGGGAGGGACCTTGTCCTCGTGGCCTCTTGGAGAGTGCAGTTGGGATGTGTGACCTGGGGCCTCCGCTCAGTTTAGAGGGGTGATGGATACCCAACCGTAGGGAAGTCCTGGGGTTAGGGAGCCCATTGGGTTGCCCTGGCCTGGTGCAGACCCTCACCCTCTTTTCTCTCTCTATAGCGGGCCCTGGTGGAGACTCACCTGCGGCAGATCTGTGGTTTGGAGCAGCAGCTGCGGCAGCAGCAAGGCCTCCGGGATGTAGACTTCCCCAGCCTGAGCCCCCCGCCTGCCCCTGCCCCGCCCTGTGCTGATCTGGACCTTCACTACTTGGCGCTGAGAGGGGGATCTGGCTTGAGTCACGGTGAGCTTTCAGTGACCCCTGGTTTCCATACTCCAAAGTCCCCCCAGCCAGCCCCCCATTTCAACCCCATTGGACACTTCCAGGGTTTCAGATGGTTAGTCAACACCCCATTCAGTTCAGTTCAGTTCCTCAGTTGTGTCCAACTCTTTACGACCCCATGGACTGCAGTACACCAGGCTTCCCTGTCCTTCACCATCTCCCCGAGCTTGCTCAGACTCATGTCCACTGAGTCGGTGATGCCATCCAACCATCTCATCCTCTGTCGTCCCCTTCTCCTCCTGCCTTCAGTCTTTCCCAGCCTCAGGGTCTTTTCTAATGAGTCAGTTCTTCACATCAGGTGGCTAAAGTATTAGAGCTTCAGCTTCAGCATCAGTCCTTCCAATGAATATTCAGGACTGATTTCGTTTAAGATGGACTGGTTTGAGCTCCTTGGAGTCCAAGGGACTCTCAAGAATCTTCTCCAATGCCACAGTTCAAAAGCATCAGTTCTTCGGTGCTCAACTTGAATGTGAACGTGAACTCGCTCAGTCATGTCCGACTCTTTGCGACCCCATGGACTGTAGCCTAACAGGCTCCTCTGTCCATGGGATTTTCCAGGCAATAGCACTGGAGTGGATTGCTATTTCCTTCTCCAAGGGATCTTCCCAACCCAGGGATTGAACCCAGGTCTCCCACATCGTAGACAGACGCTTTACCATCTGAGCCACCAGGGAAGTCCGGTGCTCAACTTATACTGTCTTAAATTTCTCCCATAATCACCTCATCCCTCCTTAACCAACTGTCCCCTCACCTCACCACCATTACTCCAGGTTCTCCCAACTGAAATCCCTCCCTTAAATCCTTCGTTCACAGGCTCCTCCTGCAATTCCTATATATGCCAGCAGAGGGCAGCCCCACCCAGAGTCCCCCTGCTTGTCTTTGGTTGCGATTAGGAGAGGCCCCTAAGGATGCTTGTGGACGAGAGTCTGACCAGGGAAACTCTTCCAAAGCCCATCTTATCTCTCCCCTGACCTCCAGGAAGGTTAGAAAATGCAACTCGGCCCATCATTGCCCTCTCCTCTCAGTAGAGGTTTATCTGTCATCCTGGGGTGGCTGCCCTCCAGCTGTCTCTCTTGGAACCCTCATGCTGCAGTTCTCACCTGTTTCACTTTGTGTTGATCTGGGAGTGGGTGGAGGGGACCCAGCAGCTGGTTCCAGCATGACATTGTCCTTTCCTCTGCAGCAGGCTGGCCAGGCGCCACGCCGAGTATGAGTGAGCTGGAGCGGCGGCGGCTGGAAGAGGCTCTGGAGGCTGCCCAGGGAGAGGCCCGAGGGGCTCAGCTTCGGGAGGAGCAGCTCCAGGCCGAGTGTGAGCGGCTGCAGGGGGAGCTGAAGCAGCTGCAGGAGACCCGGGCCCAGGTAAAAGCGGGGGCACCAACCCCAGGCCCCTGCTCTGGCACCTGTGGAGCTCTGTGGAGTGCTGGGAGCTGCTGGAAAGAACTCTTACAGAGATCTGGGGTTTCCTCACTGAGTACAGACCCGTCCTGGGAATGGTAAAGAAGGGAGGTCCAGGCCAGGGGTTGGGGTCTGACTGCTCCATCTTTCCCTTAGGATCTAGCCTCCAACCAGTCGGAGCGGGACATGGCGTGGGTGAAAAGAGTTGGGGATGATCAGTAAGTCACTTTGTAATCCTCTTCCTCTTAACCTCTGCAACCCAGGGGGTGGCATTTTCCAGATTCCCTCTTTGGTTCACTCCTCCCCCTCCACATTGTTTGGGGGAACCTCTCTTCCAAGCAGTCAGGGCTGTGTTTTGGGTTGCTTGTGCGGCTCTGTGTCCTTCACAGGGAAGGAGGCGAGGTTCTGGCATGCTCAGGTTCTAGGAGGTTCCCTTTGCTTTCTCTGGCACCCAGGCCTGTGTCTTGTCGAGGTGTTGGGTTGAGAGAGACTTTCTCGGCAGCTTTGCTGCTGTGTTGTGTCCTCTGGTGAGTTTTGGGTCTCTGTGGGACTTATTTTCTATCCCAGTAACAAGGCCCAGCCAGTTGGGTTAACCAGCTCCTCCCTGACGAGGAGGAAGGAGAAGATGGTCTCTTTCAGGATTGTCTCCTACCTCAGGAGAGAGAAAGCTGAGACTTAGGAGAGGACAGACTTCCTTGAGTTCATGCAGCAGCAAGCCGGGAATTAGAACATATCAGGCTGGGATGTCCCTTGGGGATCCTGCCATTGAAGAGAAGCAGCAGTAGGTGGGAAGGGCGCTGTGTCAGCGGGGTGCCTAGTGGGGGCCTCTGGGGCAGCACTGGGCAGCCAGGGAGAGGGTGCACGCAGCCTGGCAGCAGTGAGCCTGGTGCCTCTCACATCCGCACCCGAACTCATCCTCTCCCACTTTCTGAGAAATAGAGCACAAGCCTCCTTCCGCCTAAGCCTTCCCCCGACAAGATGAGGAGTGTGATGCAGACTCCCTCCTTTCATTGGTGGGGAAGACTGAGGCCTGGAGAGGGCAGGGGCCAACCCTCCAGCACACACACACCCGGCTCCGGGACCCCCTGGGCCTCCTCACCTTCCTCCCTGCTTCTGGTCAGTCAGGGGCCGCTCACCTCCCCCTGCACCCTGGGGTGAGGACCTGGGTGGAGCTGTGATAGCTGGGGAGTGAGAACCTAGTTTGTGGGACTAATGGGTGGGACTCCTCACTGTTAGGGGCCTCTGCAGAGAGGGTCCACCCTAGCTTGTGGCTGGCGCTCAGAGCCTGTCCTAGCCTGTATGCCCAGACCCGGAAAACACACACACCCATACATGTTCTAGAATCCTAGCTTGCCCCTAAAGTCACACCGTATCTCCCTCTATGGCTTCCTGGATCCACCTCCCTCCCAGAAGACCAGTCGAGAAACCTCCCTCAATAGGTTGAACCCAGAGAGAGGATTTTTTTTTTTTGGCTGGAGTCTGAACAGCCAGGATTCCAATCTCAGGGACCCCCTCCTGGGATGCTGAGTGGCTCAGCTTTGCTGATTTCACCTCGTTGGCCCCAGGTTTCCCTCACAGGCTCAGCGGTCCATCACTGCTGAGGGATGTGAGTGGAAGGTGATGTGGGGGAGGCTGAGAAGAGGTGGCACGTTCCCAGGGGCCGAGTGAGTGGGTAAAAGAGGATTCCTTCCACAGACGCCTCTGGAGGTCATGCCGTCCATGCCACTCATCCTAGCTGGAACAGCCCCTTTTCCTCCCCCTTACAAGATACCTATGCCCACCCTGTCTCTTAGCCAGAGGGAGCTGGGCTCTGCTCCCGGCTGGTCCTACCAGAGTTGACATCCAGCTCCTCCCCCGGGTCTTCATGGTTTGGACTCTGCCTCACGGCCTCCCGGACGTCTGCCCCTGGAGCCAGCCGGGCCCTTCTTGCCCAACTTGACAGTTCCTTTTAGGCCAAGTATCTCTGGACAGCCCCAGCTTGGCAAGAGTTAATTCTCAGAGGAAGTCCTCACTCCCCCGGTAGTTTTATTTTCTTATAAGCTCAGCTCCTTTTGGTAATAAGCTGCTTCCCGAGTGCTCCCTCCCCTGTCCTCCCACCTGAGGAGGCGTCAGTCACCTGCCCTCAGCTCCTTTCCCCGCACCAGCCCCTACTTTCCCTTCTACTTCTGCCTGACCCTTCAGGCGCGTGGGAATTTTACATGTGGGCCTTCCAGGAGAGGATAGCCGAGGTGGGTTATCTGGATGGAGGTGTGAAGGCGGAAGAGGGGGCCACAGAGGTTCCCGAGTCCAGCCCATGCCTCGGTGGGAACTCATTGTATCCCAAGAGGTGCTCCCCTCCTTGGCGTGGATGCCTCCAGGGTGGTCGTCACTTTTACCGTGGGAGTCCTGGCTGTTCACATTGCCTTCCCACACTACAGCTGCCTCTATGAATTCCCCTCTGTGAGGCTGCCCAGTGCTGAGGGGCCAGGCCTGGAGGCAGTACCAGCCCCAGGGTTTCCAGTCTCCCCTATCCCAGCCCCTGGTTCACAAGACCATCGTCAGTGTTCCTCTGACAATGGGCACCCAGACCAGATCACCACCCTCCAAATCTGACCTCAGGGCAAGGTTTCCCGGCCGTGTGGTCAGCCCAGCATCTGGTACTCAGTGCCCAGGGGGAAGGGCCACTGAAGGTGACCCACCTTCAGTGATCAGCGGCTAAAGGCAATAATGAAGGAAGAGATGGGAGTGGAGACCAGAAGGGTCCCAGCTAAGCGCGAGGTGCAGACCCACGGCCCCCTCCTCTGGCCTACTCAGGGTCTCAGGTCCTGAGTGTGGCCTTCCTGGGGGTGTGGCTAACTCTGAGGATGGAAGGGCGATTGTGGAGAGGGGGCTTCTAGAAGGGGCTCAGTGAGGGGATGCAGGGTCAGTGAAGGAGGGGACTCATCCATGAGGGGAGCACCTGTGAGCAGATGGGGGTTCAGTATCAGTGATGAGGGGGAAAACTATAGGCCTTTTTCCCCAACATGGGGGGCTCAATGTTGCAGCCTGGGTGCTTTTCCGCCCACTCCCCCCCACCCCTCTCTCCGCCCACAAGCCTCTGCGTGGGCTGCGGTTAGTGGTAGGGGAGAAGTGTGAACTCAGAGAGAGAGGATGGAAACTCTGCACAGAGGTCAAGGGCAGTGTAGGGGGGTCAGGACGGAAGTCGGAGACCCCCGTGTACCCTGAGCTCAGTCTCATGCCCCAGAGCCAGCAGGCCCAGGGCCTCCCCCTTCATGCTTCTCACCCTCCCTACTTCCTTTCTTTCAAATTTCCTTCAGCCCGGACGCCCGGCCCACAGGACTGAAGCCCTGAGCTCTTGCAGCCTCGGGGCTCCCCAAGGGTGGGGAGGGGCTCTGAAGTCGGGGGCCCACCACGCCCACCTAACTGTGGTCTGAGTTGGTGGGCTTTGAACCACCTCTGACCCTCTCCCTGCCAGGGAGGCAGAGAGCAGCTCTTACCCACGCTATCTCCCTCGATGAGGAACACCACATCCTCCCCTCATTCAAACCAAACTCATTGAGCTGGTATCTCCTTAAATGGATCAAAACTGGTTTCCCCTTTTCACCCCCCCATCTCCTAGGCATTTCCCTGAGTCCTCATTCCAGCAGACACCGTGCGAGGCAGTTTACCTATAAAATCTCATTTGAGTCTCACCAAAAACCATGTGACAGTGTTGTCCCCTGAGCAAATCAGGGTACAAGGAAGTAATCAGAGAAATTAAGTGCAAATACCAAGCAGGTCCTGAAATGATGGGGTAATAGCACTTCTGTGGTGTTTTTATGTTTCAAATTCTTGTCCAGGTAGGAGGTCCTTATACGAGGAGCAGCCCAATTTGTTGACTGATCACTTTTGAAAGTGAAAGGAGGCCCTATTAATAATTCTGCCAGGTGACTCCTGTCAACCAGGACAGCCCTGGGCAAACTGGGATCTGTGGGTCCCCAGCCTGGAGGAGGACTCTGATTCCAACCCTGCTGTGAAACTTCTCCATTAAGCTGCATCTGGGGAGGCTTTCTACACACAAAGAACATCTGGCTGAGCTGGAAGGGTGGCAGGGGCTGCCATGAAGAGCCGGGCTCTGTGGACCGCAAGTCATAGCTGGTCGAGGAGAGTGAAGGGGCTCAAGGCGCCTCAGAGGAAGTGGTAGATCGCTGGGTTGTTGCAAGCGACTTCCTCCTCCCCCCAGCCCGCAACCTCAAGTCCGCTCCACGGCCCGGTGCCTGTGGCCCCCTCCCTGAGGGTCAGGCCGGGCGGGAAGACTAGTGCTGGGTGTGCCTGTGGGTAGTGGAAAGTTGGGTCCTTAAATGCCCCCGCAAGGGTGAAGTGGCTAGGGGGCAGCGGGGGCAGCGGGGGCAGCTATGGGCAAGGATGGAGGAGCTGGGAATGCTGGGTTTCTGTTTTCCTCCTGATTCTGTCAGCCAGGGATTCTGACCACATGACCAGCTCTGATCCTGATCCCATCCCTGCCTGTAACCTCCATCCCTCATCCTGACCCCAACTGGTCTCCAGTCCTGACGGAAGATGATCTCATCAGACCCTGACTCCCGCCTTAATCCTGACCTCGAGCCGTCCCTAGTTCTAATCCCATGACCCACTGCTAGCCTGAATCTTGACCCTGCCACATCCGCATCCTCATGGAGACTCCAGCGCATCACAGGGCACCCAGTGAGCCAGGAAGACACTGCACTCAGAAGCCCATGTGTCTCCCAGCTGGTTTGAGGCAGAAAGAGGTCTTCTACAGAGGCAGATGCTTAGGTCTCTAACCTTTCTCATCTCTGTTGCTTTATCAATAACAGTGAAGATGATTGTTTCTACATGAGTTTTTGAACTCCCTGAATTATTCGTGGAAAGAAAGAATGAAAGGATGTCAGCAGAGGGTGGAATGGTGTACAGGGGCTCGGAGCCCTCTTTCCTGCCAGCACTGCCTTGTGCACTCTGGCTCCTCCAAAGATGCCAGCTCAGCAGGCTGAGGTGCCAAGAGCCTGAGTCCCTGCTTTGTGCCACTGCTGCTCTGTGATGACCTTGAGCTGGCCTCTTAATATAAACTCTGTCCTTCCACTTCCACACGTGTTGAGCACCCTCCTGTCCCCTCCCCAGGCAGGGCTGCTGATACTCAGGGATCCCAGGCCACTTTGGAGGTCCCCAGCCTCTTTCTCCTCCTCTTAGCCTTCTGCTGCCTTCCCACCTGAGTAGTGAGTAGCCTTGACTTCAGCATCCAGGAGACCAGAGCTCCCATTCCAGCAATTCCACTATTACTAGGCTTTATGACTTTGGTCAACTGACTTAACCTCTGTAAGCTTCGGTTTTCTCATCTGTAACATGGAGGTACCAAGCCAGCCAACACTGCAGGGTTGTCCTGAAGATTAAGTTCTTAGCACAATGCCTGGCCTCTGATAAGGGCTCATACCGATTATGATTCTTTTCTGGGTGCTTCCCAAGTTCTGAGAGATTCAGACGGAACTTGTTCCCCATAATTTAAGCAATGAGGAAGCACCCAGATGCAGGCATCTACTGCCGTTCACCTGACCCAGCCTTCCCAGACAGCCGTGATGGTGGAAAATAGCACTCAGGTGTGGGCCAGGAAGCGGAATGTGTATTCAGGTGCACGCATGCAACTCTTGGTTGTGTTGTGAAGTTGAGATTTTTTCCACTGAATTGGCAGTGTTTTCTAACGTGAGTCATTCAGGTCGTTAGCGTATTTAGCAGCCCAGGCCTGTGCATCTTGAGGTGGGTAGTGACCCAATGCAGGAGGAAGGTCTCACAGCACCTTGGAGCATCAGGTCTGGTCCTCCTAACCTTGCCCAGGGTCTCAGAGGCAGTTTCAAGGGCTGCCTGGAGCTCCTGGAGGACACGGGGCAGTGGTGGGGGGGTACAGAACTGGAAGAGGGGCTGGGTGTCCTGGGCTAGGGCCTTCTCCCTTCCATTTCCTGCTGCCTTGTCTATTTTGCTGCGAGGAGGGTACCGGGAACTCGGTGCTGGAAACTGGGGTAGCTCCTGACAAGGGGAGGAAGGCAGGCAGAGGAGAGATGGGGCCTGGCAACTGAGTGTGGCAGGTGAGATCTCTGAGGCAGGGTGTGAAGGCGACGACCTGTATCTGTCACCTGAGATACGCAGTGAAAGCAGATGGGGAGAGGCACTGGCTGCTCGGTCAGAGGGGATGTTCCATCTGTGCCTACCCAGAGCCCCCTCCTGCCCTCACCACCGGGGGTCAGCGTCATTGTCTGGAAGTTCCCAGCCTGAGGGAGGAGATGCAGGTCTTGCCCTCAGCCCCCCTGGCTTGAAGCAGGGAGCCTTCCACTGGGAAGTCCCCAGTTTACTATGGGCCATAGACTGGACCTCTCAGTCTGATGAGGGCGATGCCGTTCCTTCCCACAGACCCGTGCTAGAGGAGGGCGGGGGACATAGGACACCCGAGGGCTGAGATAAGATGGGACGGAGGCTGCAGCACCTTGGCAAAGGCTTCCCAAAGGACTCCGTCCCTCTGTTCCTGTCCACCATCAGACTGGTAGAGGGCACTCTCCCTCCCTAAGAAATGGGGTTGTTCCCCAGAATCCCAGCCTGTTTGCAGTAATTTGGCTTTGGCCCAGATGAGTTAAAAATAGTTTTGTTGTGGGAGGGGCTCCCCCTCCACCCAGCTCTGCCCCAGGATTAGTGAGAGAACAAGGCGAGAGCGAGGGAGTTCAGTCACCATCTACCCGCTGCACTCGGCTTTTCCTGCCCTCTGAAGCCCTAACCTCACGACTTCCCGTCCTCTTCTCCGGGGTTGGTCAGACACACACACACACACACACACACACACACACACACACACACACACTCACTCACTCACTCACTCACTCACTCACTCACTCACTCACCCTGTTCCTCACTCATCACACTGGTCTCACACCTCCCTTTGCTCCCTCCCATTCACATGTATCCTCTGTTACATGCCCCATTACCATGAGATGAGAGCAGGGTCCTCTCCTTGCTCCCCAGCTACTAGGGCAAGACCCCCCCCCACTGCCTCCCCAAGACAAAATCCCTCTGGAGTGGCCAAGCTTCTCTCTGCCATTTCCTCTCCAGCTCCAACTTCCACAAAGTTCCAGAATCTCTTCTTCATTGGATGAGGGGGCAAGATCTGGGGAAACAATATCCCCTGCCTCCCAGGCTCTGTCCAGGCCCAGATCAGAGATGAAGGCGGTGACCCAAGTCACCTGTGTCACAGGCAGAGTCTCCTGTGATGTCAGGATGGGCTCCCTGGAGGTGTGCAGGCTAGGGTGGGAGAGAGGAGGGGCAGCACTGAGAATGGTAACTTTCATTCAGCAGTTCTGGGTCAAAGGGACCCAAAGAGAAAGGGAGAGAAAAGGAAGTGGTTGAAGTCTTTGCTGAGTCTGTTCCAGCTCCATGAGGGTGGGTGCCCTGGAGGCCTGAGCAGGAAGTGGGAGGAAAAAAAGGGAAGAAGAGGGACTTCCCTGGTGGTCCAGTGGTTAAGATTGCACACTTCCACAGTAAGAGGCACAGGTTCAATTCTTGGCCAGGGAACTAAGATCTTGCATGCTGCATGGCCTGGCAAAAAAGAGAAAAACAAAGGGAACAAGAAAGAAAAATGGTAAGAGAGGCTCAATTCAATACTGACTTACTGAACAGCTACTGGGTACCAGATCCTGGACAAGATGCTGGGAATACGAACACAGTGATGATCTCTGTGTTTGAGGAACTCCCAGTGAAGTTCCAGAAGAAGGCAACTTTTGTTAGGTGCTTAACGTGAGTGATGCCCCCTGGAGGTGTGCCGGGCACAATAGCTGTTCACAGAGATCTCCAGGTAAAGGGCTCCCTGGTGGTCCTGGGAGTTGCAAGGCTGAAAGGAGCAAAGCAGTGGACCTAGGCATACTTGGGTTCAAGTGTATCAGTCAGCACCTCTGCCAAGCCAGGAGGCCATGTCTTCACTTACAGAATGGGGCTCTTCATAGGCTGTGCAACAGCGGTCTCTAATCTTCCAAAGGTGAGAACTCCTCTGGTCCCCCGCCCCCATACGCAGATTGTACTTCACTATTAGTATGAGTACTTTGAGAAAACGCACAGCGACAAAAGCTACTATAAATTCAGTGCAGCTTTTTGATGAATCTGTGTTTTATTTGTCACCGCAGTTTCTGCACAGATTAGAAACACATTCACACATACCTGTATGAGATGTGTTCAGGCCACAGACAATGCTCAGTGAATAGAGATTCAGGGAGCCCTTGAAATCACTGAGCGCTCCAGCCCCCGCCCATTGTCTTGGGAACCACTGCCCTAGCCCCAGGTAAGGTGTAGGGAACCCCCTGGAAGAGGTTCCCCTTTGAGGTGGCCCTTAATGCCCAAGAGAATTTCTGCAGCGGGGGTTGGAGGGTCTGGGAGGGGAGGGCCAGATGCCAGGGCAGAGGCCGTTCTTCCTCCACAGCTGTGACAGTAAACCCACTTCCCTTCTCCGCTTACCCACTCTCTGCCCTCTGACCTCAGGGTCAGGGCAGGCTGCGGTCAATCCTTGACCCGGGTGACTGGGTGTCCTTCAGGGTGAATTTGGCGCTGGCTTACACGGAGCTGACGGAGGAGCTGGGCCGGCTTCGGGAGCTGAGTTCGCTGCAGGGGAGGATCCTGAGGACGCTGCTGCAGGAGCAGGCCCGGAGTGGCGGTGAGAGGACCCAGAGGGCAGCAGGGGCCACCCTCCACTTCCTTCCCCGGTGCCCCGGCCTCTTCCACTCGGGAGGAGAGTGGGTGGGCACTGGTGGCTGGCAAGGCCCGGGCTCCCCAGTCCTGACGTCCTCTAGCCCCACCATTGCCACCTGACCTGTTCCGCTTCTCTTCTAGGCCAGAGGCACTCGCCGCTGTCGCAGCGCCACTCCCCGGCCCCCCAGTGCCCCTCGCACTCCCCGCCGGCCCGCGCGGCGCCCCCATGTCCCCCGTGCCAGTCCCCTGTCCCCCAGCGCCGCTCCCCTGGGCCCCCCTGCCCCTCGCCCCAGCAGCGCCGCTCTCCGGCCTCGCCCTCCTGTCCGTCGCCCGTCCCGCAGCGCCGCTCGCCGGTGCCGCCGCCGTGTCAGTCCCCCAGCCCGCAGCGCCGCTCCCCAGGGCCCCCCACCTGCCCGGCCCCGCAGCCCCGGCCTCCGCCGCCCCCGCCGCCCGGGGAGAGGACGCTGGCCGAGCGAGCCTACGCCAAGCCGCCCAGCCACCACGTGAAGGCCGGCTTCCAGGGCCGGCGCAGCTACTCAGAGATGGCGGAGGGCGCGGGCTACGCGGGCGCCTCCCCGCCCTGGCTGCAAGCCGAGGCGGCCACGCTACCCAAGCCGCGGGCCTACGGCGGCGAGCTCTACGGCCCCGGCCGGCCCCTCAGTCCGCGGCGCGCCTTCGAGGGTATCCGCCTGCGCTTCGAGAAGCAGCCGTCGGAGGAGGAGGAGTGGGCCGTGCCCGCCAGTCCGCCCAGCCCGGAGGCCGGCGCCATCCGCTGCGCCTCGTTCTGCGCGGGCTTCCCGGTCCCCGAGTCGCCCGCCGCCACCGCCTACGCCCACGCCGAGCACGCGCAGTCCTGGCCCTCCATTAACGTGAGTGCACTGTGGTCGGAAACCCGGGAGCCCCGCCCATCATTCGGTGCGAAGCCGGGGGCGGGGCTCCCTGCCTTTGACGCCACGCTCCTCCCCTGGACGGTGCGTCCCCCTCTCTCCAGGGGCGTTTTGTTGGCTTGTATTGGGGCCGCACTCTTTAACACTTGTTCAGTTTCATGGTTAAAGACCCAGTCTTCAGAGTGACAGTCCTTGCTTTGATTCTGGACTTAAACACTTAATAGCTTTGGGACCTTGGGCAACTTCCTTGTCTTCTTCGGCCCTCAGTTTTCTCAACTGGAAAATGAGGACAATAACTTATTATCTGATTCCATTAGAGAATTCTAAAGAGGGAGGCGGTGAACCCAAAGCACTCTGCACAGTGCCTGGCTCAATAGTAAACATCTATTAATTGGTGATGGAGGCCATGCTGACACCGGTCTTGGGTCCCGACAGGGACAGCCCTGCTCATTCAGCTCTGTTCATCAGGCCTCAGAGCCCCTGCCCTTTTCTGTCTGTCGTAGAAGACACCCGTTTCTCAGGGCTGTATCGTTTCACAAAAATAGTGAGTTTCCTGGATGTCAGAGCCAACCCTTGCCACCTGGAAGGACCAAAATACATTCCAGAGTCAGACAGAAAATTATTTTGGGGCTGTACATTGTTAGGGTTATCCGTTGCTCTGAGTTATCAGGGAGCTGTGTCTGAGTAATTCTGAGGGCATGTCTGGGTCTTGGCTCCCCTCATTGCTGCAGATATCCTGGCAGGCTGAGCATACCTACCTCCCCGTTCAGCACCACCTGGGGACACCATGCCCAGGATTGGAAGAGTGGGTGCTTAACTGGGGGAAAGTGGTTAGGGAGGGGGAGGAAGGGGGTGATGTAGGAGATGCCTTCTCATGCCAGATGCCTTCTCATGCCACAGTGCTCCCTGCCTTGAGTCCTAGGAAAGGGCAAGCTGGAAAGTGGGGACGGTGAAGGACGGATGTGGACCATAAACAACTCCTTTCTCTCCCCACAGCTACTGATGGAGACAGTGGGCTCTGATATCCGCAGCTGCCCCCTCTGCCAGCTGGGTTTCCCAGTCGGGTACCCAGATGATGCCCTCATCAAACACATTGACTCCCACTTGGAGAACAGCAAGATCTAGGGTGCCTCCCCCCACCCACTGGCAGTTTCTCCTCCTTCTCCCATCACCCCCACTCACTCACTCACTTTGAATGCTGCATGAATCTCGTGGGGGGCCCCTGCCCCTTGCGACCCCCAGATACCTCCACTAGCTACTGAGTCAACGTGTGTGCCGTCTTCCCTGGTCCAGGCACCACTCAGCCCTGACTCTTCCCGGGAGGTCAACCGAGGTTCTCCCCAGCTCCCTGGCTTCTGCTGGGGAGGTGGGAAGGGCTGGGATGGGGAGGGGCATATCCTACCCAGCCTCTCCTGCCTTTCTCTTCTCAAACAGTTGGATCCAAGAGGGTGTCTAGTGCTTGGGCCTGGGAGAGGGGAGGGTATCAGAAGACTCCAGAAGCTCCCCCAGCCCCTACCCAGATGGCCACATTTCTCAGGCTGTGCTCTGTCCAGAGAGTGCCTCCCTGTGGGGTCCCAGAGCCTGCCCTGCACACTGATGCCGGTTCCTCCGTCCCCTGGCCAGGTTGGAGCTCGTGGCATGGGCCCCCCACTGGGGGAAGGAGGCATCTTGTTTCTTGCCATTCCCTGCAGGCCAGCCTTGTTTTCCCCCTCAGCCCACCCTGGGGAATAGGGAGGGTGAGAGAGGAGAGGGAGGACCCTAAAGGACTGGGAGCATCTGGCCCCAAGAGTCTGCCCTGAGGTACCATGGCCCTCAGGCCGGTGAACCATCTGTGTCTGCGTCCCAGCCCCACGCCCTTCTTCTGGAGCCCCCAGTGTCAAGGCGCAGGTTGTTAAGGCAGGCGTGTCCCCCAACCTGACCCCACTCAAGCCCTGACACCACAGGTGCCCTGGAGCCCAGGTGTGACTCAGCCTCCGATAGCTGGGTGGATGTCATCAGGCCAGCCTCCCAGGCCAGAACCTGAGGATGGGCCCAGGGTGCTGTGGAGATCAACTTAAAAAGAGCTAACCCCCTTCCCACACCCCAGCGACCCATATTCCCTCTGTGAAATCTACCTCAGAGTCGTACCCTCAGAAGGACGGGTAAGCAGGAGGCCAGGGGGTCCCCGGGGCTGAGGTGGGGAGCTTCCCAGGCAAGAGCCTGCTGCCCCACAATGAGTCCACTCTCCTCCACTGCGAGCCTCTCCCAGGCTTCAGCCCGGGCGGGGCCAGTGGGCGCTGCTGTTGGTGCACGCGCCATTCTGACCCAACTCTTCCAGGCCCCCCTCCTCCTCACCCGCCCCCCTCCTCAGTGCAGGGGAGGGAGGGCGTGTGTCGGGGCGGGGCAAGCAGCCGAGGACTACAGGGACGCATGGCATTGTACCTTGAGTGTCCCCCCAGGGAGGCGAAACAGGGAAGGGGGACTGGAAAGAGGAGGCGGGCCCCTGAGCTCTCTGAACAAGTTGAAAGTCCAAATAAAACTTACCTGTTCCATCTGCGCTCGGTCTGTGCTCTCTGTGGCTGGGGGAGGGAGGGAACTTTTCCAGGTGGAAGGTCTTGGAAACTGTCTCAAGTAACCACAACCACGGGAGGGCAAGTAGGGGATGCTTAGGGCCCCCGTGTTCCCAGGTGGTTCTGGAGACGCAGGCATGCGAGTGGCTACAGGTGACTTGTGATGTGGACTTTATTTGGAACAGATGGGGAGCAGCAGAGGGGTATCTTCGTGACTAGCCCTGAGCAGGTGTCAGGGACTCGTGAATTTTCCCAACAGGTCTGGCAGGTAGAAGTTCTGTAGCCTGAGGATTCATTTACCTGTAGCACTATTTTTTTTTTTCTTCATCAAATGATTTCTTATGCCAGGAACCAGACTGGAGCCTCAAAAAGGAAGGAACATTTATTTGGGTTCCATGTCCTTGTGGGTCAGGGAGTAGGTAGCGGCTCAGCGGGTGCCTTGAAAAGTGCCATAGCCTGGGAAGTCAGAGCCAGGTCGTGAACCTGTGACTTCTGCCCCAGCTTGGGCCGTGCCCTCTTGTCTGCAGAAAGAGCCTGAGCTACTTACTCATCAAATCTTGGTGCCTTTCATTTCCATGTGACACTTTCTGGCCAAGGATTCACTTGAAAGCAAAAGGCAGGAGCCACTGCTCACTGAAGACCCAAGGTCCAGCTCCAGACCTGCGGTTTACATCCCTCCCTGTTCCGTGCCAAGGTGCAGTCCCCACAGGGAGACTTCCCTGCTCCTCTGTTGCAGTTGACAACTATAGCTGCTAAAAGCTTGTCCAACCCTGATTTCATCTGTAGCCAAGTCTTGACTGCCAGGGAAGGCAAGAACAGACATCCCCATGGGACATGGCTTCTTACAAGCCCTGGGAGAGAGGGTTCTGGAATCTCTGGCACATGAGTTCCCCTGATTTTCTCCCACTTCATGGAAAAGGTTTTCTTTCTGCCATGGATGAATGCAGCACCCAGGTGTCTGGGTTTTGTTTGGATCCCTAGAAGCATTTGCTTGAAGGACGTGAGAAAATTAGGGGTGGTAAAAAGACACAAAGCAAAGAGAAATCCCAGCCATCGAAAAGAAGGGCAAAGGATGACCTGGAAATGAGCTGTGTGGGGGCATGGCTTGTGTAACCTCACCTGGTCCTTGGGCATAAGTCTGAAGGGGTGAGGAAACCCAGCTATACACAACCTGGACACTCCTGTCACGGGGGAGGGGAGTATGGCAACGTCAGGTGCGGATTCCAGCAACATGTCTCCTCGATCTCTGGGGACGTGGGAAAGGGCTCAGATACAGGATGGGAAGCTGCCTGGGCTGGAAGGGAAGGGGAGGAAGGAAGAAAAAGCTAGTGTTTCCCCAGCCCAGTTCCTCTAGACCTGCAGCCTTTAACTTAATGCCTGCCCAAAGGAGAGGACTAGGGGGTGGAGAGCCCTGCCTACGCTCATCCTTCTCTTCCCAACGGGATCTGGGCTGCGATCAGACGTGAGGACACTCGTCACTCTTTGGGAGTAATTCAGGGACCCCAGGGCCTGAGAGAGTGGGAGGCAGAGGGGTCTGGCTCTCTGGGCTCCTGGAGCGGTGAGGAGGGTGGGACGACTTGCACAGGAGTGAAGTGGGGGAAGACCCCATCGAGGCTGGAGACGACACCTGGGAACCGACTCACTTTCACCAGCACAGATGGGGAGCTGGACTTGGGGAGGAGGGGGCTCAGGGGCAGGGAGGAATCGCAGACTCCACGCCATCCGTGGCTTCACCTCCAAGTGCCTGAGGAAAGGCCGACACCCAACATCCCAGCTCCAGCCCCGCTGCCCTCTGTCTCTCCTTCATCCACCAGCTGCCCTGTGGGCCTCCTGGCCTCATCTTTGATTTCCTCAGCCAGAGCTACCAGCCTACAGCCACCCCGCCCCTCTCCTGGGTCCCTGTAGAAGCTGTGCCAGGCGATCAGCTGAGGAATTAAGAGCTTCTATCAGAAGCTGCTGCTGCTGCTGTGTGTGTGTGTGTGAGAGGCGGGGAAGGGGGGGGTTCGGGGGGGGGGGTGGGAAGCTGATCGCTAGCAAACGGGAGGGGTGTGTGGGTGAGTCAGCCGTGTTAATGAGAAACACCACACCCCGCTGATTAGGACTAATGAGGAAGAACAGAGCGGGCTGGGGGTTTCAGTCAGTGATATCTTGACAGGGTTGCTTGCTCCCCCAGTCCCATTTCTCCCTTAGCCAGGGCAAAGAACAGAGCCACTTTGGCTACTGCAGGAAGAAGGGAGGTTAGACACAGCGATGAACCGCCGGGGCGAGGCGGTCCTCACTGAGAAGGGGTTGAACCAGGAGTTTGGGCAGAGACCGCATTCAGGGGAACTGTGAGAGATACAGTATGCTCCTGTTCCTGCCCGTCCTCTAATCTCTCTGTTGATTCACTCCAGAGAAATTTCTGGCACTCAGAGCTGTGCCTCCCGGTTGCCTCAGTGAAATCTAATGGACCTCTGCAGAGGGCCCTGATTAAGGGGGTGCTGCGGACAGGGCTCCGGGCTGTGCCCTTCCTATTGGCAGCCTGGTTTGAGGCATTGACTGTCTATGCAGATGTTAATAACCCAGGGGGGCCTGGCAGCGCTGAGGGTGGGAGGGGTTGGGGTAGGGGAAGGCCTGTGGGCATCCCTGAAGGCCCTCATGGTAGCTTCCCTATCCTTGTGGCAGAGGCAGAGGCCCCCAGAACCCGCAGCGTCACCCTGCCCCTCCATGCCGACTCAGCTGAGGGCAAAGGCCCCAAGCGTGCCCGGCCTATGTTCCAATCCGGTGTGAGTGCAGGCCTAGGGGAAGGGAGGGCAGAGGAGGGCTGGGAGGGGGACAGGATGGGTGTCGGCCAGCACCTCCAACACCTCCTCATTTGCATTACCACTGACACCCTTCTTGACCAAGAAAATGGAGCCAGAAATAACAAGGGGGAAGGTGATTCCCTGGGGGGACCTTTGAGGTTCTCTTTCCTTGCTCCAACACTCCCAGTGCTGAGGGCAAGAGGGCAGCCACCCCCTCCCATCACTCGCCGGCCCCTGGTAGGGAAATGTACTGATATTTGCTGCTCCCTCTGCAGGTTGGGCAGTCACCCCGTCCCAGCCCCCCACCTCCTTTGGCCCCGAGCACCCCAGCCTGGCCCCTTTCTTGGGAGCCCACACCACCTCCCTCCCTTCCTCTCGGAACCCTCTCCCTGGAGCCCCTCACCCAGCTGTGCTGACCCCAGCTCTGCCCAGCTGCGCTGTTCTCTTCAGTTCGTCCTGCCTCCCCTCTCAGACTAGGCATTTCCCAGGGCAGGGCCCAGACGTCCCCTGCCAACCTCGAGAGAACATTCTGCCTGAGAAATAATCCCAACACTAGCAAGGGAGCTTGTGAGTAGATTCTAGAAACAGTGAGAGGTAGACCAGAGGTGTGACCCTGGCCCTAGGGTCATGAGGTGGGAGGGAGCGGGCACTCCCCAGCTCCATTGGAAGAGGCCTCTGTCCACCTTTACTTGGAGGTATTGCCAGTTGTCAGCTCTCTGTCCTCTGCGATCCTTGGAGAAAGGGCCAGGACTGTGCATTTTGACTTACTTCTCCACTGCCCCAGGGACTACCACACAGACCCCCCCCCCAATGAACACATTTGGTGCTCAGTTTACATGCATTGAATTTACTTCTGTCCCGGAGAGGGCAGGGAAGGATGTGGCAGTCACAGCTTGGAGGCGGGAGATGGTGAACGGTGAACGTGACGGGCCAAGTAGAGGGAGATGGGACCCTCCGCCAGAGGGTCCTGGAACCTGGGACCTGGAAGAGCCCACGGGGAGGGTAGAAGCAGAACAGAAGGGCCTGGCAGGGAAACCAGGTCGCGAGAGACAGCCGTAAGAGCTGTGAACACACTGCGAGAAGGAGTGAGGGATGAGCTGAGAACTCCCCCCACTCCCCCTCCAGAGATGCTATTTTGGAGGGAGCGAATATATGCAGTGCAGGGGGCAGGAGGGGGAGCATGCCAGCTTCCACAGGGGTCAGCGGGACCACCCGCTGCCCGCACTCTCCCCTCTCCCGGCCAGGGCCAGCCGTCTTCACTGGCCTTGGAACCCCTTCCCCGCTCCCACCCCCACCCAGCACTTCCCTCCCCGCTGGGAAATCTTGCTCCTTTGAGCACAGGAGGAGAAAAAATGAGCCTGAAGATTTGCAGCTGGCTTCTTGGCACCTGCCTGAGGGTCCCCTGGGTCTTCAGACTTCGGGAGATGCTTCTACTTCCATCCCTGCCTTGGAATGAAAACATGGCGGGTACAGTGCGGCACGGGGTGGGGCCGGCACCGCAGACCGCTCAGGGGGCCTGCACACTTTTCGCCTCCAGCTCTGCACTTAGGAGCTTGGCACGGATCCCCCTCTAGCAGCAAACAGGGGGTGAATCTGGTGTTAAAAGAGACCAGGGCAGAGGCCCTTTCCAGGGCCAGCTGGGTTCACCCACAAGAGGCCCAGCCCCTCTGGGTGGAAGCCTGTATCTTGCCCCTTTGGACCAAGGAGGCTGGACAGGGTTCGGTGTCAAGTAGAGCCTTGCTTGGCATGAAGGGAAATTCCTGTGCCCCAGATCAACCTCTCTGAGGGGCCCTGACTCATTTTGGGATGAAGGCTCCAATGCCCTGCGGGTTTCTGTGGCGGCAGGGCGTGTAGAGAGCTCTGGGGACAAGAGGAGACTTTTGTTTTCGTTTTTGGAGCTTGACTTTTTTACTGCTTGAGAGCACAGCTTCAGCTAAAGGAGCAAGATTGCCCAAGATGGGAAGATGCTGGGCACGGCCGCAGCAGAAGGACCGTTAAGTTAGACTTTAGGAAGAACTTCCTATGAAGACACTGGGGCACATTTCCTAGAGGAATCGAGGGAACCAGTTCCCTGAATGTTTTCCACAGTGAATCCCTCGCTCCCTCGGAGGCTGGGGGTTCGGGCCGGCATCGAGGTAGTGCAGGCCAGAGGCAGATAGAAGAGAGGAATGAGCCACTGCCAGGGAGGGAACTGAAGGCTCTAGAGGGGAAGGATGAGTGTGGGTTCAGGCATCAGAAGACATATGGCCCCACACCAGACAAGGTGAGGGGTTGGAGTGAGATCACAGGTGTGAAAGCCTGTCTCTCATCTTGGTCCCTCTCCCACTGTCCCAGCATCATGCTCTTCTTCTTCTGGCCTTTGCAGACCAGGGAGGGAAGGAGAGGAGAGGAACGCAGCCGTGGTGAACAGACTGCCTCCCCTGTGCCTGGGGTAGGAGGTCTGCAGGACTTCTTGGCCAGGGGTGGGGGAGATGGGATTGTGCAGCCAAACTCCCTGGGGCAGAGGAGCTGGGGGTGGCCAGCAGAGGGGCACAGGGATGCAGGAGCCTGTGTGATTATTCTGTCCGGGGCCCCCTCCTCCAGAGGGATGCCCGGTCCAGGCTCTCAGCCCACAGTGAGTACATGAATGGGGCCAACTGAATGATCATCAGGTCCTTCCCCCTTCCTGGGGCCCATGACCTTGTGAGTGTTGCGAGAGCTGAACTCTCTTACCCTTACCCCCCACAGCAAAAGCAATCTGTGGATGGGAGGTGGGGGAGGAGGAGATGGCGTGGAGATAGGTCACCCAGAAGCATGGGTGAGGGGCAGGGAAGGGGAGAGTGCCCCCTGGTGCTGGCCTTTATGGTGTGCCCAGCACACGCAGAGAGCTCACCTCGGGGGTCAGAGAGCCCCCTGCCTGCCCTGGCATTCCACTCCCTCCGGGCATGGCGGGCGGTTAAGTCTGAAGACAGAGGGGGGCCTGAGCAGGTCTTGGCACAGGGGGTCTCTGAGCTCAGGGATTCG
Organism: Oryx dammah; assembly: GCF_014754425.2. Lineage (NCBI taxonomy): Eukaryota > Metazoa > Chordata > Mammalia > Artiodactyla > Bovidae > Oryx > Oryx dammah. Next base: position 23,604,620 of record NW_024070192.1, read on the forward strand.
GGTGTCTCTGATCTCAGGCACGGCCTTAGTCCCCTACAGTCGGCACATGTGGGTCTTTTCCCCATGCTGGTCCTCCAGGCTCACCCTGTCACACATAACCCCAGATACACCCTTCCAAAGACCCAACTGCACACACATACACACACCCTTCCTCACTTACCAGGCTCCCAGTGACACCCATCTGCAGAGACACGCTTCTCCCAACACGCATGCATACAGAGTCTCACAAGACCACAGTGCACACAACATGTCCCAGGTGCCACGGGGACATGGACATGCACTGCCATGCATTCGCACAGGACCCATGCGGACCCCAGGAACAGTGTCCACTAACACACGCGTGTGCTCTGGGCTTTGCAGCTGACCCCATTGCCCAGTGGTGTGCTGGTGCATGTTCAACAAGCAGCCCTCCAGCTTGAGCTGCCACTGGGATGGCGCTGAGCCCTGGGGAGAGACCCACACAATCACCTCCTGCGAGCTGGTGCAGCCAGCTCCAGCCCACCACTCCACAATCCTTTGTAGAAATCACATGATAAATCTTAGCCACAAATGGGCAGCCCCGAGGAGGGCTGCACCTGGGCAGCAGTGACTCATTAGGGCAGCTTTTTTCCCCATGGGGGGCCTCCCCTTCCCTAGCTTCTCCCACACACAACCCCCCTGCTCCTGTCCAGACCTCACTTCCTGTCCCAAGTGTGGAGGGTGATGGTCCCTCCACCCACTAAAGGTAATTCAGGCAGGCTTCCTGGAGGAAGAGGGCAAGGAGATGCTGCATGTTCTCAGGGAAGCGCGAAATCTGTGCCCAGCTGCTTCTGATGTGCATCTGCCCCCTTGCTTCTGGCCCGCCCCTCGTTTCCTGATTCTTCTCCCTGGTCATCAGGACCAGGAGTTGATCAATATTAAGAGCTGAGAAGGGAGAAAGTTTGCACCCTGTAGGGCAGTGGCTGGAGGTGCCCAGAGCCTGTCCTGATAGTGAGGAAGGACCTCTCATTCTACTCAAGCTCTGGAAATGTTGCATCACTTCTCAGAGCTTTTGCTCCCCAATTAGGGGAAAAAAAAAAAAGGAAAGGACTGGAACGGATGGTTTTAATTTCCCTCTTGGCCCTGACATTTTGGCATTCTATATTGCTGAGATTCCTCAAAATCTACTCCTTTATTGCTAATCCGGATCTTTTCCCAGCTCATCAGGGAAGTGATCAGATGTGGTTTGAGGTTGGATGAGGGGAAGCAGTGAGTGCCACAGCCCTAGGAGCTGCAGGCTGGGTCTGGGCATCCATAGGTTTGGATCTGGGGCCTGGCAGGCCATATTCATTTGCAGGAACCTTCCAGCAGCCTCGGCTTCCCTGGTGGCTCAGAGGTTAAAGCATCTGCCTGCAACGCGGGAGACTTGGGTTCGATCCTGGAGAAGGAAATGGCAACCCACTCCAGTATTCTTGCCTGGAGAATCCCATGTACGGAGAAGCCTGGTGGGCTACAGTCCATGGGGTCTCAAAGAATCAGACACGACTGAGTGACTTAACTTTTACTTTAACTTTTCCAGCAGCCTCTGTTCACTTTGCTATGGCTCCTGAACTACTCCTGCCACACACACATATTAGAGGAAAAGGGGAGGGAGACGGAAGAGAGAGGGAGGGAAAAAGGGAAGAAAGGAAAGAAGAAAGAAGAGAGAAGGAAGGAAAAGGAAAGGAAAGAAAAATAAAATGAAACAAAAAGGGAAGAAAAGAAAAGAGTTCACCTTGGATCCAGGAAGCAGCCAGCCTGACCAGTCAAGTTGCTGGGGGGGACGTGGAAAGGATGGAGGAGGGTGGTGTTCCTGGTTGTTATGAACCCTTGCCCTGTGAATCTGTGAGGTGGGGGCAGTTCTGTGCCTTCCTGGGCTTGGACTGAGTTGTGCCAAGGCAGAGTAGAGTGCCCCTACTCTGCCCTGTCAGTGCCCCAGACAGGGGCTGGGGTCCAGCAGGCAGCCCACTCCTCCACCCAGGGCCTCCTGCCACTGCACTGCTGCTCCTTCTGAAAACAATTGAAACCACAAAATTGGCTTTGTGGTTGGGTGAATATCAGTCACTGCTATTCAGCTTGGCTTCCTAAGATGACTAAGGGGGTTGTAAGCCCCTTCTATGAGCCCCCCAGAGTTTCAGAGGCAAACTTGGAAAAGTGGTTTCTTTTGGAGGTTTTCGCTAGAAGCTGAGCTCCCAGGTGGCAGGGCTACAGTCACTGTATCCAGCTTGACCATGGGACCGAGGTCTCAGGTGATCACCGGGTGGAAGGAGCTGTTATCCCTGGGCTTCCTCACGCAGCAGCTTTGAGAAGACAGAGGCAGAGGGTGAGGCCACTAGGTGCCCAGCAAGTCTCCCTTCAGTCAGCCTGGGAGTCCAGTTCCAATTCTCAAGGGAGCCAGGAGCCAAGAGGCTGCTGCAGGTGTGACTGGCCACAGCAGGTCCCACGGGCAGGGCCTGGGTGCTGGGGCTGAGACCAGAGTCCTCAGTTGGCGTTCTCCCACCTCCCTCTCAGGTGGCTGTGTGACCTGCAGATAGTCCCCTCCACTCTCTGGGCCAAGTTCTGCTGGTGGTCTTTCAGGCAGAGTGCTGCAGATGGGAGAAGCCGGGCTGAAATGGGAATGCCTAGCCCCTGGTCAGTGCCATCTAGAGTTTGATGGTCTGGAGTTTGACAGGGCCTAACTCTCCATCCTTCTGAGTCAGGAAGAGACAATCCAGGTCATCCTGAGTGTGGGCTGGAGGTGTGTGGGAAAGAGAGTCGCTGTCTTTCTTCTGGATGTTGACACTCTTGGCCCCTTTGCCGACCTCCTCCTTCCTGCACCAGGGGAGGAGTTTGCATTCCCTCCTCTCAATGTTGTGTTTTGTAAAGTGGCGTAAAATCATCCTTTCGAAAGTTTTGCTATTTTTATTGATCTGTAACATCTCAGAGGAAGAAGTGTGCTTGCCATGCAAATCCGTGTCAAGACTAATCTCCAGTCTCCTTCCCCCTTGCCACCCCTCCCCCCTTGCCACCCACCCCAGCCCCACCACAAAGAATGTGGGAAGTGCCGGCTGAGCCTGAGTATCCTCCAGAAACCCATTTGGGCTTCCAAAAAAAAAAAAAAAAAGAACTCGATCTGGGAAGCCTGGTCCTCCCCAGCTCGGTTTTCCCTTTTAAGTGACTCTATCACTAAGCCTCGATTTCCCCTTCTTGACATGAAAGACTTGCATTCTTTCCGCGCTGACCGCTTGTGCATCTGTGATGCCCGTGAAAAAAGGAAAAGGCAACCCTTCCCTTGACCCCTGCTGCCAGCGCGCCCGCGGTCGCCGCCGCAGTTCTGCTCCCAGTGCCCCGCCCCCCGCCCCAGTTCGGCCCTTCTATCTCTTTCTGACTGTCCACCGTCTCAGTTTCTCTCTCCGGCTTTCTTTCGTTCTCTGTCTCTCCATCTCTCTTCCTGTTTCACTCCCACGTTCTCCCCGCCCCGCCCCCGGGCTGCGGGTGGGTGCACGTGAGTCCTAGATTGCCGACTCAGACTTTTCTAACTGCCCCCTCCCCGGGATTCAGATTCTCCAAACTCATCCTGCCCTCATCCGGGTCCGAGAGTAGGGTTCATGAGCTTCGTGTCTCTTTGAGCCTCTGACTAGGTGGAAAGGTTGAAGGGCTGCAGGACCTAGCTGTCACCTGTCCGGACAAGCTAAGGACTGGGGGTCCCTGGTGGGACCAAGAAGGATCCGTTTTTCTGCGAAGGGAGGGGCCTACCTCCTCACTGAATCCCTGAATACCTCATCCTTTGGGGAAGCTGAAGGAGGGCAGGCTTCTCACTTAAGGAGAGGGAGGGAATATGGTTAATACCCAGGCTGCAAGGAGTGGGGTCCATATAGACCAGACTTGTGATTCTGGGAGGTCTGGAGAGTACATGGTGGACAAGGAACTTGTCAATAACATACGTGTGGAAAAACTCTGTGTCACTCACAGACACCAGTGGCATGGCATCTCCCCTCCTTCACCCCACGCTCACCCTTGGGGATTAAGGAGCCCACCCCCAATAGCAGCTGTACAAGTGCATTAAGTGTGCATACACACACATACCATGCTCTTGCACTCACACACACATCCGACTAGCTAGAAGAGCAGGACGGAGGAGCTGGGCTGAATGAGGGGAGGGGAGGGGAGGGACAGGAAGGCAGGGTAGCCCCACCCCCGCCCCATGCCCCATGCCCACCGTCCGCCTCCTGCCTCCCGGTAACTGGTGAGGTCTCTGCCCCCTTGACTTTTCCCAGCTTCGAGGAAATACCTCCCTTTAGGGGAAAGCGAGATCGTGAGGGGAAGCAGAGGCATGAGCCTGATTTTCCAGTCTGGGGCGGGGCGGAGCGAGGTGGCACAGGGGACGCCCGGGTGATGGGGCCTGACTCAGAGCCAGAACCACAGAAGTCGTACGCTGTATTGTCGTCGGGGAACAAGAAGCCACCAGGTTTATAAGAAACTGCGATTCATCTCTGCCCCCTTCTACCCCTCTGCAAGGGATCACAGTTAGGCTCGAGGAAGAACTTACCGTGGAGGGGAGGAAAGGACTGTCTCGGCTGACCCTTTTGGAAGGCTCCCCTGGGTTTGTTAAGGAAAGGTGGAGCATTTCAGGGGGTCTAGATCTGGAGAAGAGTCTAGGGCCCACGATTTCCCCACATGAGCTGTCAGAGGAAGCCCCCTCCTCCCTCCTAGCCAAGAACAGGAGCTCTTAAGCTCCACTTGCTGTCCCAGAGCTACTAAAGCTATAGCAGCAGCTTAAAGGTGTTCCCAGAATCACAGGCCATCCAGGAGGCATGGAGAGTGGTGGAGCAACTGTCAGCTCCAGCCAGCTCTGTGCCCCGCTCATGGCCACTGGCCTTGCTTGTCACAGGTCTCCAGGAGAGAAGCAAGATGAGAAGTGAGCACAGATTCTATTAGCAGAAGGGCAGAGCTGAGGTGTGATGAACCTCAGAGTGGGCAGACAGTGGGAGGCAGCACTGCCTGGCAGGGAGCATGCCCAGTGGCGCCCTCCTCCCATCTCTAAGAGCTGACCAGGCCTCCTCCCCACTCAGAGAGAATCACCAAATGGCTTGGATGTGTGGCAGTGGGCCGGTGTTCAGGGGAAGGGAGTTCAAAAAAGTGAGGAAGGTCTCTGTTCCCGCCTCTGGAAACCTGCGCCTGGAAATCAGAACTTCTGGCTTCTTCCATCTGGACCTGATTTCCTCTACTGCCGCCATGCCCAGCCTGGCCTGGGCTGTGTGGCTGAGCCAGTCCCTGGCCCTTTTAGTTCCTCAGTCCTGCTCTCAGTCCTTGCCCTATAAGTGGGATGGGCTTTGCTGAGTAATGGAGCTCAGTTCTGCAGGGTCATCAGACAGGACACTAGGAATGACTTCCCAAAGACAGAGGAACACACACTGGGGGTGACCTGGGGCGGCCCTAAAGTCTTGCCTTTCTCCAGAGGGAGGGAAGGACTCTGAGCCGGAATTATTTGAGTAGGATCCTTGTGAGCAGAGAAGGATAGGGGATAAAAATAGCTGAGAGCCTAGGGAAATCAAATCACCCTCTGAGCATCAGTTTCCTCATCTGTAAAATGAAGAACGATAGTATCCTCTTTACAGGTGAGGTCACGGGAAGGGCACTGTGCAAGCATAAGGGTTCAGTGTGGGGTCACCAGCTTGACAAGGTACTTAATCTCTCTATGCCTCTGTTTTCCTGTCTGCAAAATGGGTACAGTGATCCCTGCCCCACTGACCTGCAGTGTTGTGGGGCTTAATGAAATCAAGAGTGTGAATTGCCTGGGCGTGTTCTCTTTTCATTCTCTGTGTCCCCAAGCAGCAGTGGGATCATCAGGAAGAACTTGGGTTTTTCCAATTTCCAACTTGCTGGGCATAAACAGACGAGACAAAGCACAAACTGGACTCAAAAGCACAAAAGCAGTATGTCCACGAGAGCGTGAGCCCGAGGACCCTGGTACACAGTCCATTCCTGGGGCCCTGAGCCTTGGGTGGTGATTCCAGGTCAGTGTGCACGTGTGTGTATGTGTGTGTGTGTGTGAAATGCAAAGACCATGGGCCCAGTATCTCAGTCCCCAACCACTGGTCCAGTTGCTGAGAACTTGCCTAGCCATAGCCATCACTCCCCAACCCACAGAACATGTCAGGTTCTTGTGCCAGTGGTTGGAAAGAAATGGAGGCAGGCATGAGGTGGGCAGGCTAAAAGCAGTCACACCAGCTTCACGACCCCTGTGGCTGGAGATGAGGGTCCAGGGGCTTCCAGCTGCCCATGGCTGTGGTAGAAAGATGTTAGCAGGACGCCTTGTGACACTTCCTGGGTAACTGAGGGGGGTGGGCAGCAGCCAACAGGCTCCCGGGGAAATCTCAGACTACTGTGTCAGAGCAGATCTGCGTCTGGTATCGTAAGTGGGGTTAAACTCAAGGTCAGACCTAGCCAATCCATTTCCGTGCCAACATGGCCTTGGGTGCCCTCCATTGCAGTGGCTGGGACCCAGGTGTCCACTCAGCTGGAGATGGCTCTGCTCCTGCCTGCTCTGTTCCTCTCCCCGGACTTCCGCTGGCTGTCTGCTGGATTTCTGCCTGTGCCTGGGATTTAGGACAATGGAGCGCAGCACAGAGGGCCAAGGCCTCGGCTCTCCTCCCAAGTTGTGGGTGCTAATCTTTCCAAGGTCTCAAAAGTTGGGGGATCTCAGAAAGGGAAATGAGACTGAGCTGCAGTATAAAGGGCTATGGGCAGACAACTTCTCAGCCTTAAGTGGATGAGGTGGGAGGTGACTCTAAACTGCTTAAACAGAGGGAATACTCCAAGGTGTCTCAGGGCTTTGTATTATAGAGTCCACACTTGGTCACTCAGCCTTTGCCAGTGAAATCTAGAAGATGAACCTGTCCCAGGCTCCTGGGTCTCCTACCTCACTCCTCCCTGCTCTCTGCCTTATGCCATTCCCAGGCCACTGTTAGGTTTCATGGAGTTGAGAAGGAGGAAAGGAGAAAAAAGAAAGCCATGAGAACAGGCTAGAGGGCCAAAGCTGACCCCAAGCAGGATGCAGAATTGGCAAGAACAAAGAGCACAGTGGTAAGTGAATTTGTTCAGATGGGCAAGAAATGAGGGATAAGTCAGTAAGCTGCTTTTTGCAGAGGGGGACAGAGCAGAGGGTAAGGACAGGTAGAGGGTAGGGAGGGCTTCCAAAGTGGGTAGTGGTCTTAGTGTTTCTGGAATAGGCTGTGTATATATATATTGTGGGTAGGGTAGGGCCAAACAGAGGAAGAGCTATATCTTCCCGCCTTTGAGGAGGAAGACCACGTGCAGCAGGAAAGCCAGAAGGCAGACTGCAAGTAGGACTTCAGAGTGTCCCCGTGAGACAGGGATGAGGGAGACAGAGGGCCAGCTGCTGGGCCTGCAGCCTCCTTGTCCCCACTCCCAGCACTCCCACCCCTGCAAACACTCCTCAGCCCCCTCCCACCCCATTTTGGCCTGCAGCCCTGGGGAAGCTGCATGGCGTTCTCACTACCGATCCAATGCCGGCCGTGGCTTCTTCCTTCTGACCTATTTTTTAATCATCTGATGGGATCCCCCGCCCTCCAAACCAAAGCTTTGGCCCCCTGGGCCCGTCAGCTCCACCGCGTGTCAAAACTGCCCCTGTCACTTTGCGTTGGTTTCTCAGTCCAGCCAGCCCCTCCCCCAGGGCCTGAGAGCGAGGGCTAATTACCCAGCTGCTGAGCCCCCACCCGCCCCTGCCCCTCCACCCTCAGCCCCAACAGAGGGGCCCCAGGACCGCTGGGAGGAGAATCCTCACCCTCCCGGTGTGCAGCAGGAAGTCCTTCCTGCTATCTAACCCCCATTCTTCCCTCTGTCCTGCCAGGAGTGGAGGGACCGACACAGAGGGTGTTGGAATTGGAAGGGACCTTGGGAGACCCCTCAGGGGACAGACAAGGGCAACCAGTCTCTTGCCCTGGGTTTGGGGAAGTCTTCTGCCTCCCCCTGGCTCGAGAGGATGGTCTCTACTGACGGTTTCATTTTACAGAGCAGAAAACTGAGGCACAAAGCGGGAAAGCACCTGGCCCGAGGTCATCGGGAGTTAGGCGGGGAGCTGTGGTCAGAACGCAGAGCTCCCTTCTGCCTCTCCATTTCTTTCTGAGTCTTCTTCACCTGACGTCTGTCTCAGTTCCTGTGCAGCTCTGCCCTCGTCCCACACCAGAAGGGTCCCTGCCAGGTCTCTCTCTCCCTTGCCCACTGGCCAAGAGAGCTCCAGCCTGGTTTTTCGGCAGGCTCCAGCTGGCTTCAGGCAACGTTCAAGAATGGGGTTTGTCCCTTCACCTCCTCCCCCCGCTGCCACCTGTGCCCCCCTTTTCCCTTCTTCTCTGGTCCATCCCAGGTCCAGCCCCATCTAGTCTGCCTCATCTAGTCCCCACCCCCACAGTGTTAACCAGATGGACAAGCCAAAGGGCCTCGGGCCAGAGATAGGCCCAGAGCAGACTCGCAGATGGGGGCCCAGTCCCAGACAGACAGACTGACATGCGGCAGGCACACTGAGACCTAGAGAGACCTCGAGGCACTGACAGAGATGTGGAGATACAGAGCTGTTTGCAAATTCAGCCCCGGAGTAAGCAGATGGACAGACACCAAGCGAGTGACAAGGAAACTACTCTCAGGACAAGCACCCCAAGATTTTACAGATCCCAGAGCTAGAGGTGGATGTGAAGGAAACACATGGCCAGCCAGGCAGGAACACAGGGGACCCCAAGAGACCCAGAATCAGATAGATACAGCAGAGAAGAAACTCAGAGACTCAGAGGCCCTGAGAGACCAATAGGGTCACGGGGCAAACAGGCATACATACGGCTCACAGGAAGCCAGGTGAGGGCCTTGGAGAGCAAGGGGCCAGGCAGGGGCTGTTTGGCTGTCCTGTGGCCAGAGGCCCTGGGGAGTGGCCTTCCAGAGGCCTGGCAGAGGCCTGACAGTGCCAAGGGATTGTACGATCTCCAAAGGCACAAGAGAGGAGCCTGACTGTGGAGGGGTTAACCCCTGGCCCGCATCCCACTACTCAGCTCTTTCTTGTCTGCACCCCCCCAACACCAGCTCCCTTTAACCAAAGCCCTGAGTATCCCCATCACCACCACCCCCCAACTCCTGGTAACCGGACTCTGCTTCCTGCCTGAGATTAAGGGCCTGTCTGCTGAGATTCCCCAGGAAGGGGAGGGACACACTCTCTCCCTGGGGCCTCCCTGAAGCTCAGGACTGCCCACTCATAGCCTGGCATGCCCCCAAGATGTTGCTCAAGCACCCAACATCTTGAGATCCCTTCAAGAGGGGGCAGGAACCCTAGCCTGGGAACGCAGTGGAGGTGGGGTGCTCTGTGGGTGTGTGTGGGGGTGTGGGTCTAGTGTGAAGAGCTGGGGCCCCAAGTGACAGCGGTTAGAGACAAAAGAGCTGCTCCAAGATAGGATGCCCCCCGGGGAGGCCTGAAATACAGAAGAACCCGGTGTGGCCTGGAGCTAAAGGGTAAGGCTTCCCAGCCTTGCAGGGTGTAGGGGGTAAGGAAGGGGAACCAGCCTGGAAGTGAGAACCCAGAGCCCTTGCCCTTGATCAGTGTTGAGCCCACACTGATCAGCTGGTGCTGGGTGCTGGGGACCCGGAACTCCTGCAGCTGTCACGGGCAAGGGCTTCTAGAGGTGCTTGTCACTCCCCTTCTGCCCTCCCTGGCTGTTAATCTGATGTTTCCGGCCATGCTATCTGAAGGACTGGCAGTCTGGGCCCAGAGCGGGAGGAGGTTCAGAGCAGGTGGGGGTGAGCAGAGCAGATGCCCAAGGAGTTCAGGGAGGCTGCATGTGGAACACGAGAAGGGGGTGAGGCTCAGGGATGTGTCTAGTGTCGCTGTGTGTTTGTGTGTGCGCGGATGTGCTTGCTCACACATGGGTGCTATTCATCGTATATGCACAGGCTGGCATGTTTCAAGCCTGCATCTAAAGAGCAAATGCACTGAGGGGCTCGAGAACTCCGATCCCAAGGTCACCTCACTAGGAGTTCTTTGGAGGCAGAGGCTGAGCCTAATTTATCTCTGTGACCTTGAGTCCCTTGGGGTCTGGCCTGTCCCGGTCTCCAGGGAATGGTGTATGGGTGTCTGGAGGGGAAGACTGGCCTTCCTGGGATGGGATCTTACAGAGACGTTCTCTTTGGGCCCAGGGCTCTAGTGGAGACTGAGGTCTGGATTTGAAGGGCATTTTGTGGGGAACCAGTGGATGCCAGGGGAGGGAAGGGACCTGCGGGCGGCTTGGAAGAGGAGGGGAGGAGGCACTTTAGCACAGCCGGTGCCTCTGCTCTGCTCTGGCCTCGGGGCAGAACTCCATGGCCTCCACACTGCCTCACACCTCACTGGAGACCTGGTCATCCTGACGGAAAGTCTTTTAGCTCCATTTACTGACGAGGAAGCCAGGGAGGTGAAGATACTTGAACAGACCACACACACCCAGTTGGAATCGGGGTTCTAAGCCAATTACACCATTTTCGTTGCCACAGGTCTATCTGCCTGCAAACCTCCCTCTCCCTGGCCCATCTCCCCCGTCTTCTTTTCAGATCTCGCTCTCCTGGCCTGAGACTTTCTCATGGAGTGATGCTCTGGGTTTCTGACTTTGTGGTCCCTATCCCACTCCATCTCTGCCTCTTTCAGAAACCCAGCCCAGCCCCCTCTCACTGTGCTCTCTCCTGTTCCTGTCCTGCCTCTTCTCCAGCATGCTACCCTCCCCGCCTCCCCGCTTCCACTCATCTGCACTCCACAGCCTCTCAGGTTATGCCCAGCAGGGTGGAGGCAGAAATCCTAGATCTCAGTGTTCTAATATGCTAGGTCTCTACCAACAGCCACCCACTGTGACTGCCCTGTGGGCCGTTCAGCACCCTACCCTGGCACCATGCAGCATGAGCCCATTCAAGAGCCTTCCAGGTCCTGGGAGGGCTAAGCATCCACACATTGTAAGGAGAGATCACAGGTGATTGTTTAGATTCTGGGGTGAGGAATTGCCTGGTCCTGGCACTTCGTTAAGAAAATGTACTCAGTGCCTGTAGTGGCCATCCTCAACCATCACACCGTCTTCCAGGTGCCAAGGGGCACACAACAAGCAGGGTCAGGACACAGGCTTTCTCAGGTTGGGACATGATTTGGAAGTAGAATAGCAAAATGGGAGTGGGCCTGAGAGTGGGACGCATGGACTCCGGGGGGTGGGGTGGGGGCGCCAGCATCACCGGGACAGATACTGGAGAACCAGCCACAGACCTGGGAATCAGAATCTCCAGAGGCAGGTCTGAGGAATTCACGTTGTAAAGCTTCCAGGCACCAGCTGTGACGCACAGTCATGGCAGGTGCTGTGTGGCATCAGAGGAGCCAAGCTCCTTTTTGAGTCTTGATAGGAAATGGATTGAAAAGAAGCCTTGAATACAGGCAGAACAGGGTGAAGAAAACCGCTGTCCAGGTTGGTGAGATATGGGGCAATTTACTTTTCTGTTTTCCAAACCTTTTCTGATGTGATCATATGACTTTTCATTTATTACGAGTGTTCTCCCTCAAAATGGGAAGGCAACACTCTTGCGGGAAGAGCACTGGATCAGGAGTCAAGAGATGGGGGTTCCAGCCCTGGCTCTGCCACAAGGGGGGTGTGAGTTTGGTAAGTTGTTCATTATCCCACATTGCCCATCCAGCCTGTCTCATGACGTTTGATGTTTGTTGGAGACAGTGTCTCTCCCATCCTAGAGACATACCCTGTCCTTTGCTCCTGCCCCACCTAGACCAGCCTTCTGGATGATCAGTGGGAGATCCATGAGAGAGGGGCTGGGATGAGCAGTGATGGAAGTGAGCAGATCCCAGGGGGCCCTGTATCCTGCTCCACCTCCCCCACCTCTCCAGTCCTGGGGCCTGGGAAGAGGATGAGGTGGCAAGGGGAGGAGGAGGTATGACTGCCAGGGTTCTTCTTCTCACCCAAGCTGGCAGAGAGGCGGGACTGGCAGTGGTGACACCAGGGCTACTCAGCCCCCGCTTTTCACAGGCACTTTCTTTTTTGGGTGGAAGGAATTGGAGGGAGTGAGTGAGGAACCTGGGGTTGATGAGCCAGGCTATAAGACCCTCTAACAGTTCATCAGGCTACACAAAGACTGCCTCCTGCCACCCTCTTCCTCCAGGGACATGCCCCCAGGTCCACCTGATTCTGAGATTCATAATCCCTCCTGCCCCCAAAGCTGGGCAGGGGCTTAGGTTCTTCTGTTCAGGGGTAGGGGGATGGATCACTTCACCCGAGGATGAGCATGGAGAGGAGAGGGAGAGACAGGGAGGAACAGGGCCCCACTTGGCCCTCCATAGCCAAGCACTTAGCGAGAATGTCTCCCAGAAGAGGTGTCAGCATTCCACAGCCTCGTGTCTCCTGGGGAAACCAGTCATTCAAGGAAGACTTACTAAAATCTTTCATGTTTCCCCAAAAGTAGCCAAGGGTCTCAAGATTACCCTCTCTTTCAAGCAATGCAGCCCGCATGGAACAGCAGGCAGAAACTCCCCCTTCTGTAAGGATGGAGAAGGTGGGTAATGGGCCAGGAGGAGGCCAGTTCCGGGATCTGGTGCTGCGGTGTGCTGGCCTCTGTGCTCAGAGGATGTGCTCAGGCTCTTTCCTCCCCACATCCCTGGGTCATGCCCGCCTCCTGGGGTCCCCAGCTTTGCTTTCACCTGCCAACCTGCCTCTTGGTTCAGCTCTAGTTGGGAGTAGAGAGTCCCCATGGGCCCCTGAGGGTGAAGCCCTGTTGAGTTGGGACAAGGATGCAGAGATGGGGCCAGCTCCCAGCGGAGACCTGAGGAAGGCTCGGGTGGAAGGGGAAAGAGAAGAGGTTAACCTTTAACATGATGAAAATGTTAGGGTATTTTTCAAAACACTCTTACAAATGTAAATCTTTATATATTGACATGTAAAAAATTCCATTACACCTTGTTGAGTGAAAAAACATTACAAAGCGTGTATATATGTATGTATGGTGTGTGTGTGTGTGTGTGTGTGTGTGTGTGTGTGTGTGTGCAAAAGACAGACCAAGAGGGGGTGTGCAAGGAATGATGTCTGGGGTGTTCAGCAAAATTGTAATCCTATTTGCCTCTGGGGGGTGGAATTTGGAGTGATATACGCAGTCCTATTTTTACTTCTTTGTACTGCTTAAATTTTCTATATGAGTGTGTTTTATCTTTATTCACAGGAAAACTCCCAATGAAGATATTTTCAATCAGGGGAAAAACAATCATCATAAAAGGAATATAACTATATTAGTTAACAGAAAAGGAAAACAGAGAAAGACAAGCCCCCAGAGTCCTACCACCAAGGCAGCCCTTCAGAACTTGTGGTGGGTTTCCTTCCTGTCAGCCGGCTCTGGGTCTGTTCAAAGCTGCTTTTCCATCCAGGTATAATAATAGACTGTATAGTGCCACCCAGGTGTCTGTCCCCTCTCGTGTAAGGCTCACAGGCCCTCTGAAAAATGCATCAGTTTGTTTTCTCTAGCCTAGGGGACTTGAGGCTGACTTTCAGGCAAAGGAAGGGACTTGCCCAGGTCACATATACCTGAGTGATGGTCAGAGCCAGTCCTGGGACTCTGAGCACAGGTAGTCCAGTGCCGCTTCCAGTGCCCACAGCTGACACACCGGGCGCAAACCCTCAGCTGCTGCTATGCAGTTCGCTCGAAGGAACTCTTCTTGCTGCCCACCAGATACCATGTCTGCCCTAGGGCTGAAGGAACAGATGCATGGGACACAGCCCACTTGGGCCTCTGGCAAAGAGGAAGAGCACAACACTTCACACAAAGCCACTCAGCACGGAGCCTGGGCACAGAGGGAGCATCAGTGAACATCTGTCACATGGCCATGGGCGAAGCGGCTCGGAGCCTGCGAGTAAGCCCATCTGGGTCATCACCGAAGGCTTCCCGTAGGAGGGGGCCTTTGATTGAAGCTTCAAGGATGGGTGGAATTTCCACAAGGGTCCAGAGGAGAGAAACAGTCTGGCGTTTCACGTGGAGGGGTTGACTCTCCCATAAAGCATAAAGTCTTTGAGCGTGAACTACAAGTTGCACCGGAGACTCGCTGCTCTGCACGAGGGGGGCCCTACAGTCCTCACCAACCGTGTAGAATTTGCCGAGTTATTAGCCAGGAGGGGCGGGGTGAGGCGGGGCGGGGCCGAGGTGGCGGGGTGGAGAGGTGGTGGCCGAGAGAGCTTCATAAAGCCACAGCAAAGGCGCCGCGACGCTAGTGACAGCGACCCGCTGGAGAGGGAGCCCGGGAGCTGCCGCGCGCCCGCCAAACGCGGGCGCAGGACCCAGGCGTCCGAGCCCGGGCTCCGGTGGGGCCCCGCCCCTCCCCCAGCCCCGGGGCCCCCGCCCCGCCCCCGCCCACTTCTGCCCAGCCGACCCCCGCGCCCGCCCCTGCGCGGAGAGGGGCCGGTCCTCGACGGCCCGCGGGAAGGTGCCAGCCCGCCCCGGATGGGCATCGTGGAGCTAGGCTTCGGAGACATGCTAACGGGCACCGAGCCGATGCCGGCGAGCGACGAGGGCCGGGCGCCAGGCGCCGACCCGCAGAACCGCTATTTCTACCCGGAGCCGGGCGCGCAGGACGCGACCGACCGTCGCGGGGGTGCCAGCCTGGGGGCGCCCTACGCCGGGGGCTCCCTGGTGCCTCCCCCGCCAGGCCGCTTCCTCGGAGCCTACGCCTACCCGCCCCGGCCCCAGGCCGCCCCCGGCTTCCCCGGGGCGAACGAGCCCTTCCCGCCGACGCCGGGGGCCGAGGGCTACCAACCCGGGGACGCCTACTCGGCTCCGGACCCGCGCGCCACACTCTACCCGGGGCCGCGCGAGGATTATGCACTGCCGGCGGGGCTGGAGGTGTCCGGGAAGCTGAGAGTTGCGCTCAACAACTACCTGTTGTGGTCCAAGTTCAATCAGCACCAGACGGAGATGATCATCACCAAGCAGGGACGGTGAGTGAGCCGCGCGCCGGGGCGCCGAGCGCTGGGAGCCCCTTCGTCCTGCCTGCCCTGACCTAGACGCGCTTCTTTTTTTTTCTGTCGAGACCTTGCTAGTGTCTCCGTGTCCCTCACAGCTTTGGCTCAGGCCTTGAGGGGAAGGAGGGAGTTGAGGTGGGGACGGACAATCTGGGGGTTGTTTACTCTCGGGACGTTGCATCGACATTGCAACCCGAAACCCGTGAGTGACGGAGGAGAGACCCAGAGAGCCATGGTCCTGCTTTAGGGCGAGGGTGCCTATGGTTTCCCCAGGCACTAGTGTGCCGCTCTCTGCCTGAGTGGGGGACACCCAGGGCGCAGGGGGAGTGTGTGATGTGGGGTCTGACAGAGCAGAGCACCTCTTCGCCCCTATGCGCTGGAAAACCGAGGGGAGGGCAGAGTCTTGCAGTGGAGCGGGCAACAAACCAGCCCTCATCTCAAGGGCCCTCTGTGCCCACCTCTCCCAGCGCCCTTGCTGCTGTTGTATACAGGTCAGCTCTAGGGCAGGGAGACGTGTAAAACCGGGATTTGGTGACACGGAGATAGAGTCGCCAAGTTTCCTTTCCGGTAGTACTTTGAGATCATGTGTCTGATGTGTCCGTGTGGTGGGGGGAGGGAGATGGTACGGTGGGAGAGGGCACAAATTCTTTCCCCACACGCTCCCGGCCTGAGGGCACAGATGTCAATGGGCCTGAGCAGGTGAAGCGACCTCAAGGGTCCCAGCTGGCAGCCAGTCCCACTCTCTGTACCCTTCAAGGCCTGTCCCCGAAAGCCTGCCCCACCCTGATCCAGACATTCAGTCCATCCTGGGGAACCCCTGGTTCTGTGGCTCAGGCTCCGCTGAGCCCAGTGCGTGCAGGGTAGCGTTTTGGGGCTAAGGGTGCTGCTTCCGGAGAGAGTCTCCTACGTAGGGAAAGAAAGAGAAACTTGCAGCTTGTGTGTTATTTGTGTAGCAAACTCCACTCTGAGTGGGCCCTGACTGTGTCTGGTGGGTGAGAGTGTGCACCCACCCTTCCCAGGGGGGTTCTGTGTGGGCAGAGAACTACTGAGGGCCTCTGTGTGGAGCGACTGTGTCATCAGTGGACCCAAGAGGTGTTGAAAAGCAGATAGGAAGTGTGGGGCTCAGGAAGGGAGAGGGGAGAGGCCATGCTGGGCCAGAGGGTTGACATTCATTCAAGCAGCACCCTTGGCCCCAAACCCTACCCTGTATGCACTGGGCTCAGGGGAGCCTGAGCCATGGAACTAGATCCCTCAGGGTGCACTGAATATCTGGGCATTGCTGGAACATTTTTCCATCCTGATGAATGATTTCTGTGGGATGGCTTGGAATTGAGGGACTTGTCCGCCAATCACAATTGGCTTCAAGTTGCTGAACTGTTCTTTCTCGGGGATGAACCCAGGAAAGACGGCATTTTCTTTTATGGCCTGGCCTTCATCTTCTAGGCCATCTGATAATTCCTCTCTGCTCCCCCAACCCTAGCCCCCTTCTGGGTGCACCTAGGCACAGCCCAGGCTTCTAGGCTGTCATGTCTAAATTGGAGGGAACCCAGAAGGTCCTGTTCCGTCTTCTTCCTGGACATACAGGAACATGAACAGAGACAGTGAGAGGCTTTTCTGAGGTCACATAGCACATCCATCGCCGGCAGAACTGGCACCAGCTCCCAGATGGTATGTGCCTGGGTTTCTTTCTCTGCTCCCCCAAGACCAGGGGTAAAAACAGCCACCAACACTGTCCGAAGGCCTTGATGCATTCACGGTGCTTTCACTTCCATTATTTCACTGCGCTGGGTAGGCCAAGCAGCCTTCCCGTTGCAGCTGAGGGCGCTGAGGCGCGGGCGGCTGATGGCTTTCACTCGGTCACACGGCAGACCCGAACTCAAGCCTCCACTCCGTTGAGTGGTCAGGAAGCCTTTCCTCCCCAGGGCCTGCTGGGGTCTCCCCACAGACTTGTGGCCAGGCCCCTGCCCCTCCAGTCTTGAGGGCTGGGGTAGACAGAGCTTCAGCAGAACTTCAGGGATCTGGGGGTGCAGGACTGGCTGTGGGTCTTAGGGTGCAGTGCAGTACATATTGCTGTGCTGGTTGTCTCCTTTACATCTACAATCTCCTTTTTCCTTTACATTCCTGCTGAATAATCCTCTGTTCACAGTTGTGTTGTCTCTCTTTTATTTTTTTTAATTTTACTTTTTTATCTTTTGGCTGTCCTGCACTCACGTGCAGCATGTGGGATCTTAGTTCCCTAACTAGGGATTGAACCTGAGCCCCCTGCCTAGGCAGCTTGGAGTCTTAACTACTGACTCACCAGGGAAGTCCCTTGTTGTCTGTCTTTTATTTAAACCCACACACTTAATTTCCTTTATTATGAAAAATTCTAATATATACAAAAGCGAAGAGAAACGTGTAACAGATCTCCATCTACCCATTACCCAGCTGTCGATACTAATCCAATCCTATTTCTATTTTTCCTTTCTCTGTTAACGTCCATACCTCGGATCTGAGACTACGTTAGGGATAGCGTAATTAGTAAGTAAATCCTAGACACTATTACTTCATCCTTAAGTAGTTATCTGTGCACCTCTAAAAATGGTTTTTTAAAAATAAACGCAATACCATTAGCAAACCTGAAAAGAAATTCTTAAATATCATCAAATTTCCCTGATCATTTTATATGCTTGCGCGCGCTCCAGTTTTGCAATCCTCACGCTTTCAATCCATCCTGACGGACTGCTTCGGACACTTCGTGGGTTGGAGCTGTTGGAAGGGGACAGTGGCCTCTCACCATTTCCCTTGAGGCCTCCTCTTGGATCAGGCCTCAGGTGGCCCAGGGTGAAGGTGGAGGAGACAGAGGACACACGGCCCCCAGTTCGGCACCCGGGTCTGTGAACTTAGGCTCCAGTGATCTGGGAAGTCGGCGGCCATTTCCTTCTGCTACTGGCTTCTGAAAAGTAAGACGGGCTCAGTGAACAGCTCCCTTTCTGTCCTCCTGCCCTGGCAGACTGGCTTGTCCCTCTATGGTTTCCAGTGATCCGTCAGTCACCACCACATCACCCACGACTTTCTTCCTTTTTGAAAAATCCTTCCAGCAGGCCCACCCACAGCCCCGTAGCCTTTCGCCTTGGGGCTGACTCACTCCCTCCCAGATTCTTCCTCTCCTACCCACCTAGAGCCACCCCGCAGTGTGGACAGGACACACAGTCATGCTCTCCTCCAGGGCAGGGATGGGATGGGGAGAAGGCTGGGGGGTGGTTCTGGAGTCCAGAGACTGGTCCAGACAGCTCAGATGGGAGCGGGAGGGGAAACGGATGATAGGAAGATGGACCGGCCAACTGGAGGGTTTGGAGTTCGAGTTTGTGTGTTCCTGCTCTGATAAGCGCACTCATGTTGCCCGGCCTCGTGTTGTTTCTGGGAGGCAGCCTGTCTGATAGTCAATGGTAGACATTCTCAGCAGAGGAAGAGCGAGGTGGCTGTCTCTGTGTGTGGGTGTGCAGTAATTGCCGGCAATCCCCACTTTTCTGGGTGTGATTAGTTGATTATTATAATTAAGATAACTGTTGTTAAACAGCTCTATTTGCATTTGTGTATGTATGTGCGAGGTTAGGGCTTGGTAAAACAATTTCAGTCCCGCATTATCCTCGATCGCAGTTTTCTCCTCTCTACATTCCAACTCCAAGAACTTTTTAGATCTTTAAAAAATATTTTTAGCTTTAAGCCTGCTTTAATTTGGGCTGATGGGCTTCATTTCTTGTGGGATAGGGGGAAATGGCTTTGCTTTTTCTCTTCCCCTGTTTGCTGGTGGCCGTCTGATTTCTACTTAGTGGATCCGAGGTTAGTGGGAGGAGGCGCTCCCTTGATGCTCAGGTGTGTTTTGCATTTGGATCTGTAAAAACATTGCCGGAACATGCTCCTCAGACTTCCCTAGCAGTCCAGTAGTTAAGACTCCAAACTTCCACTTCAGGGATCATGGGGGTTTGATCCCTGGTTGGGGAAAATCCCACACTCCCGGTGGAGCACGGCTGAAGACAAAAAAAAAAACACCCTCCTCAAAAGTGGTTTCAATTTACACCCCCACAGATAGTGGAGGAAAGGACCAATTATCCTGCAGGCTCAATAGCAATTAGGTATTATCAATTTTGAAACATTTTGGGAACATGCCTGATAAAAGTTAGTCATTCAGTCATGTCCAGCTCTTTGCAACCCTATGAACTGTAGCCCACCAGGCTCCTCTGTTTATGGGATTTTCCAGGCAAGAATACTGGAGTGGGTTGCCATTTCCTAACCCAGCTCTCTTACATTGCAGGCAGATTCTTTACCGTCTGAGCCACCAGGGAAGCCCAGACTGATAAAACCCATCTCCTTTAAATTTGTGCCTAATAACTGCGAATTGGAGCATTGTCGGAAGTGTTCAGGATGGGGACGGGGGTACAACGACTCAGTGAATCATTTCAAGGTGGATGGTCCTTAAGGAGTGGTGAGCTCTCTTTTCTAGGGGCTCAGATTGGCACCAGACTCCCTTTTCCTTCCCAGCAAAGCGTCATGTAAATCAAGGGCTATTTTGGAATCCTAGCCGGTGGTGAGTCCAGATCTTTAAGGTGAAGTTGAGACCTCCTTTGTCCCCTCCCTCTCCCCTACCCTGCCCCAGTCTCCTTGTGTCTCCGGCTTTTTCCTCTACTAGTAAGAAGCAGGAGGGGCCGGTGGGGACTGTAGCATGTCCCCTGCCATCAGGAGACTCCAGCTCTGGGCTTGCACCAAGAAGCCATCACCAAACTTCTCTGAGCCTCATTTTCTTCAGATATAAAATTGGAAAAAAACATTTTGTACCTCAAAGGACTTTTTCAGTGAACTGGCTGCTGCATAAGTAGAGGCGCAATGAATAAGTTCCCTTCTCTCTCTTTATTACTACGTGTCTGGATAGGAACTGGGTACAATATAGGAAGCATGAATGGCCTGACCACTGTTGCAAAATGAGTTAGTGGTAGCAATGGTTTGAAAATATTCTGTCACTCTCGATTGCTCAAAGCCTCATCCCTAACTTTGATTTCTCCAGTTGACTGGCACGCTAAGCTCCTGGGACCCAAGGCCTCAAACCAGAACTCTGGACTCTTGCTTGGGGTTCTTCAGCCAGGCCAGAGAGTTTTGATCACTCTGGGCCTGGGAGAAGGTGGGATGAGGGTGGGAGAGGGGAGATGGTGAGCTGAGTTGCACATGTTTCAAACTTCTTAACGGCTCTGAGAGGAAAAATGGACAGGAATTGTTATCTCCATTTATGAGTGAAGAAAGTGAGGTTTGGCTTAGGAATTCACTTATCCAAGGCCATAGGGCCAGTAAGTCTCTTTTTCTCAGCCCGGGAGAGTCTGGGGAAGGCAGGAATGTGACAGTACTCTCCCGGGAGATCTTTCCAAGGTTATTAGGGATGTTGCTCTAGGACCCTCTGGGGACTCTGTGTGTGTGTGTGTGTGTGTGTGCGCGCGCGCACGTGCGTGCTCAGTTGTGTCCAGTTCTTTGCGATCCCGTGGACTGTAGACTGGGATCCACCTGAAAGTGTTCCCTGACCCCTGGAACTCTCAATCCCCAGGTTTCCTGACTCATGGACCAGTGCCTTTCTTCCCACCCTGCAGAGCTTCTTGTAGGAGGAGGAGAGAAGTGTGTGGGAACGAAAAGCAATTCTGATGAGGGTTTGACTCTGCCGTCTTAAAAAGTGTGCTCTTCCTGCTTGAGTTAGAAGAGACAGGCTAAGCCGGAGAGGCGGTGGTGATGGTAGAGGTGCTGGTTGTAGTGATGGTGGTGATGGGAGTTGTGGTCATTGAGGTGTTCCTTGTAGTGATGCTGGCGATGGTGGAGGTGTTGGTTGTAATAATGGTGATGTTGATAGTGGAGATATTGGTTGTAATGATGGTGGTGGGGGTGGACGTGCTGGTTGTACTGATGTGGTGTTGGGGTGGGGGAGTGATAGTGGAGGTAATGATCGTAGTGGTGGTAGTAATGGTGATGGTGATGCTGCAGGTGCTGGTTGTAGTGATGTTGGTGTTGGGGTGGTGATGCTGGAGGTGATGGAGATGGTTGTGGTATGGCAGTGCTTAGTCCTCTGAATCTGTTACTCAGCACAATAGCACAGCATCCCAAATCCAACTTCCTCCACTTTTTCCTGGGAACCAGGACTTTGATCACGAGAACTGTGCCCAATAGAGTCCCTCGTCTAGGTGGATGGAAAGCTCTGGCTAGGACTTCAGCTACTTGTCTAAAGACCCAGGCCTGGAGCAGGTGGCACTGCAGACGTCAGGCTCAGGAGGACGGGGCAGGGAAAGCCTGCAGATGACCGCTCTGGGGCTAGGTGTGTGTTAGCACCGTGAGAGCCGCAGCGAGAGGATGGATGACAAACTGAGGCCAGACCAGGGTTCGGGGAACTCAGAGATGAAGACCTACTAGGAACAGCCTGTGTTGGGGCTGGCTTGTGGCTTTGCTCCCCTCCAGGGAGCAAACTAAGGCTAGAGATGGGTGTGCAGCTAATGTTAGCAACTGACACTCAAAAAGAAAAAAATTTTTTAAAGCCCTGCTTCATAGTGTTTGCTGATTTCCCTTGCAAGCTGCCCACATGTTATCACTGAACTTGGAGTTGGGAAGAGACGTGAGGCAGCAAATATTATCTAGTATATCTCCACCATACCGATAATCTTAAGAGCAGAGATAATAGTAAAGTGTAGTAAAAAATATTGAGAAGTGATTTTTTTGAGTATTTATTACCTTGACTTGTAATGTAATATATTTCATGGTAGTTTATATGATTTAATTTTTATTGATATTTATTTTTGGTTGTCCTGGGTCTTCACTGCTGCACAGGCTTTCTCTAGTTGCCACAAGCAGGGACTACTTCTCTTATTTCGGTAAGCAGCTTCTCATTGCAATGACTTCCCTTGTCGTGGAGCACAGGCTCTAGGGCTCGAAGGACTTAGTAGTTGTGGCTCGTGGGCTTAGTTGCCCTACGGTATGTGGAATCTTCCCCGACCAGGGATTGAACCATGTCCCCTGCATTGGCAGGTGGATTCTTAGCCACTGGACCACCAGGGAAGTCCTGATTTAATTTTTAATTGTTGCTGTTGGACAACTGGCTGGCAGACTTCCTGGACTTCCCCAGCTGGCTCTGGTGAGGATGGGAGCTGGCTCCAGCACACCACTGATGGGCAGCCTCTGCCCAGGGAACGGCTGTCCGGGGGACTGGGGGCTGATGATATTGGTGGGTCTCTCTGTTCTCCCCAGACGGATGTTCCCATTCCTGTCATTTACTGTGGCTGGGCTGGAGCCCACCAGCCAGTACCGGATGTTTGTGGATGTGGTCTTGGTGGACCAGCACCACTGGCGGTATCAGAGCGGCAAGTGGGTGCAATGTGGAAAGGCCGAGGGCAACATGCCAGGTACGTGCCTCCTTGGGAACCGGGGGCATGATTTTTCTCTAAGACTGTGCGCCCCCTGGTGGAGCCAAGAGGAATCCCCCCCAACCCCCTGCCTCTGACTCCTAGGATTTAGTTCTCTAGTTCCACCCCACCCGATTCCTTCCCCTCCCACTTCTCACTTTCATTCTGTGCTCTGTCCTGTCTTCAGCTCGGTCCTCTGCCCACACCTCCCCCATCCTGCCCCGGCGGTCCTCCCCCTCCATCCTTCTTGCCGTGCCCCTCGGAACAGGCAAAGGAAGCCCCACATGACCAGGGGCTTGGTCCCAGGGGCTGCATGCCAAAAAGATATAACTGTCCACAGGGAACCGCCTGTACGTCCATCCAGATTCCCCCAACACCGGAGCCCACTGGATGCGCCAGGAGGTGTCGTTCGGGAAACTAAAGCTCACGAACAACAAGGGGGCTTCCAACAATGTGAGCCAGGTGGGACGCCTCCCCTCAGGAAAGCCCCCCACCTTTCCCTGTCCCTGAGGCTACAGTGGGTCCTGCAGGCTGATTCTGTTCTATAAGAGTGACCTCTCTCCCTCTCTGACTCTGGTTCTTTCCCACCCACCTTGAGAGGAAGCTGAATCTCAAGGCAGACGGGGGTCACATTCAGGCCAACGTGGGCCAGCCCAGCCTGGGTGTTTCTTCACCGAATCCCAGCTGCGATCGCTAGTATTGGGCATGGAGTCGATACGGGTGGTCCTAGGGAGAGGGTGCAGAGTTTCTTTGAGTTGAGCAAGCCTATTAAAGGTGCCCTTATTCCCTGAGAAGCCCTGTTTGTGCTAATACTTCGGTCACAGTGGACATCTGGAGACAGGAAAGGGGGCAAGAGAATAGCACTGGTGCCCTGAGGAGGTTCAGGACTGAGGTTGGAGGCTTGGAAGAAGTCACATGTTGGCAGGGCAGCAGAAGGGTCCTTTGTAGCTTGGCCATAGGCTGGACCATAGGTGGGGTGGGGGAGGGGAGGGTTCCTTTGCACTGCCTCCTCCCATGCTCACAGTCGTCTCACCCGCCTCAGATGATCGTGCTTCAGTCCCTCCATAAATACCAGCCCCGGCTGCACATTGTCGAAGTCAGTGATGGAGATTCAGAGGTGTCCGGCAACACGCACATCTTCACTTTCCAAGAAACCCAGTTCATCGCAGTGACCGCCTACCAGAACGCCGAGGTGAGGGCTGCCTGGGTGAAGGTAGGCTGAGCCTGGGCGGGTCGGGTGGGAAGAAGGGAAGAGCAGGGCCCCTTGAGTTCTTGGGAGTGAATTTGGAAGTTCCTCAGCCTCAGACTCGGCACTCAGATGACTGTTTCCCTTCTCTCTAGATTACTCAGCTGAAAATTGATAATAACCCTTTTGCCAAAGGATTCCGGGAGAACTTTGAATCGTAAGTGCCCCTGGGTTCAACTTGTGTTGGCAGAGGCCTTCCTTGTCTGTCTGAGACTGGGACTCAGACAAGTGCTCAGCCCTCTCTGCCTCTGCGGTGGGGAAGTGTGCAGTGGGTGCAAAAGGGCAGCAGGCAGGTCAGGAAGGAGGTATGGGGAGGGTCGTGCAGCAGGCAGGCTCCTAACTGACCAGTTCTATTCATGACCCCTGTCTTTTGCCCCCTGTTTGTTTTTTTTAAAGCATGTATGCATCCGTTGACACCAGCGTCCCCTCCCCGCCTGGACCCAACTGTCAACTGCTCGGGGGAGACCACTATTCCCCTCTCCTCCCCAACCAGTATCCCGTCTCCAGCCGTTTCTACCCCGACCTTCCTGGCCAGGCCAAGGATGTGGTTCCCCAGACTTACTGGCTGGGAGCCCCCCGGGACCACAGCTACGAGGCCGAGTTTCGCGCTGTCAGCATGAAGCCTGCATTCCTGCCCTCTGCGCCCGGGCCCACCATGCCCTACTACCGAAGCCAGGAAGTCCTGGCGCCTGGAGCGGGCTGGCCTGTGGCCACCCAGTACCCTCACAAGGTGGGCCCAGCCAACTGGTTCCACTCCATGCGAACTCTGCCCATGGAACCTGGCCCTGGAGCCTCAGAGGGGCGGGGGCCAGAGGAGCAGGGCTCCCCCTCCCTGTGGACTGACATCGCCCCACTCCGGCCAGAGTCCAGCAACTCAGGACTGGGTGAAGGAGACTCTAAGAGGAGGCGTGTGTCCCCCTATCCTTCCAGCGGTGACAGCTCCTCTCCTGCGGGGGCCCCTTCTCCTTTCAATAAGGAAACTGAAGGCCAGTTTTATAACTGTTTTTCCAATTGAGCAGATGACGTGAAAAGAAAAGGAAGGGCGTCGTTAGGTTGGTGACGCCAACCACACCACAAACTCAGGACTGAGCCATCCCCAGCTGCTTCTGTTCTGTCTTCTTTTGTAGTTGGTTGAGGAAGAGGGGGTCCAAGAAGGATTCTGAGGTTCACCTGCTGTCTCCTGGCCCACTGAGAAACCTGTGAGGACTGTCCTCTGCCCCAACTACAGTCATATACCTGGTGCTGCTTCTGGCTGTGGGTTCCCAGCTGGAGAACATAAAATGGACCGCGGAAGGTCTGGGACACAAAAGAGCTTCCTCTCTTCTGCAGGTTGGGGTTGGGGGTGCAGGTGGAGGTGTCAAGGTCAGGTGGGATGGCCCGGCAGGAGACTCAGATCTCTTCCTCTGTAGAGTAACTGTCAGCATTTTCATTTCTGTGTGTGTTAATCCCTGATATGGAAATAAAGACGTGGATTTTGTAAGTCAGCCAGCCAGGGTCAGGGAGAGGACCCAAGTGACTTTGAACAACTGGCCTGGGCCCCACCCTCTTAGACACAGTGGAGTCCTGAGGAAGGGGCTGGCAAGGGGGTGGGGATTGTGCATGACTCAAGAAGCAAAGTCTTGAGATTTCCCAAGTGGCTCGGTGGTGAAGAATCTGCCTGACAGTGCAGAAGACACAGGGTTTAATCCCTGATCCGGGAAGATCTCACATGCCATGGAGCAACTAAGCCCGTGCCCCGCAACTATTGAGCCTGTGTCCTGGAGCCCGGGAGCTGAACCTACTGAGCCCATGTGCTGCGGCTACTGAAGCCAGCCCTAGAGCCTGTGCTCGGAAACAAAAGACACCGCCTCAGCGAGAAACTTACATGCCACAGCTAGAGAGTAGCCCCGCAAGTAGAGAAATGCTCCGCACAGCATTGAAGACCCAACACAGCCAAAAATAAATAAATAAAATAATTTTTTTTATTTTAAAAAAGAACACTGACTTGCCAAGGGGTCAGGGGATGGTGTGTAAGGATGCATTTTTCTTTTTTGGGGAACAGGGGAGGCTATTTATTGTACAGAGAGTGGTGTCCAGATATATTACTTTTGTCTTCATCACTTTCTGGAAATAAACACAAAACTGTCAAGCGTGTCCTGCTTTGGTACCTGGGTGGGGGACACAGGCGGGGACTCTACTGGGAACTGCAGCTGTACCCAAACCATTCTCTCTGCTCTAGAACAGAACTTGAAGTTCCGAAGACCCTCCTAGAAACTAGAGGTGATTTCACTCGGGATAAACTGAATTAGAGCAGTTCTACATGTCCTGCCTTGGTGCTCAGGTTGATGGCTGATGCCACCTCTTAAGGTATCTTGGGATACCCTGACTGTAGAGCTGGATGTGAGGGCAAGACCAGAGGATGGGGGCTCTGCAGAAAAAGATGACACTCGATTTTTCTGTGCATTTCTGGCAGCTTGGGATCTCCATCTTCATCTTGAGGTTGTTCAAAGATTAAGGAGTAAATGTAAATAGGACCACATGAAATTGCTGTTTTCATAGGCCAAGAACAGCCAAATATTGGCATTCATTTTATCCAACCTAGTATATGTAATGAGTTAAAACAGTGCCAGAAAACCAGTATGCCCTCAAGGTGTAAACTATTATCATTGTCAATATTATCATCCTCTAGCTGTTTCTCTCTCTCCTTGCACACATAGTGAATTGTGGTTGTAAAATGATCCGTGCTTCTTTTAAAGAATTAAAGCATTGTGGAAAAGTATGAAGACAACAATAAATTATCTTAACTCTTACTACCCATGAATAATTATCACTAACAATAGATGGATTAGATAGACAAATATATTTATGATATTGGAATCATACTGAAAATGCTTTTTTTTCTTAATGAAAACTATCAACTTTTCATTAACAGAAGCTAATGATAATGATAATAACAACCCACCAAGCAAACCATCAAGACCCCCCCAAAACTCTCAAATGAGTGAAGAGAATTGCTGAACTCAAAATAAGTCTTCCTTCAAGATGAGAAATATTTCCTGAAAGAGCATCCAAAGGTTAAAAAAGGAGCTTATGGGAAATAGTAAAAGGTCAGAGCTACTATGTTTGCTTCACCCCAGTCCAGAGTATACCATTCTAATGTGGGAACAATGTTATAGGCTTTGGGGTGTTGTTCAAGTTCTGTTCAGAGCCTGGAAAATTTTGCTTGTTTCATAGTTCACATGGACTCTTTCACTGGTCTCTGCCCAGAGGTAATTTTCATCACCATCTAGTCAGAAGAAGGAAAAGATAAGGAGACAGTCATATCCTTGGTTCCATCTTCTTTGGATTTGGAAGTTCATCTTTTTAAAATGACATGAGGAAGTCAGCCATATTGCACTCTGTGAATACAGATTAATTCTTCACTTGCCCTACCCCTTGCCTCTCACTCTTTGGAGTTAATGTTATTAAGTTGAGCTTATTTCTTTTTCGGGGAACTCTGGTGGGTAGTTACAATACTTTTCTCCCTCACTATTTTTAAATGGTTTTGGTTTACTTCATTACATGAAGTGAAAGGAGTTGTGATCAAGTCATACTCTTTTGTCTTCTTCTAGAAGTCTGGTTACAGATGTTTTGATGCTTTGTTATTTGACTCACAAAAGTTCATTACTAGTATTTCTTCACTGTTAGATGAACCTTCCCAAATATTATATATTTTCCAAAATATATTTGTTTATTTTACTGAATGTATATGAATTCACATACACAGAGTTTTTAGTCAGTGTAATGCATTTTACCTTATCAGTCTGACTACCCTGGTGATCCAGTGGTTAGGACTCCACACTTCCAGTGCAGGGGGCTTGGGTTCAATCCCTGGTTGGGGAACTAAGACCCCCGCATGCCATGCACGATATATGAGAGCTGGACGTGACTGAGGACACACATGCACACATGTATATGGTGGTGGGAGTTAGGCCCTAAGTCGTGTCCAGCTTCTTGCAACCCCAAGGACTGTGGCCCACCAGGCTCCTCTGTCCATGGGGTTTCCCAGGCAAGAATACTGGAGGAGGTTGCCATTTCCTTCTGCAGGGGATGGCAGATTCTTTACCACAGCACCACATGGGAAGCCCTATGTATGCTGTTGTTGAGTCACTAAGTTGTATTCAACTCTTTGTGACCCCACGACCTGCAGCACAACAGGCTTCCCTGTCCTTCACTATCTCCCGGAGTTTCCTCAAATTCATGCCCATTGAGTCAGTGATGCTATCTAACCATCTCATCCTCTGCAGCCCTCTTCTCCTTTTGCCATCAGTCTTTCCAAGGATCGAGGTCTTTTCCAATGAGTCAGCTCTTTGCATCAGGTGGCCAACGTATTGGAGCTTCAGCTTCAGCATCAGTCCTTCCAATGAATATTCAGCATTGATTTCCTAAGATTGACTGATTTGATTTCCTTGCAGTCCAAGGGACTCTCGAGAGTCTTTTACAGCACCACAGTTCAAAAGCATCAATTCTTTGGTGCTCAGCTTTCTCTATGGTCCAACTCTCACATCTGTACGTGACTCCTGGAAAAACCATAGCTTTGACCATATGGACCTTTGTCAGTAAAGTGATATCTTTGTTTGTGAATATACTCTAGGTATGTCATAGCTTTCCTTCCAAGGAAATCTTTTAATTTCATGGCTGCAGTCACTGTCTGCAGTGATTTTGAAGCTCAATAAAACAAAATCTGTCACTGCTTCCACTTTTTCCCCTTCTATTTGCATGAAGAGATAGGATCAGATGCCGTGATAACCAGCTTTTTCATTCTCCTCTTTCATCCTCATCAAGAGGCTCTTCAGTTTATCTTCACTTTCTGCCATTAGAGTGATATCATCTGTATATCTGAGGTTGTTGATATTTTTCCTAGCAATCTTTATTCCAGCTTGGATTCATCCAGCCAAGCATTTCACATATGTGTGTGTGTGTATATATTTATATATATATGTATGTATGTATGTATGTATGTATAGATGCGTGCTAAGTCGCTTCAGTCGTGTCCAGCTCTGTGCAACCCCATGAACTGTAACCTACCAGGCTTCTTTGTCCATGGGATTTTCCAGGCAAAAATACTGGAATGGATTGCCATGCCCTCTTCCAGGGGATCTTCCCAACCCAGGGATGGAACCCGCATCTCCTGCATTGACAGGCAGGTTCTTTACCACTAGCGCCACCTGGGAAGCCTCTATTAATTTGCTAATGTTTGCTTTGTTTTTATTTGACTTCATCTAGTAAATTTTCTTTTTTAGTTGATAAGGTTTTAGTTTCATTTTTGTTGTAGTTATGTCTGTCTTAAGCCCAAACTAACAAATTTTAAAATAATCTTTTTATAATTTTATTTAAAATGCTTATTAATTTTTGGCTATGCTGGATCTGCATTGCTGCATGGCTTTTCTCTAGTTGGGGTGAGTGGGGGCTACTCTGCAGCTGCAGTTCAAGGGCTTCTCACTGTAGTAGCTTCTCTTGTTGCAGAGCACAGGTTCTAGGTCTTGTGGGCTTTTATAGCTGTGGCTCCCAGTCTTTAGAAAACAGGCTCAGTAGTTGTGGCCCACAGGCTTAGTTGCTCTGAGGCATATGGGATCTTCCTGGATCAGGGATCCAACCCATGTCTGCTGCATTAACACGCAGATTCTTTACCACTGAGCCACCAGGGAAGCCTATAAAATCAAATTTTAGGGCTCAAAATATTTTCTATTTATTTATAAATATAATGATCACATTAACTCACCACACAACTTAAGGACTAAACATTAATAACACAGCTAGCTATATATTACCCCATCCTATCTCCTGTCTTTTCCTTATGGATAACCAGAACCTTGAATTTTGGGCTTCCCTGGTGGCTCAGTGGTAAAGAATCTGCCTGCAAGGCAGGAGACCAGGGTTCGATCCCTGCGTTGGGAAGGTCCCATAGAGGAGGGCATGGAAACCCATTCTAGTGCTCTTGGCTGGAGAATTCCATGGACAGAGGAGCCTGGAGGGCTACGGTCCATAGGGTTGCACAGTGTTGGACACAACTGAAGCGACTAAGCAGTTAGCAGCAACCTTGAATTTTATGATCATCCTTTTCTTGCTTTTTAAAATTAACACTTTATATATCTAATTATTATGTTATTTAGTTTTTTGTTGTTTTGAACTTTATAATATGTATATGTATATATCTTTATATTATCTTTTTATGCAAGAACATGGAATATTTCTTTCTTCCTTTATTTATTTATTAAAAATTTTTTGGCCATGCGACAGGACAAGTGGGATCTTAGTTCCTCAACCAGGGATCAAACCCTTGCCTTCTCCAGTGGAAGTGCAAAGTCTTAGCCAGTGGACTGCCAGAAAAGTCCCTCTTTGTTTATTTAGGTCATCATTAAGATCTCTCTCTCAGTAAAGCTTTATAATTTCTAAGTATAGATTTGAATATCTTTTATTAGTCTTAGGTATTCAGTTTTTTTCTCTGTAAAAAGCATCTTTTAAAAATATATATTTCCTAATTGTTACTGGTGTGTAGAATTATAATTAATTTTTGTATGCTGATGATAAGATCCAGCCATCTTGCTAAGCTCATTATTTTTTAGTGGTTTGCCATAAATTCATTACTTTCTCTATGGGCAACCTGGTTATTTCAAATAATGAGAATGTTATTCCCTCCTTTTGAATCATTATCCTTCTAATTTTTTCTTCTTATCCTATTGTACCGGCCAGAACTACAAGTGCTAGTTTCTTGCCTTCAGTAGAATGATTTCCCCCTATTTACTTCACTTTTCCCCTTAATGCTGGTTTGGTATTTCTGTAACCTAGTTCTCTCATTTTAATGGTATCTCTAGACATTTTAGATGCACATTTAATCTAACAACTTAATGTTGAATGATATTCTGCCCTCCATTCTGGTCAATAAAACAATTTTAGATCACTTTGTTGTTGTTCAGTCTAAGCCATGTCTGACTCTTTGTGAAAGTTGCTCAGTCGTGTCTGACTCTTTGTGACCCAATGGACTGTAGCCTGCAAGCCTCCTCTTTCCATGGAATTCTCCAGGCAAGAGTACTGGAGTAGGTAGCTGTTCCCTTCACCATGGAATCTTCCCAACCCAGGGATTGAACCCAGGTCTCCTGCATTGCAGACGGATTCTTTACTGTCTGAGCCACCAAGAAAGCTCTAACAATATTGGCATGGGTAGCCTCTCTTCTCCAGGGGATCTCCCCAACCCAGGAATCAAACCGGGGTCTCCTGCAATGCAGGCAGAATCTTTACCAACTGAGCTACTAAGGAAGCCCGACTCTTCGCCACCCCATAAACTCCAGCACACCAAGCTTCCCTTTCCTTAACTATTTCCTGGAATTTGCTCAAACTCATGTTTAGATCACTTCAGCTCTGCTCTTACCCCTCTGATTCACTATTGCCTTTGCCCCCCAACTTACTGATTTTGACATTTCAGTTGTGTAGTTTTTCATTCCCCACAGATTAGACTCCTGTATTATTTTACCAAGACAGTACTTGTTTGGGCTTACTTTTATGTTACTATTCATTTTGTTCATTTTTCCTTTTGCATTTCTACCTTTTTCTGATAAATAAAGTGTCAGACTTTATTTTGGGGGGCTCCAAAATCACTGCAGATGGTGACTGCAGCCATGAAATTAAACGATGCTTACTCCTTGGAAGAAAAGTTATGACCAACCTAGATAGCATGTTGAAAAGCAGAGACATTACTTTGCCAACAAAGGTCCATCTAGTCCATCTAGTCCAGTGGTCATGTATGGATGTGAGAGTTGGACTGTGAAGAAGGCTGAGCGCCGAAGAATTGATGCTTTTGAACTGAGGTGTTGGAGAAGACTCTTGAA